>NC_041386.1:129682348-129688437 GCF_002162155.2 Triticum dicoccoides | reverse complement strand
AGCCCTTTATGTGGTGTCGCTCAGACGCCCGACTGTGGCATTTCTTTTAAAGCCCTTTGTGTGGTGTCGCTCAGACGCCCGACTGTGGCATTTCTTTTAAAGCCCTTTATGTGGAGTCGCTCAGACGCCCGACTGTGGCATTTCTTTTAAAGCCCTTTATGTGGTGTCGCTCAGACGCCCGACTGTGGCATTTCTTTTAAAGCCCTTTATGTGGTGTCGCTAAGACGCCCGACTGTGGCTTTGCTTGTTATTTATTTCATAAATTTTAATACTACTATGTTATTGCAATTTTATAAATAATTTGCTTGCACGCATCTGAGATTTATTTATCTTTTGTGACTGACGTCATGAGCATAAAATATTTTCAGCACATCATTGTTATATTATACCTGTGTTCATAATGTTTGCGAGTACATTCAAAGTACTCACTGGCTTGTCCCTGGCTATTGTCTTGGCCAGATTTTCTTGCACGAAGAGGAGCGACGCGATGACAGCCCCGGAACCTAAGTAATGGAGATAGCAGCCTCGCGAAGATAGGAGTTAACCTGGTCAGCTGTTCCCGTGGGAAATGGAGTCCCATAGACACTGATGTTTCACAACCCGCTTCCGCCATCAACCACTAGAAACCATTTGTTGTACTCACAGGCCAGAATGGCCTTGTACTACATATTTTGTTTTCTGCTTGGAATTTCTGTATCAAGTTGGAGCCTCATCAGCTAACAGTAATCCTGGGGCTGATGAGCACGACGGTCTTTTCTGGAAATTTATTACCCGGAAAACCGGTCGTGACAGTCGTCGAGGGTTCGAGGGGTCGAGGATCACCGAGGGGTCGAGAGAGGTTTCCTAGTGTCAAAGTATTGAAGAAATCCATGCCTTCATCATTAGCCGGAAGTAACCAGGGCATGTTGGTACGAAGTTCTGCAAAGTTGTTCTGGAATGGAGTCCCGGATAGAATAATCCGCCTTTTGGTACGAATTCAGCAAAGGCCTTCCAAATAGCGATATTCGGAAGGCTCTTTCTGAACTTTGTACCAAGAAGCGAATTATCCTATCTGGGACTCCGTTACAGAACAACTTTGAAGAGCTTCGTACCATCATGCACATGTTACTTTCGCCTAATGATGAAGACATGGTTTTGTTGAATCCTTTGACACTAGGCAACCTCCCGACCCCTCGGCGATCCTCTCGAACATGAGAGGAAGAAGAGGGTCGTCTAGGGGTCGAGGGTTCCAGGGTCGTCGAGGGTTCGACGGGTCGAGGATCGCCGAGGGGTCGAGAGAGGTTTCCTAGTGTCAAAGTATTGAAGAAATCCATGCCTTCATCATTAGCCGGAAGTAACGAGGGCATGTTGGTACGAAGTTCTGCAAAGTTGTTCTGGAATGGAGTCCCGGATAGAATAATCCGCCTTTTGGTACGAATTCAGCAAAGGCCTTCCAAATAGCGATATTCGGAAGGCTCTTTCTGAACTTTGTACCAAAAAGCAAATTATCCTATCTGGGACTCCGTTCCAGAACAACTTTGAAGAGCTTCGTACCATCATGCACATGTTACTTTCGCCTAGTGATGAAGACATGGTTTTGTTGAATCCTTTGACACTAGGCAACCTCCCGACCCCTCGGCGATCCTCTCGAACATGAGAGGAAGAAGAGGGTCGTCTAGGGGTCGAGGGTTCCAGGGTCGTCGATGGTTCGACGGTTCGAGGGTTCTTCTCCTCTATTCTTTCTTCTCCTCTTTTTTTTCTTCTTCTTCCTCTTTTTTTATCGGGAATGAGGGTCGTCGAGGGACATAGATGTAGTGTCGTCGTTGTCTATATATACCACTCCCGATAGCTTACTATGATTAGGTAGATAGTTCTACGTTTGGCACTAATATATCCATCTGTCATGTTTGAATAATAATTGCCATGTTGTAAATATTTGTAGAAACTATGGACACCGCCCTAGACGAAGCAACAAAAGAAGCATTGTTGAGGGACATAATCGCAGAAGGAAGTGATGCCAGCTCGTTGTTTCTCAACAAAACTGATGGTCTGGAAGGAGAGGGTGAACAAGCTGGCTACGGTGACCTAATGCCGGTGCAAGAAGAAGAACATGAGGACGGCTCCGGTGACCCAATGCCGGTGCAAGAAGGAGACCGTGATGACGGCTCCGGTGACCGAACCGAGTCTTGCCAGGTATATATATTAGTTAAGCCTATGCTGACTAGCTGATTGATGCATTGATTGTTTTGGTATGTACACATATTAATTAAGTCTTTGTTCTTTTTTCTAGCCCTCCAGATCGAGCACAACTTCGGTAAAGAGACGAGGCCCGAAGAAAAAGTTGAGCTCGGATGAAAAGTTTGAGATCATAGCAATCGCGCCAGAAGGCAAACCTATTGAACCCCTCCGGACAAAGAGCGCATTTGTTGCTCAGTGCGGGGTTCTGGTTAGGGACAAGATCCCGATAAGGATCCAGCAATGGTTTAAGCCGGCTACAGAAGACCCTGAGGTGTCTTATGTCAATGATATGCAGAAAAATGATCTTTGGACTGAGCTGAAGTCAAATTTCACCCTACCTCCTGAGGATAATTCAGAGAACCCAGTTAAAGAGAAATTAATCAAGTCTTTTTCTCTAAAGAGGATGGCAGAACTATTCAGGAGGTGGAACAAAGAGCTGAATAAGTTTGTCGAAAATAATGAGACACCAGAATTCAAGGGCAGATATGAGAAGATCAGAGATCACTGGCCCGCATTTGTGGCCCACAAGACATCGGAAAAGAGTCAGAAGATGTCGGCGACAAACAAGCAAAATGCTGCAAAGAAGAAGCTTCACCATCGCACGGGGTCAGGTGGCTACCTCGTAGCCCGACCTAAGCGGTCCAAGACTGAGAATGATCTGGTTCATAAAGGGATAGAACCAGAGACAATTAACTGGCCAGACCGTTGCCGGACTTGGTTCTTCGGGGCTGGCGGAACCTTGGACCCTGTAACAGGGAAGTGCATTTGGACGAACGATCAACTGGACATACCAGTCAGTAAGCTTAAGCAGTATATCGAAGCAGCGCAGGAAGGGACGTTCTTTCCAGACAGAGAGAACGACGAGCTCACAATGGCCCTCGGGAATCCTGAGCACCCTGGACGGACACGAGGCACGCCAGGCTCCATTCTGTGGAAGGTTGGGTTTCCAGACGCAGGCGGTTACAAATACCATGAGAGGAGGAAAAAAGTGCAGTAGACCCAAATGCAGGCGCTGCAAGCAAGGGTAGACACGATAGAGGAACGAGAAGCAAATTGCAGCAAACGTACTGCCGAAGCCTCCCCCGAAGCTACCCCGCCATCTCAGCGCAGAAGCAGCGTGGCTTCCACCGAGCTGCTTCAGCCGGAGCATGCCTTGACGGCTCCTGCCAGCTATCCCGTGGATGCTATAACAGAGTCTCAAAATTGCCACCTTATGACGCAATGGATGAATTTGAAGGTCAAGGCGGCTGTTGGCTCTGTTTATCCTACTGAACCCGGCGCAACTTTTCACTGCCGGCCGATTCCAGAAGGATATGCTAGGGTGATGGTGGATGAGATAATGGAGGGATTTGAGGACCTCCAGCTTGACCACCCTACCAGTGAAGGGGAGACTCGGCTGGGGTCTGCTCTGAAGACTCCATGCCTATGGCGGAAGGAGCTCATCAACCTTCCGAACTGGACGCCTCCGCCTCCTCCTCCTCCGGCAAGTCAGGGCACTCTGCCTCCACCGCCTCCTCCTCCGGCGAGTGACGATCAGGGCCCTCGGCCGGCTCCTTCTCCGGCGCGTGGCGGCACTCCACCTCCTTCTCCGCCTGCGCCGACGCGCCCGAGCAGCCAGCCTCCTCCTTCTCCGCATCATCAGCAAGGGCGGAAGAGACCTGCCGCCGCTCCAACTGCTTCGGCGCATCGTAGTCCTTCTCCTCCGCCTCTTAAGCAAGTAAAGAAGACAACCGCTCCGTCTGCTCGGTCGGCTGCTAGCAGTACAACCAGAGGCGGGAGGACATACAGATTCGGTCCTTCTCTGAAGACTCCAAAGAAGTTACCATATGAGAGGACCCTGGAGGAGAACGTCGAGATCGCGCGAGAAGAAGTGAGGAACTTCTTTTAAGGGGTGAAAGCAAAGAAACATCCACCTCCGGAGGAGAAGGTAGATCGGGTGAAAGTGAAGCACACTCTGGCTGCCCTGACAAAACCACCAAAGTCTGATCTGCCGAAAGGAAACTATGACCACATTATTGGAAAGGAATTTGCCGAAGCGGAGCGGTCGGGAAGTACTGTCAGTGATCAAAGGCTGAAAGAACGACGAGCTGGGAAACAAATTGCCCAGCTCGGCGAACAAGCGAAGCAATCGTGCCCCCCGCTCAAGGTGCCTAGCCACAACGTCGCTAATGATCCGAGGATGGTGCCCGGTTATAGCAATCTTGCAGATTACCTGCCCGACGAAGTACATTATGAACCCATGGACATGCAGATACAAAGATACGAGTACGGGAAGCCTCTCGTCAAAGATGAAAGATCTCTATCAACGATGATGCGAAGATTGCATGATTGGTACTTGAAAATCTGCAGAGACTCTGGGGGGAGGAGTAATTTCTTTGTGAAAGTTAAAAAGGAGCATGACCTCGTTGGAATTGATCTGTTGCCTGTTCCATTTGAGGAGTTCTATCAGTTTTTCAATCAATTGGCCCTCGATAAAACAACGGTCGCCTGCTACTGTCTGTAAGTAGTACTACTTCTGTCATTAAGTTTCTCTATATAGCTTAGCTCTTTCATTGCATGTATTTATAATCATCCTCACTATATTATGCAGATTGAAGATCGCCGAATTGAAGAAAAGACAAGTCGGTGATATTGGGTTCATTAACACATATCTCATAGATGCAACTCAGGTTAAACTTCATGCCGCAGCTACCGAGGCCAACTTGCTACGATCGTTCGTAATAAATCAAAACAAAGATATAATACTCTTTCCTTACAACTTCAGGTGAGTGTTACTGTCTTGTGCGTATTCGGTTTCCCTTATATATTAGTCAAGGTTATAGTAATGTAATTCATGAGTTATGCATGCGTGTGCAGTTTCCACTATATTCTCCTAGAGATTAAGCTTGAGCAGGGACTAGTAACTGTCTTAGACTCAAAACGAAAAGATCCCCAGGACTATGCAGACATGACTCAAATACTCCAGAAGTAAGTTAAATCGATCATTATCCACCATATCAGCAACTTTGTTCATTTCCTGATATCAAGTAATTGTTTTCTTTGTCCGGCAGGGTTTGGAGAAAATTCACCAAAACAGTTCCGGGACTGCCGAAGGAGCTGGAATTTAGACACCCGAAAGTAAGTACTATAGTAGCATATTCCGTGCATCTCCTAGTGATTCAAGCGCTAGTTTCATCAATACCATTTAGCATTCTTGCTTATCAGTTTGATTGACCTCTATTTCTTGTAAAGTGGTTGTGGCAGGAACAAGGGAATGATTTCTGTGGATACTACATCTGCGAGTCCATCCGCCACATGACCTGTGAGCGGGGCGGGTACTCTAACGAACAATATGAAGTACGTAAATAACAACATTCACAATTTTATTTTATTACCATCATTTGTGTTGAGTTTCATTCATTCATATATATATGTATTGACCCCCTTCTTCAAATTAGATGTTTCGGAAGCGGGATGAACTCCTAGCACCAGCTCGCATGCGAGTAATTCAAGAGGAATTGGCGGCATTCTTTCTTGACCATGTGATCCCTGAAGACGGAGAATTCTATGTGGACCCTGAGTCCGTATGATTATATTTGTAAGAGATAATTATTGTATATATGTAGCCGGTAGTGTCAGATAGATATACGAGAACTTGTTGTTTGACCAATCTCTCGGAGAAGGAGAGGTGGTAGATATCACTTCTCTCTGTATGCATATATGTTCATGACGATCTTCTGTTTCCTTCGTTTGCTTACTAGCTAGCCAGCGTGTCTAGTCCTCTCTATAAGTATGTATAGTACGTAGCGTCGACCAAGCACGGACATAAGAGAGGACACTTCTCTCTATTAATTATAGCTAGCTAACACAATATATGAAACACCTAAATTAAC
>NC_041386.1:129675314-129682161 GCF_002162155.2 Triticum dicoccoides | reverse complement strand
TGACGCGTGGATGCCTATTGGTCCCGGTTGGTGACACCAACCAGGACCAAAGGGTCTCCTGACTGGGCTCTGCGCACTGCCCACGTGGAGGCCCATCAGTCCCGGTTCTGGATTGAACCGGGACTAAAGGGTCGGGGCATTAGTACCGACACTTTAGTCCCAGTTCAGGAACCGGGACTAAAGGCCCTTACGAAACGGGACTATAGGCCCTTTTTCTACCAGTGAAGGGGGGGGGGGTAACTTGCCCCAAGCATGTGGGAGGCGCCCCCACCCCTAGGGTTTCCCAACCCTAGGTGCCTTGGGCCCCTTGGGGGGCGCACCAGCCCACCAGGGGCTGGTTCCCTCCTTTGTTGAGCCCACTAGGCCCACCGGGGCATGTGGCCCCACCCGGTGGACCCCGGACACCTTCCGGTGGTCCCGGTACAATACCGATAACCCCCAAAACCATTCCGGCGACTGCAACTGGACTTCCCATATATAAATCTTCACCTCCGGACCATTTCGGAACTCCTTGTGACATTTCTGGAACGTACAGCACCTACGGTATCCGGGAGTTGCACAATCTCATGGTCTAACGAAATGATACTAGACATTAGAAAAGCTTTAGCAAATGAACTACACGATCTTGTGCTACGCTTAGGATTGGGTCTTGTCCATCACATCATTCTCCTAATGATGTGATCCCGTTATCAATGACATCCAATGTCCATGGTCAGGAAACCATGACCATCTATTGATCAACGATCTAGTCAACTAGAGGCGTACTAGGGACATATTATGATCTATGTATTCACACATGTATTACGTATTCCGGTTAATACAATTATAGCATGAACAATAGACAATTATCATGAACACGGAAATATAATAATAACCACTTTATTATTGCCTCTAGGGCATATTTCCAACAGCGCCCCTCCTAGGGCCGGCCTCCTCTCCTCCCCCCTTTATATACGTGGGGAGGGGGCACCCCAAAGACACACAAGTTGATCTTTTAGCCGTGTGCGGTGCCCCTCTCCACAGTTACACACCTCGATCATATTGTCGTAGTGCTTAGGCGAAGCCCTGCGCCGGTAAGTTCATCATCACCATGGCCACGTCGTCGTGCTGACGGTACTCTCCCTTGTCCTCAACTGGATCAAGAGATCGAGGGACGTCATCGAGCTGAACATGTGCTGAACGCGGAGGTGCCGTACGTTCAGTGCTGGGATCGGTTGGATTGCAAAGACGTTCGACTACATCAAACCATGTTACTAAACGCTTCCGCTTTAGGTCTATGAGGGTACGTAGACAGACTCTCCCCTCTCGTTGTTATGCATCTCCTAGATAGATCTTGCATGATCGTAGGTAATTTTTTTGAAAAACTGCATTCCCCAACGGTGGCATCCGAGCCAGGTCAATGCCTAGATGTTATATGCATGAGTAGAATACAAAGAGTTGTGGGAGATAATAGTCATACTACTTACCAGCAATGTCTTACTTTGATTCAACGGTTTTGTTGGATGAAGCATCCTAGACCGACATTACATGACAGTGTGCATGAGACTGCTTCTACCGACGTGCTTCGCACACAGGTGGCTAGTGTCGTGGTTCTAACTCTGATAGTTATGTAGGGGGGGGTATGTATGGAGAGGCTAGATCTCAGCTATTGGGAAGTTGTAAACACACCAAGATGTACGAGTTCAGGCCCTTCGTGGAGAAAGTAATAGCCCTACATCTCGGTGCCCGGAGGCGGTCGACTAGATTATTGGCGTGTGAATAACAGGGGTGCGAACCCTTCATACTGAGGAGGGGGGTGGTTTATATAGAGTTCGCCGTCCCCCTCCTGCCCTCAGTAATGCAGGGTTTAAGGTACATTTAAGGTTGGGCGTTACTGGTAACGCCCCTAATAAAGTGCTATAATGACCATAAAGACTACTTAACAGCTGACCGTTTGCCTGCGGAGTGACTACAGGTCTCCTGGCGGTCGAGTGGTTGGCTCCATGGTCGAGTGATAGATTTCTGGTTGAGTGTCTTGAATCCGTCGAGTGGGATACCTTCAAGTCGATTGAAAGGTGACTTCTCCTAGGGATGTCCTAGGGTAGGGCTCCTTGGACAGGTCCGTGCCCCTACCCTAGGTACATGGCTTCATCATTAGCCCTCGAATGGATCGAGGTTAGAGTGGGGAAAGAGTTGGAGATCTTTCCGACTGATTCTTTGGGCTACGTGAGCGCCTCGTTTGGGGTCAATCGTCACGGATGACGTTGCCAACCTTTTTCAGTCGCCTTGATCCATTCCAGGCCTTTCATCGAGTGAATTTCTTTATTTGCGACATACCGAGCGTCGGTGCGGGCGGGGTCTTCCGTTTTGACAAGTTGCTCTGCAGCCCGCGGATGTCGTGGGATTTCAGATTTTGGGAAGCGCGCGGGATGGGAGCGGCCGCAGTAATCGGAAGCGATAAAGAGGAAGTTCCTCGATCCCCGTGTCACCTTTTTCGCCACGTACTGCGCGCGCGTCTGCTACGGGATTTGACTGGATAGCCTGGGCCTACCAGTCAGGCACTCAGGAGCGGCCCCTTATAAATCGCCGGCTCGGGGTTTCCAAGCAGTGCGCTCTCTTCTCCTCCTTTCTTCTTCCTCTCTCCCTTCGCAAGTCCTTCCGCCACCTCCGTTCTCGCCCCAGCGCTGCAGGCCCGTGCGAGACTTCACCGGCGATGATGACGAAGGGCAAGACCTCCGCTCTGGAGCGCGTGAAGAAGGCGGCGGCGCAGGGGAAGGGCAAAAGATCTACTCGGGGCGGATCCTCCTCAAGGTCCGCTCTGCCCAAGGGCTGGATCCAGGGCGATTGGATGCCGTCAGTGATCCGGCAAGAGGATCCCGACGACATGGTCGAGGGGGGAGTCATTCCCCACGAGGCTGCGCGTCTTCCGGGGAGAGAGATCGAACCTCAACCCCGCGATGGTGAGTGCGTGCTCCTAGCCACCCACATCGACCGAGGGTTTTCTCTACCGCCCCATCCTTTTTTTCGGAGCTTCTTGAACTTCTTCGGAGCACAGCTCCACCACTTTACTCCCAACTCCATTGTATACCTTGCCGCTTTCATTTCCATGTGTGAGGCTTTCTTGGGTTGCCGCCCCCATTGGGGACTTTTCAAGCACATCTTTACCTGCCGTTCCCAGTCGGTCAAGAAGGCCAAGTCGAGTGACGAGAGGATGCAGGTGATCCATTTGTGCGGGGGCTTGGCGATCCAGATGAGGGGGAAGAGCTGTTTTCCATCCATTACTTTCCCGGAGTCGGTCCGTGGCTGGCAGGCGACCTGGTTCTACTGTCAGGACCAGGCGACCCCAGGAGAGTCGACTGGTCTCCCTCCTTTCTCACTCGACCGAGCTGAAAAACCTGCTTCTCTGAAAGTGGCGCCGGAGGAAAGGGCCCAAGTCAAAGTGCTGGCCGGTTGAGTGGTTGAGCTTGTCCGTGAGGGCGTGACGGGCATGGATTTGCTGGAGGTCTTCCTCCGGAGGCGCATCCAACCACTCCAGGCTCGTGACCACCCGATGTGGCTGTACTCGGGTCTTTACGACACCACTTGGATCCACCCGGAGGAGGTCACTGATGAGATGCTGGAGGGGTGGCTGTCAAGCATCACAGGAAACAAGGACAACTCCCGAGGAGCCAGGAGGGTAATTCCACTCGACAACTCCTACGACATGGACCAGGTATGTCTCTATGCTCCTGACTGAGATCTTGTTTTTCTTCATTGGTCTTCTTTGAGTTGGTCGATTGACCTTTGTCTCGCCTGTTGTTTTTCAGGCGACTACTGAGATGTACTCGACGCCCAATGGGGCACAGGGGCCAACTGAGGAAGGGGAAGCGAGCGGAGGTGAGAGCGAGGACGATCAAGGCGAGTGGGAGTCCGACGGTGAAGGAGAGGGAGGCGACGACGTCGACTCCAGCGAAGAGGAGGAGGAGGAGGTTGAACCCCCCCCCTCGCCCGGAGGGGCGATCCAACCTCACACACGATCCGGCGCGGGAGCGTGGTAGTGCGACTGCTCCTGTTGGGCAGTCGTCGAAACGCCCTCGGACCTCTTCTCCTACACCGACTGGAAAGGCTCCCAAGCATCCGCGTGCAGCACCGTCCAAGCCGCCCAAGGCTCTGCCCAAGATGAAGATGGATGTCCCCACCATTTCTGGGTAATAATAAAACTTGTTTTCCTTTGTCGACCGTGGACGCATCCTTGGTCGATCCATTGAGCCAACCGACTGACTTTCGAGGCTTGTAGTGCTGCTACTTCTGAGATCTCCGCCAAGGACGACGACCAAGAGATGGAGGATGCTGTTACCTCCAACCCTGGTACGATTACTGACGTTTCTGCTTTGAGTTGACTAAACATTTATTGCAACCCTGGTCGATTGAACCTTTCCCTTGTATCCCCTCCTCATGTTATCGACCTCCCGGATGACGACGACAATGGTCCGTTGAGAGTGAGGAGGCACAAGAGGGCGTTGGCTGACAAGACCCCCCAATCCGCTCCGGCGTATGAGGCCGTGGCTCGGGATGGTGGTGACACCACTCGGGCTTTTGTGACCTTCGCCGTTCCTCTGGCGAGTGCGCGGCCCTCGTCGTCGACTGCGGATCCGTCTTCGCTTTTTGCCGCATACCCTGTCCCTGAGGACCAAGCGGCTGCTGCAAAAGAGGCTATAGGCCAGGCGGGGATCATGATGCAGCAAGTTAAGATGGCTCGGGAGGCCAGCCAAGCAGCCTATGACGCGAGTTCGGCTCTTCAGAGCAACGTCCAGGTCAGTCGACTCAACACTTGGTCTGTTATGATATGCTATTTGAAGAGTCTCTTTTCCGAAGATCTTTTGTATCTGTATCTGTACAACCACTGGGTGTGTCTGTCAATCCTTGGACGAGTGGGGGCACGCTAAGTGCACCCACTGGGTGTAGTCCCCGAGACTACGGTGGACTGCTGGCAGTCGACTGTAGTCTTTACATTGTGTTGTTGTAGCTGTATTTCTTCACTCCGTTTGGTCGGGCCAGGTCGGGTGGAACTGTATCCGATCGACTGCGGGCAGTCGAATTTTTCTCTTTTTTTTGGTCGAACCAGTGGGGGCACGCTGAGTGCACCCACTGGGTGTAGTCCCCGAGACTACTGTCGAATGTTTTTGATTCGGCTGTGGTCTTAGAAACGTCATCATTGTCTCTTAGTTACTCGGAAGCAACTTATCTTGGACATCTATCGACTGATTTTTATTTTTACAAAAATCTTGCGAACTTATAGCTCGCTATACTGAGTTGGAGAATCAGCAGATCCAGCTCAACCTTAACTTGAAGCTTGCTCAGTAGAATTTGAAGAAGGCGCAAGAAGAAGCAAAAGGTATGGCTAGTGAGGTTCTCCATTCTTAACGGGTGGCTTTTCTTTCTTGTCCATTCTTGATGTTGGTTCCACTCGACGCGCCGCAGATAAACTGGTGGAAGCTCTGAAGAAGAAGGATCAAGACCTGGCAGAGGCACAGAAGGAGGCCTCGAGAAAAACGAAGCTCGCAGAAGAGAAATTGGCTTCGGTCGGAGCTCTTGAACAAGAGAACTCCAGACTGAAAACTGCCCTCGAGACAGCTAATCAAGATGCCAGTCGACTGAAGAAGGAGAAGATGGCTCTGCACGACAAGGCGGGCGAGCTGGCGGGGAAGGCAAAAGATCTGGAGGCTTATCTCGGAGGACTCGCCAAGAAGCTCTTCATCATGCTCGAAGGTAATTATTCCAACCCGTCTGTCTTGTAGTTGCCGAGCCCGCGTACGGCCACTGTCTTATTCTTGAATCGTGTTTGCAGAATTCTGCCAGAGCTTCGAAGAGGAAACCAGTCAAGTGGAGCCAAGCTTGGATCCCGCCAATTCTCTCGTGAAGGACGAGGCTTCTATGAACGTGCTCCGACTGGAGTCTCATGTTACCAGCGTCGTTGATTATCTTGCTCGGCTGAAGGCTGCGATGTCACGGATCGACACATCACTCTGGCCCGGAACGACACTTCAGAACGACCTCGAGTCCCTGATGGTCTGACTGAATGAAGTCCCGGGTCGAGTGGCGGAATGGAAGAAATCTTCTACTAGATGTGGTGCTGATGTTGCTCTATCTCTGGTCCGCGTCCATTGCAAGGAGGCGCGAGAAGAAAAGTTGGCCGCCATCCAAGTTGCCAATACCAGGAAGCACAACTTTCAGGACTTCATGGAGACTTTTATTGCTGCTGCCACTCGTATTGCAGATGGGATCGATTTGGACGAGTTCGTCGCCCCTTCCAGTCCTCCTCCTGAGGAATGAAAAAACTTCTATGCTTCACTTTAAATTTGCCTCGGAATGCCGAGTGGATTTGTAACCGTTAAATTCCGCCGAGCCGAGGGCTTGAGTACTTTGATCTGAGGTCTGGGACCTTTTAGGCTTTATCTGATCTTGATTTGTCATTGAATATCTTCATGGTTTGATTTGTCGAGTGGATCTTGATCTTCACTCGGAATAACCTTGTATTTGCGGCGCAGCTCCGAAGGGGAAGGTAGCAGTCGACTCACGGATTGGGTTGTGTCTTGTACTTAGGCGAGCACTGGGCTGTAGCTAAGCCTCCGAGTGAGAGGTTTGCTCTCCACTCGGTAGGATTTTTAAACACTTAGGTGAGCACTGGGCTGCAGCTAAGCCTCCGAGTGGGAGGTTTGCTCTCCACTCGGTAGGATTTTTAAACGCTTAGGCGAGCACTGGGCTGCAGCTAAGCCCCAGAGTGGGAGGTTTGCTCTCCACTCGGTAGGATTTTTTCAAACTTAGGCGAGTGTCTGACTACAGCTAAGCCTCTAAGTGAGAGAACTTAGGCGAGTACTGGACTGCAGCT
>NC_041386.1:129674823-129675114 GCF_002162155.2 Triticum dicoccoides | reverse complement strand
CCGAGTGGGAGGATCGCTCTCCACTCGGTAGGATTTTTTCAAACTTAGGCGAGTGCCGGACTGCAACTAAGTCTCTAAGTGAGAGAACTTAGGCGAGTGCTGGACTGCAGCTAAGCCCCCGAGTGGGAGGATCGCTCTCCACTCGGTAGGATTTTTTCAAACTTAGGCGAGTGCCGGACTGCAGCTAAGTCTCTAAGTGAGAGAACTTAGGCGAGTGCTGGACTGCAGTTAAGCCCCCGAGTGGGAGTCTGGCTCTCCACTCGGTAGGATTTTTTGAACTTAGGCGAAACG
>NC_041386.1:129621114-129674685 GCF_002162155.2 Triticum dicoccoides | reverse complement strand
TAAGCCCTCGAGTTGGAGGATCGCTCTCCACTCGGTAGGATTTTTTCAAACTTAGGCGATTGCCGGACTGCAGCTAAGTCTCTAAGCGAGAGAACTTAGGCGAGTGCTGGACTGCAGCTAAGCCCCCGAGTGGGAGGATCGCTCTCCACTCGGTAGGATTTTTTCAAACTTAGGCGAGTGCCGGACTGCAGCTAAGTCTCTAAGTGAGAGAACTTAGGCGAGTGCTGGACTGCAGCTAAGCCCCCGAGTGGGAGGTTTGCTCTCCACTCGGTAGGATTTTAAACACTTAGGCAAGCACTGGGCTGCAGCTAAGCCCCCGAGTGGGAGTCTGGCTCTCCATCGGTAGGATTTTTCAAACTTAGGCGAAACTGATTCGCAGCTAAGCCACCCACTGAGGGATTTCGCACGCAAACAAAAGAGACAGCAATTATTGGAACACTCTTGTCTTTGATAAAAATGAACTGCGGGAATTTTTTTTCTTATTACATCCCGTCCAAGGGAGAACTCAAGTGTAAAATGGGCGGAGTAGTTCCACATTCCAAGCTCGTGGCTCGTTGATCTGGTGATCAACATTGTAGAGGTGATATGCTCCATTGTGGAGGACTCTGGTGACGATGAAGGGGCCTTCCCAAGTAGGAGCAAGTTTGTGCGGTTTCTGTTGATCCACTCGGAGGACCAAATCTCCTTCCTGGAAGGCTCGGCTCTTTACATTCCGGGCGTGGAATCGACGCAAGTATTGCTGATAAATGGTCGATCTGATCATGGCCATCTCCCTCTCTTCTTCTAGGAGGTAGACTGCGTCTTGCCGGGCCTGTTCTGCTTCATCCTCGGTGTAAAGCTCGACTCAGGGCGCGTTGTGAAGAAGATCACTTGGCAGAACTGCTTCGGCTCCATAAACCAGAAAGAATGGAGTTCTTCCAGTCGACCGGTTAGGGGTGGTCCTCAATCCCCACAGAACTGATGGAAGCTCGTCGACCCAAGCACCTGCCGCGTGCTTGAGATCATACATCAGTCGAGGCTTTAGTCCTTTGAGAATCAGACCATTTGCTCTTTCAGCTTGTCCATTCAACTGGGGATGGGCGACCGATGCGTAGTCGACTCGAGTGCCTTGAGAGGCGCAAAAAGCTCTGAACTTGTCCGAATCGAAGTTTGACCCATTGTCAGTGATGATGCTATGCGGGACTCCATATCTGAATGTTAGCCCTCTGACGAAACTGATGGCAGTGCAAGCATCAAGATTCTTGATAGGCTTAGCTTCAATCCATTTGGTAAACTTGTCGACTGCCACAAGCACATGAGTGAAACCACTTCTGCCTGTTCTCAGTGGACCAACCATGTCTAGTCCCCAGACAGCAAAGGGCCAGACGAGTGGAATGGTCTTTAGGGCTGATGCAGGCTTGTGCGACATGTTGGAGTAGAACTGGCACCCTCCACACTTGTCGACTATCTCTTTTGCCATCTCATTTGCTCTAGGCCAGTAAAATCCCGCTCGGTATGCTTTAGCCACAATGGTCCGAGAGGACGCATGGTGACCACAGGTCCCGGAGTGGATATCATGAAGGATTATCCAACCCTCTTCTGGTGTTATGCACTTCTGACCAATTGCCATCGCGCTTTCTCTATACAACTGTCCCTTTATGACTATGAAGGCCTTGGATCGGCGGACTATCTGTCGAGCCTCTTCCTCGTCCTCTGGGAGTTCTTTCCTTAGGATATACGTGATGTACGGTATCGTCCAGTCGGGAGTGATTGCCAAGACTTCCATGATTAGGTCGACCACAGCAGGAACTTCGACATCAGTCGGATCTGTGGCACTTTTTGGCTGCGGGGCTTCTTCTGTGAAAGGATCCTCTTGGACTGACGACGAGCGGATGTGCTCCAGAAACACATTGCTGGGAACGGCTTCTCTCTTGGAGCCTATCTTTGCCAGATCATCAGCTGCTTGATTTTTCAGTCGGGGGATGTGATGAAGCTCCAACCCCTCGAATTTCTTTTCTAGCTTTCTCACTGCATTACAATAGCCAGTCATAGCCGGACTTCTGACGTCCCACTCCTTCATCACCTGATTAACTACCAAATCTGAGTCGCCATAGACCATGAGGCGACGGACGCCGAGTGAAATGGCCATGCGCAACCCGTATAAAAGTGCTTCATATTCTGCTTCATTATTGGAGGAATCGAAGTGAATCTGGAGAACATATCTGAGCTTATCTCCTCGGGGGGAGACTAGAACTACCCCAGCACCGGAACCATTCAGCATCTTAGATCCATCGAAGAACATGGTCTAGTGCTCCGAGTGAACTTGAGTCGGAAGTTGCTGTTCAATCCACTCGGCGATGAAATCTGCGATTTCTTGGGACTTGATAGCCTTCTTTGCTTCAAACTTGATATCTAGGGGGAGGAGTTCAATCACCCACTTAGCCACTCGACCAGTTGCATCTCTGTTGTGCAAGATCTCTAACAGTGGAGCGTCACTGACGACTGTAATGGAATGGTCAGAGAAGTAGTGTGCAACCTTCTTCGTGGTCATGTAGATCCCATATACAAGCTTCTGGTAGTGAGGGTATCTTTGTTTTGAAGGGGTCAAAACTTCAGACAGATAATAGACTGGGCGCTGAACTCTGAAGGCCTTTCCTTCTTCTTCCCGCTCGACCGTAAGTACTGTACTGACAACTTGTTCTGTGGCTGCAATGTAAAGCAGCAGAGCTCTTTGTTGATTGGGGCAGCAAGCAGCGGCTGGGTGGAGAGCAGAGCTTTGAGCTCTGCAAATGCTGCGTCAGCTTCTGGAGCCACTCGAACTTGTCAGACTTCTTCATCAGTCGGTACAGAGGCAACGCCTTTTCATCGAGACGAGAAATGAATCGACTTAGAGCAGCCAAGCATCCTGTAATCTTTTGGACATCGTGCACGCGTACAGGACGCTTCATCCAGAGTATGGTGCCAACTTTTTCAGGATTGGCATCGATCCCCCGTTCGGAAACGAGAAAACCGAGTAACTTTCCACCTGGAACTCCGAACGTGCACTTTGACGGATTGAGCTTGATATCATACCTCCTGAGGTTGGCAAAGGTTTCAGCAAGGTCAGCCCGCAGGTCGGAACCTGTTCGTGACTTGACCACAATATCATCCATGTATGCCTCCACATTCCGACTGATTTGAGTGAGTAGACACTTCTGAATCATTCTCATGAACGTGGCTCCGGCGTTCTTGAGGCCGAACGGCATGGTGACGAAACAGAAGCATCCGAATGGAGTGATGAAAGCTGTTTTGATCTCGTCGGGCCCATACAGACAGATCTGATGGTACCCGGAATAGGCATCTAGAAAAGACAATCTCTTGCACCACGCAGTCGAGTCGACTATTTGGTCGATGCGAGGGAGAGGAAAATGATCTTTCGGGCAGGCCCGATTGATATGTTTGAAATCAATGCACATGCGAAGTGACTTGTCCTTCTTGGGGACCATGACAACATTGGTGAGCCACTCGGAGTGGTAGATCTCTCGGATGAACTCTGCTGCTAAGAATCGAGCCACCTCCTCGCCAATAGCTTTCCTCTTCTGGATGACGAACCAACGAAGATGTTCTTTCACGGGCTTGAACTTCGGGTCGACTCGTAGACGGTGCTCAGCCAGCCCCCTGGGAACTCCAGGCATGTCAGAAGGCTTCCTTGCGAAGACGTCCCAGTTCTCACGGAGGAACTGGATGAGCGCTTCTTCCTATTTGGAGTCGAGTGTCGTCGAGATGTGAGTCGGAGCAGCGTCGGGGTAGGTCGGGTGAATGTGAGCTGTCTTAGTTTCACCGGACGACAGAAAAGCAGATTCTGAAGCAGGCTTCTTGGCTCGTAGCAGTTCACTCGGATCAGCAGTCTTCTGGTACTCTTGTAGCTCAACAACTGCCATCTGAGCGTCAGCAATCTTCGATCCTTTCTGAAAACACTCTTCTGCTTTCTTCCGATTGCCGGTAACGGTGATCACAACTCTGGGGCCGGGCATCTTCAACTTGAGATATACGTAGCATGGTCGAGCCATGAAGCGTGCATAAGCTGGCCGGCCCAGAATAGCATGCTAAGCACTTTGGAAGTCCACAACCTCAAATGTCAACTTTTCCCTGCGGTAATTCTTTGAATCACCGAAAACCACGTCGAGAGCAATCTGGCCGAGTGACTCGGCTTTCTTTCCAGGAATGACTCCATGGAAGCTCATGTTGCTGGCACTGAGCCTGGACATCGGAATGCTCATCCCTTTCAATGTTTTAGCATACAATATGTTCAGGCCACTGCCACCATCCATCAGGACTTTGGTCAGTCGAGTGCCTTCGACAACTGGGTCGACCACCAAACTTTCCTCCCAGGGGTGGCAATGTGCGTAGGGTGATCGGAGTGGTCGAATGTGATGGCAGTTTGAGACCACTTCAGGTAACTGGGTGTCGCCGGAGCAACCATATTCACCTCACGGTTAATGACTTTCAGTCGACTTTTGCTTTCGACATCAGCAAAAATCATCAGGGTGGAATTGATTTGGGGGTATCCATCGTCACTGTCTTCCTTGTCCTCGACCCTGTCCGACTCTTTTTCCTTATCCTTGGACTGTTTGCCCTGAAACTGCTGGATCAGGAGCCGGCACTGTCGAGTGGTATGCTTTGGGTAAATGAAATTACCCTCTTCATTTTTCTTGGTGTGGATGTGACATGGAAGATCCAAAACACCGTTTCCATCCTGATCCTTGACTTTCTTGGGCTTCCAGGTGCCCTTTGGTTTTCCATTGAAGTTTCCCTGGGCTACGGCCAGGGCCTCCCTAGGAGCGGCTGGCTCAGCCTTCCGCTTCTATTTCCGACTGGAGTTTCCTCCGGTTTCTTGGGCGACTGCCTTGTGCTTGCCACTCCGGAGTCGGTCCTCGTCTTCACCATTAGCGTACTTGGTGGCAATCTTCATCATCCGATTCAGAGTCATCTCTCCAGTTCGACCGAACTTCAGATTCAACTCTCTGTATTTAACACCTTCCTTGAAGGCACAAACTGCTTGATGGTCTGGCACATTCTCAACCGAGTGATGCAGTGTGATCCACCTCTGGATGTATTCCCTCAGAGTTTCATTCGGCTTCTGCACGCAAGACCGCAACTCTGTAAGGCCTGCAGGTCGCTTGCATGTTCCTTCAAAGGTTGTGATAAACACTCGGGAGAGGTCCTCCCAAGTGTAAATGCTGCTGGGTGCCAACTGATTTAGCCACGCTCTGGCTGAGCCCTCTAACATGAGAGGCAAATGCTTCATGGCCACCTCATCATTGCCACCGCCAATCTGTACGGCCACTCGGTAATCTTCGAGCCAAGTGTCAGGCTTAGATTCACCGGTGAACTTGTTGATTCCAGTCGCCAGGCTAAAATTGGGAGGAATCACTATGGCTCTGATGGCTCGACTGAAACACTCTGGCCCTGAAACACGTATTCTGCTGCTGGAGGGTGCATCTCTATTCTGGCCTTCCCGATGAGCCCTGTTCCTGTCAACCAAGCCTTGAACGAGGACAGATCTCGCGTCAAAGCCTGGGTCCCTGGGGTCGACGGGAATCGTCTGCCCAACGCTATGAGGGCGCCTGTCATCTCGATGTCGAGGCGCATATGACCCACTCCTCGGGGGAGGGGTTGGCATTCAACGTCGATCATCACGATCGGATCGGTGATCATACTGCTCTTTCCTTCTGTACTGATCATGCCGGTCGCCACATCCCTCACGCCTCGGGGGCGACCGCAGGCTGTGAGCCGACTGGACTGTATCTGTTGCAACGGATCGACTGTGGATCCTATTCCGCGACTGGGAAACAGCGGAATTCTGGTTTCCCGCCGCCCGAAGCAACGCTCTGATCTGTAACAAGCCCCTGCCAGCCTCCGACTGGGAGGGCTGAATCGATTCTGCTATACGGGCTGCGGCGGCCAAATTCTGAACTGGGGTTCGGTATACCTGCGTCGGCGGGAAGAGCTGACGTCGACTAGACTCGGGAGCCCGCTGACGCGCTTGCTCGTCGAGTGCTCACTGGAGATTCTCCAGTCGAGTGCGCTCGGCCAAATTATCCAAGCGCGCGTCCTCCAAGGCCCGGGCCTCGGGGGACTCTCCGACGATAGGGGTGTGGAGGGCGTCCGTGTTCCGGCGGCGAAGCTCCTCTCGCTGTGATGACGTGAGAGGTTCGGGGAGATACTCATCGTGGGGATGCGACGGGTCGCCCCCACCCGCGCCTCCATCAGCGCGTGGGAAACCGGGAGGACCGTGTGTTCCATCGACCGCCAGGATCTTAGCCGTGGGGTCGCTGCTGTCGCACTCGGATGCGGTCTCCGCGGAGCCAGTCGACAGGTCGAACAGGCCGCAGAGGGATTCGTCGGACTCGATTGCCGCGACTTGCGGGGCGGCCGACTGGCGAGCCACGGCGTGCCTTACCCACCTCTGAAGTCTCGATACACCGGAGCGCTTGCACCGCTGGGAGACAGAGCGGCGAGACGATATGGGGGCCGACCGATACTGGGTCGACGGCTGCCGCAGGAGGACGCCACGAACGCATGCGCGGAAATGCGTCGCACCGCGGACGGGGAGCGCGTCGACGTCGAGTGGCGCCTCCTGAAGCCAGGCGGAGTCATCGGCGATGAACGTGAGCGCGCCGAGGCGGATCTCGCGGCCCTCCACCAAAACTACGCACGAAACCATGATCAAAGGGATCGGAAAAAATGCAACTTCTCCAATCAGGCGCTAAGATTCCTGCCCCAAGGTGGGCGCCAACTGTCGTGGTTCTAACTCTGACAGTGATGTAGGGGGGTATGTATGGAGAGGCTAGATCTCAGCTATTTGGAAGTTGTAAACACCCCAAGATGTACGAGTTCAGGCCCTTCACGGAGGAAGTAACAGCCCTACGTCTCGGTGCCCGGAGGCGGTCGACTGGATTACTGGCGTGTGAATAACAGGGGTGCGAACCCTTCATACTGAGGAGGGGGTTGGTTTATATAGAGTTCGCCGGCCCCCTCCTGCCCTCAGTAATGCAGGGTTTAAGGTACATTTAAGGTTGGGCGTTACTGGTAACGCCCCTAATAAAGTGCTATAATGACCATAAAGACTACTTAACAGTTGACCGTTTGCCTGCGGAGTGACTACAGGTCTCCTGGCGGTCGAGTGGTTGGCTCCATGGTCGAGTGATAGCTTTCTGGTCGAGTGTCTTGAATCCGTCGAGTGGGATACCTTCAAGTCGATTGAAAGGTGACTTCTCCTAGGTATGTCCTAGGGTAGCGCTCCTTGGACCGGTCCGTGCCCCTACACTAGGTACATGGCTTCATCAGCTAGTGGGTGCCTGTTTCTCCAGCTCTACTTGAATCGAGATTGACTACACTCGGTCCTTGTTGAAGGTTAAAACGACACACTTGATGAAAAATCGTTGTGGTTTTGATGTGTAGGTAAGAACGGTTCTTGCTAGAAGCCCGTAGGAGCCACGTAAAACTGGCAACAACAAAGTAGAGGACGTCTAACTTGTTTTTGCAGGGCATGTTGTGATGTGATATGCTCAAGATGTGATGATATAAATTGTTGTATGAGATGATCATGTTTTTAACAGTTATCGGCAACTGGCAGGAGCCATATGGTTGTCGCTTTATTGTATGAAATGTAATCGCCATGTAATTGCCTTACTTTATCACTAAGCGGTAGCGATAGTCATAGAAGCAATAGTTGGCGAGACGACAATGATGCTACGATGGAGATCAAGGTGTCAAGCCGGTGGCGATGGTGATCATGATGGTGCTTTGGAGATGGAGATCAAAGGCACAAGATGATGATGGCCGTATCATATCACTTATTTTGATTGCATGTGATGTTTATCCTTCATGCATCTTATTTTGCTTAGTACAGCGGTAGCATTATAAGATGATCTCTCACTAAGTTTCAAGGTATAAGTGTTCTCCCTGAGTATGCACCATTGCTACAGTTCGTCGTGCCGAGACACCATGTGATGATTGGGTGTGATAAGCTCAATGTTCACATACAATGGGTGCAAGCCAGTTTTGCACATGCAGAATACTCCGGTTAAACTTGACGAGCCTAGCATATGCAGATATGGCCTTGGAACAATGAGACCGAAAGGTCGAGCGTGGATCATATAGTAGATATGATAAACATAGTGATGTTCACCATTGAAAACTTCTCCATCTCACGTGATGATTGTACATTGTTCAGTTGATATGGATCACATGATCATTTAGATGACTAGACAGATGTCTATCTAAGTGGGAGTTCTTAAGTAATATGATTAATTGAACTTTAATTTATCATGAACTTAGTAGCTGATAGTATTTTGCATGTCTATGTTGTTGTAGATAAATGGCCCATGCTACTATTCCTTTGAATTTTAATGCGTTCCTAGAGAAAACTAAGTTGAAAGATGATGGTAGCAACTACACAGATTGGGTCCGTAACTTGAACATTATCCTCACTGCTGCACAAAAGAATTATGTTCTGGAAGCACCGGTAGGTGCCAAGCCCGATGCAGGAGCAACACCAGATGTTATGAATGTGTGGCAGAGCAAAGTTGATGACTACTCGATAGTTCAGTGTGCCATGCTTTACGACTTAGAATCGGGACTTCAATGTCGTTATTAATGTCATGGAGCATATGAGATGTTCTAGGAGTTGAAGTTACTATTTCAAGCAAATGCCCGAAATGAGAGATATGAAGTCTCCAATAAGATCTATAGCTGCAAGATGGAGGAGAATAGTTCTGTC
This sequence comes from Triticum dicoccoides, assembly GCF_002162155.2. Classification (NCBI taxonomy): domain Eukaryota; kingdom Viridiplantae; phylum Streptophyta; class Magnoliopsida; order Poales; family Poaceae; genus Triticum; species Triticum dicoccoides. The sequence goes on along the minus strand of NC_041386.1, from coordinate 129,665,942 downwards.
AGTGAACATATATTCAGAATGTCTGGGTACCACAACCACTTGACTCAACTAGGTGTTAATCTTCCTGATAATAGTGTCATTGACAGAGTTCTTCAATCACTGCCACCAAGCTACAAAACCTTCGTGATTCCTGAGCTCTTCGCAACACTAATGTCACACCCTAGCTAGTTCATGCATTAGAGTGTTGCATCATGTTTATTTTTCCCACAAAACTGAAATGGGGATGACAGAACCCCCAGCACCCCCTGGAACAACTAGGGTTTACTAAAAACTTTTTCAATGAACCTGAAATGCCCTTCTAAAAAGTCCACCCTTTTTGTTTTGGGTTAAAACCTTTGAGAAAAATGGTGCACACTTTTCTAGGACATCATAAGGTCATTGGATTAATTCATTACTAATTGCATTTGGGCAATTTAAATCCTATAAATATTTTAAAATGCCCAAATAATCCTGAAAGTAATTTTAGGCAGTTGAGAATATTTTCAAATGTGCCTCTGAATATTTTCAGGGTTTTCCTAAATGAAATAGAATTTTTACTATTTCCAAACACAAAACAGAAAAAATAGAAAACAGAAAAAGAGAGAGAAAGGAAACTAACCTGGAAAAGCCACCAGCCGGCCCACCTGGCGGCCCAGCACTGTGCTGGCCCGCGCCAGCCAGCTGCTTCATCCCCGCCAGGCAGGCAGGGAGGTGACGCCGGCGAGCGTGAGCTCGCCAGTGCGTCAGCTGCTTGCCGCCCTCGCCCCTGGACACCTGGGCGAGCTCCATGTCGCCGCCCCAACCCCACAGACACCTTGCTCACTCCTTTGCCTCTCTCCCTCGCCCTCTCCCACCATGGCCGACGCCCCTGCCGCCACACCGTCAACGTAGCCGTGTCCGTCGTCGTCCCCCCGCGCCGCGTCACCGTGTCCACGAGCTCCACTGTCGTCAACTACGTCGAGCAGGCCGAGCCCCGAGCGCTCGCCCGCTCTGGAGTCGCCCCGACCCCGTCTTCCCCAACTCCGGCCACCGGAGATCCCCTTCGCCTTCACCGCAGCACCAGCTCGTCCCCGACCTTGCCGTCTGCCTCTACGTGACCCCCGTGAGCTCAGCCACCTCCCCATCCTCTCCGTTTTCCTTCTCGAGCACCGCAGCGACCGCACCAAGCTCGGCCGCACCCACCGCCGCCAGCGCACATCGCCGTCGTGGCCACAGCCACATTAGCTCGCAACCGAGCACGTCATCACCTTCACGGCACTCGCAGGAGCCCGTAGCACCCCACACGCTCCTCGCCATGCCTCCTAGCGGTTGGTTCGACCTCGCCCGAACTCCGGCAGCCGCAACGCTCGTCGCCGGTGTTGTTTCCGGCGACCCTGAGCCCAAGCTTTACCACCACTCGACGCGGCTTGCTCCCATCTACACATAGGAGGTCTCCGCCGTCCATTTGGTCATCGGAGTGCAAAACCCGCACCGCCCCGCCGCGTCTGGCCTCACCGCCGGCTAAACGCCAGCGAGTTTGACTCCGCTGACCCAGTTTGACCCCCCCCCCCAGGGTCACTAACGTGTGGGCCATGCCCCTGTTTAATTTAGAATTAGATTAGTTAACGCTAATTACTTTAGTTAATAGGTTGACTCACTGACATGTGGCCCCAGGCCCTAACTAACCTAGTTTAGTGCTAACGTAACACTAACTAACTCTGTTAGTTAGTTGTTACACTGACAAACAGGGCCCACCGGTCAGGTTTGACATGGGCTGGCGCCTTTGACCTGCTGACATCACCCTGATGCAATAACTAAATTACTGGAATTATTCTTATACAGGAAATTCCAGAAAATATTACAAACTTCAAAAATTCATAACTTTTAATCTGTAACTCCAAATGCAAAGATTTATATATGAAATTTGATCAGCAAAATTCAATCTTTCCACCTGTAATGGTTTCATTCATGAAAAAACAATTTAACCTTGCTGTTTAGGTGAAACAAGCTAATACACTTATAATGCTTAGGAACATAAGCTTCCATTTGAATCTTTGATTCAAATGGACCCAAACCAACTTGTTTCACATTGCATTAGGCAGGAAACCTCATATTGCCATGTCATAGCATGCATCATATTGTTGCATCCTGCCATGTGATGATTGTGTTCTGTGGTGTCTTTCATGGTTGGTTCTGCCTCCGAGGATATTTCCGAGTATCTAGATGAAGGGCGGTACCCTACTACTACTCCATCAGGCAAGCAGCCCCATTGATCATATCGATACAATCCCATGTTCTCACTTCTACTCTCATTTACTGCATTAAGACAACAATGTTTCAAACTGTTGTGTGCTATGGTAGTTGAACCCTTATCCTCTACATGACCTGTCATTGCCACAGTAACTAGATGAAACCCACTAGCATGTGTAGGAGTTGATTGAGCCATGTATGTGTTTCCTACCTTGCTATGCCTGCTATACTTAGAGTTGTGTCAGGTCTGGTTCATCTGGGTGATGGGCTAGAGTGAAATGATTACGTCGGTAATGTGAGGGATGTGTTCAACATGATTTGGTAAAGGTATTGATGAGAGGCCATGTAGGAGTACATGGTGGGTTGTTTCATTGAGGCCGTCCCTAAGAACTGAGATCTATATGTGTGATTTAAGAATCAGTTACTACCATGCATTGGGATCCTTAATTGACCCTCTCGGCTTCTTAACCACTCTAGTACTCTGTCCAGGAGTTGCAACTAGTTTTTGGTGTTGGTAGGTTATGTGTTGGCGACCGTGCTTAGCGCTGACCCTAGGGGTGGGCTATGATGCGGTAGATACACCGTGGCACGGTGTACCGAGTCAGCCGTTTGGTGTCTCGGGAACTCTGTTCACATTGTTCGGGGCCGTATGTGGAAACCTCGGCCGGACTCCCTGCGGATGAAACCTGGATAGGTGATAAACCTTGACTAGAGACTTCAGTGTTTAGGTAGGCCGTGGCCGACACCCTCGTTGGGCTTCCACTTGAAGGTTGTCGAGTACATGTTGTGTAAACGACGATAAGTGGTGAGAGTGTGTATGAAGAAGTACACCCCTGCAGGGTTAACATCATCTATTCGAATAGCCGCGTCCGCGGTAAAGGACTACTTGGTTGCCTATACAGTTCATAGACAAGTTAATGGTTACTACTAAAAGACTCAAGATAAGTGTGAGTACCGAGGATGGCCCTCTCGTAGGATGACGAGGGAGGATCCCCGGTGGAGTATTGTGTTGGTGATTAGTGGACTCGTGTGCGAAAACAAGTTTACAGTGGTGTCACATAGGATAGCTTAGCCAAGAGTCAAAGATGGCATGCTGCAATAACTCCACCACCTTCTTGAGAATAAGCATGTATAGTAGGATCTATTTAAGACTTGCTGAGTACCTTTGTACTCATGTTGCTTTAATTACTGTTTTCAGATGACAACACCACCCCCTCCGATGGGTTTGACGTAGACCTCGACGTCGATGAGTAACTTGCCACCCAGGTGGTGATTCTGGCCATGGAGGGGCCTTTGTAGATAGACAGGCTTCAACAAGCCTTCTTTCTTTCTAGTGTCTGTACCCAGACTTATTTGCTTCTGCATGTGCTTGTATGCTTGTATGACTTGAGTGTCGGGTCTTGTGACCCCTACCTGTATGAACATGTTATGTATGGCTCTCCGGAGCCTTTAAATAAAGTACTTGAGTTGTAGAGTTTTGTTGTGATGCCATGTTGTATATACACATATCGAGCATATTGTGTGTATGATTGAAATGCTTGGTATGTGTGGGATCTGACAATCTAGTTGTTTATCCTTGGCAGCCTCTCTTATGGGGAAATGTAGTCTAGTGCTCCTTGAGCCATAGTAGTCCGCTACAGCCCGATTCACCGGAGTCCTGCTAGCCCAACACTACTGCTCAGGACACTTGACTGGCCGGCATGTGGTTTCACTTTGTTCCTATGTTGGTCCCTTCGGGGAAATGTCACGTGGTGACATCCGAAGTCCTGCCTAGCCTGCTACAGCCCGGGTTCCACAGAGTCCTGTTAGCCCAGTGTTATAGCCCGGATTCACACGCTGTTGACCGACATGCTCGATGTGATTCATGTATGCCTGTCCCCATAGGTCTGTGCCGCTTTGGGTTCACGACTAGCCATGTCGGCCCGGGTTCTCTATCATACGGATGCTAGCGACACTATCATATACGTGAGCCAAAAGGCGCAAACAGTCTTGGTCCATGGTAAGGCGACACCTGTGGGGATACCGTGCGTGAGGCCGCAAAGGGATATGAGGTGTTACCGGCTAGATTGATGTGACTTGGAATTGGGGTCCTGACAGCGTTGGCATCAGAGTCGGACTGCCTGTAGGTTCATTGAGCCAAACTGGTCGATGTCGAGTGTAGAAATGCTTTAGTTATATGTAGGGGAATTGATTGTGGGAGGGAACGTAAGGCTCTTTTACTCCTTTACCTTATGCCCTCCGATCTAAGTCACTCTCTTCTCATTCTACGTGGGTTAAGGACTAGGCTCTCTTCTCTCTATCAGGTTCACGTGTTACTAATCCGTAGTAGCTTATAGGATTGTTGTTACAAGCCTCAGTACAATTTCTACTACTTTTAGTATGTTGTCAATTGAACCAGAACCTTGATATGATGTTGTTGAGTGGTTTTGCAAACTGTTGTGAATTTCTCAAAAAAAAATCTGAGCATTTACAGCCGTTATGCTGTCTGATTTCTCCTAGAAAATTCTAATTCCTTTGCATTATTCTGTGCTTTCACATGGCCACCCGTTCCCAGAACCAAGTGGTTCGTCTGACTCGGTGCCTCGATGTACCCGGTCACACGGCCATGTTGGTTCGAGTGATGGTCCAGACAGGCCATCAATGGTATCCGGAATATACCGTCGAGGAGCAGTTCCGAGACTTCAACTAGAGCCAATACCTTTGTACCGTCAGGATATATCCCTCTTATCCTGGAGCCACTGAAACCCTCCGCTGCTCTTATGGACTTGGGGTCACTATTGAGATGTCTGTGCAGGATGCAGCTTACTCAATGATGACTATCATTCGAGCCAGGACTGCCTTGCTTCAGAACACCGATTTCCTCTACATGCCAGCCTCACTCCCTGGAGCACAGGGGTACTATCAGGCTTTGTACTATGACTCTACACATGAGGAGTCACTACACCGCACCACTGCAGAGATGCTCGAGGATAAGGACCGCGAAAATCGGGCCTTGCGTATGGAGCTTTTCAACTCTCGTGCTGATCACTGGGCCACTTTGACTCAGTTTGCACCTGCTATGCAGGCATGATACATGGACCTGAGGGACCTGTACTATGTGTGGTCTGGATTGCCAGATTGTATGGAGTGTTGTGATGTAGGAGGCATCACCCCTCCTCGTGGTCCCCGTCTACCACCATTTGTGTGACCAAGGCCACATCCGAGTCCCTATGGTCCGCAAGCTCCACAGGACCGTCTGTTCCCAGATGATCATGTTCCGCTTCCTGGTTTTGGTGGTGACTTTTATGAGGATTACTACGGAGCCGTCTGAGCTAGTAGTAGTTTCACTAGTACTATAATAGTTGTATTCTCCACAGTCCTGCGTGACCGTGGGATACGACTTGGTGTGTATCACGCTCCGGAGGTGTAGAAAAATAATGTATAGGAGCTTGGAATGCCTCCGATGAGATGTAATGTCTTTCACCGTAGTTGTAGTCTAGCCTGGGCTTGTGCTAAACTATGTACGGTGTGTATGACCAATGGTATATATATGGAAGTTTCTATATTACCATGTCGTGCAATGAACATCTTAACATTCCATGTTCTCCATTACATTCTGCACTTCCTTGCCAAGATTGTGCCATCCTTGTCTAAACCATTGTCTTGTTTTTCCTAGGATGGTCAACACCCGCAGCAACCCTGCTTCCCCGGAGCAGGGGGAAGCCAGTGCAGGTAGGGGTGAGAATCTGCCTCGCCCGCCTTCTCTGGCCGAAGTTATGTTGGAGGCGGAAAGAAACAAGCGTGAGACTAACCGCTTGCTGGAGCGGATTGAGCAGAACACTGCACGTCATCAGCGAAACAACTTGGTGTCAATCAATGACTTTATCAAGTTGTACCCACCAAAGTTTAATCATTCCGTCGAGCCCCTTGACGCGGATGATTGGCTTCGCCGCATCACCCACAAGCTACGTTCTGCCAACGTAGCCGAAACCGATAAGGTTACTGAGGGAGTCCTGGATTAGGGGGTCTCCGGATAGCCGGACTATATCCTTTGGCCGGACTGTTAGACTATGAAGATACAAGATTGAAGACTTTGTCCCGTGTCCGGATGGGACTTTCCTTGGCGTGGAAGGCAAGCTTGGCAATACGGATATGTAGATCTCCTCCCATTGTAACCGACTCTATGTAACCCTAGCCCTCTCCGGTGTCTATATAAACCGGAGGGTTTTAGTCCATAGGACGAACAGACAATCATACGATAGGCTAGCTTCTAGGGTTTAGTCTCTCCGATCTCGTGGTAGATCTACTCTTGTACTACCCATATCATCAATATTAATCAAGCAGGACGTAGGGTTTTACCTCCATCAAGAGGGCCCGAACCTGGGTAAAACATTGCGTCCCCTGCCTCCTGTTACCATCCGGCCTAGACACACAATTCGGGACCCCCTACCCAAGATCCGCCGGTTTTGACACCGACATTGGTGCTTTCATTGAGAGTTCCTATGTGTCGTCGCCATTAGGCTTGATGGCTCCTACTATCATTGATAGAGATGCAGCCCAGGGTGAGACTTTTCTCCCCGGACAGATCTTCGTGTTCGGCGGCTTTGCACTGCGGGCCAATTCGCTTGGCCATCTAGAGTAGATCGAAACTTACGCCCCTGGCCACCAGGTCAGGTTTGGAAGCTTAAACTACACGACCGATGTCCGCGGAGACTTGATCTTCAACGGATTCGAGCCTCTGCCTTGTGCGCCACGCGGTCACGATGAGTACGATTTGGCTCTACCATCGGACAGTGTTCAGGAGATCACACCGGCAGCCGCTCCAACCCTTGATTCGGAGCCAGTTGCGCCTTCCGCGGACGGGTGGATGGACCCTGCCACGGAGGCCTTACCCTCAGCAGCGATCAAGCCGAACATCGACCTTACCTTGCACAAGAGCCGTGTTGATAAACTTTCGGATCCTTCTCCGTCCATGGACTCCGAACCGCCTGCGCTCGTTCCTATCGAATCCGATTGGGCGCCGATCATGGAGTTTACCTCCATGAATATTTTTCAGCACTCGCCCTTTGGCGACATACTGAACTCATTAAGGTCTCTCTCCTTGTCAGGAGGATCCTGGCCGAACTATGTCCGGCAGGACTAGGATGCGGACGACGAAGAAATTCGTGACCCAACCACCACCCACTTAGTAGCCACTGTCGATGACTTAACCTACATGCTCGACTTCGACTCCGAAGACATCGAAGGTATGGATGATCATGCAGGTGACGAAGAGGAACCACTGCCTACGGGGCACTGGACAGCCACCTCATCATACGATATATACATGGTGGATACATCCAAAGAAGGCAATGGCGACGAGATAGCGGAGGATGACCCCTCCAAGAAGCAACCCAAGCGCCGACGTCAGCGGCGCCGCTCTAAGTCCCGCCATAGCAAAAGTGGTGATACCGGCACAGGAGATAATAACACTCCGGATAGTGCCAAAGACAACAACAATCCCCTCCAGCAAGATTTAGAGCAGGAGGATGGAGGAGCCAGCCCTCCTGAGAGAGCGGCAGATGGAGAGGAGGAGGATGATAATTACATGGCCCCCTCCGAGGACGAGGCAAGCCTCGGTGACGACGAATTCATTGTGCCAGAGGATCCCATCGAACAAGAGCGCTTCAAACACCAGCTTATAGCCACGGCAAATAGCCTTAAGAAAAAGCAGCAGCAGCTTCAAGCTGATCAGGATCTGCTAGCTGACAGATGGACTAAAGTCCTCGTGGCTGAGGAATATAAACTCGAGCGCCCCTCCAAGAGTTACCCAAGGTGCAGGTTGCTACCTCGACTGGAGGAAGAAGTGTATGATACAGCTGATCGGCCACCTCATGGCCGCGATAGAGAGGCATTCCAGCCAAAAACTCAGCCTCCACCCCAACGCCATTCACATGAAAAGGCATGGGGAGATACGCCAGACCTACGAGACATATCGGAGGACAAAGAAAAGCATGCAAGATCGATCTACGGATCACGAGAGTGCACCACTCTGGGAGATGATAAACGTCACGCCGGATATAGTAAAAGCAAATCCGGCCGGGCCGAACATAGCGGGCAAGACCCATTCAAGCTGTGTCGCGATATAGCCCAATACAGAGGCGCCACACACTCCTTATGCTTCACAGACAAAGTAATGGATCATCAAATCCCGTAAGGTTTCAAACCTGTAAATATTGAATCATACGACTGCACAATAGATCCCGCAGTATGGATCGAGGATTTCCTCCTCCACATGCACATGGCCCGCGGTGATGACATACACGCCATCAAATACCTCCCACTAAAGCTCAAAGGACCAGCGCAGCATTGGCTTAACAGCTTGCCAGCGGACTCCATTAGTTGTTGGGAAGATCTGGAAGCCGCATTCCTCGACAACTTTCGGGGCACTTATGTGCGACCACCAGACACCGATGACTTGAGCCACATAATTCAGCAGCCAGAAGAGTCGGCCAGGCAATTCTGGACTCGGTTCCTTACAAAGAAAAATTAAATCGTCGACTGTCCGGATGCAGAGGCCTTAGCGGCTGTCAAACACAACATCCGAGACGAGTGGCTAGCCTGGCACCTTGGTCAGGAAAAGCCGAAATCTATGGCAGCTCTCACGACACTCATGACCCGCTTTTGTGCGGGAGAAGATAGCTGGCTGGCTCACAGTAATAACATATCAAAGAACCATGGTATCTCGGATACCAAGGATGGCAATAGCTGGTCACGTCGCAACAAACATAAGCGCCGCATTAACAGCGAAAATACCGAGGATATGGCAGTCAATGCCGGATTCGAAGGCTCTAAACCCGGTCAGCGAAAAAGCCATTCAAGCAAAGTACGCCGGGTCCATCTAGCTTGGACCGTATACTCGATTGCTCGTGTCAAATACACGGCACCCCAGACAAGCCAGCCAATCACACCAACAGGGATTGTTGGGTGTTCAAGCAGGTCGGCAAGTTAATTGCCGAAAACAAGGACAAGGGGCCGCATAGCAATGACGAGGGGGAATCCCGGCATCCACACACCGGAGGACAGAAGAGGTTTCCCCCACAAGTGCGGATGGTGAACATGATATACGCAACACACATCCCCAAGAGGGAGCTGAAGCGTGCGCTCAGGGGCGTATATGCGTTGGAGCCATTCGCCCCAAAGTTCAATCCTTGGTCCTCCTGTCCGATCACCTTCGATCGCAAGGACCACCCTACTAGTATCCGTCATGGCGGATTCAACGCAATGGTCCTAGACCCAATCATTGATGTATTTCACCTCACTTGAGTTCTTATGGATGGCGGCAGCAGCCTGAACCTGCTTTATCAGGACACAGTGCGCAAAATGGGTATAGACCCCTCAAGGATCAAACCCACAAAAACGACCTTTAAAGGCGTCATTCCAGGTGTAGAGGCCCATTGCACAGGCTCAATTACACTGGAAGTGGTCTTCGGATCCCCGGATAACTTCCGAAGCAAAGAGTTAATCTTCGATATAGTCATGTTCCGCAGTGGTTATCATGCGCTGCTCGGGCGAACCACATTTGCTAGATTCAATGCGGTACCGCATTATGCATACCTCAAGCTCAAGATGCCAGGATCTTGCGGAGTTATTACAGTTAATGGAAACACAGAGCGCTCTCTCCGAGCAGAGGAGCACACCGCGGCCCTCGCAGCAGAAGTGCAAAGCAGCCTCTCAAGGCAATCAACCAGTTCGGTGCTTCAAAGCCCGGACACCTTCAAGCGTGCTCGGAGCAATTGGCAAATCGACCTCCTGGCGCGTTCTAAGCTCGTGTAGCAATACTGCAGCCACCCCAATCCCAGACAAACGGCAAAACTCGTGCCACGCGTACATAACTATGCATTAAAAATACCATGGGCACAGGTCGGGAGGGGGGCACAACTATGGCACGCCCCAAGACGCGGCTTAAACCGCACTAGGGGCTTCCCATTTGGTTATTTTTCTCCTTTTTTCTCAGGACCTTAATCTCTGGAAACACTGTCTGGCTGCACTATTGCCGAACACATGATGCAGCAACCAAGGAGGCAGACAGCTACATCATACCACAGAATTCCCAGGTGGATTACAGTAACGAGCGAAATATTCGATTTAATATCATTCCTCAGCTTGCCCTTGGAAGGGACATAGTCCTACTTTTTGCTTATCACACTATTTGTATCACTCTGCTTTAATGCAATTTTTTGAATAAACAATGCATGACATTACGACTATTATTGCATTCTTGTTATATATATATATATATGTGTGTGTGTTCATTAATTATGCCTTGCAACCGTACACTTTGGTACGGCCAATACACCAGGGGCTTACGTACCCCACAATACGGTGTGAAAAGTCCGAACACTTTCACAAGTGCGGCACCCCGAACTTATAGCATTATATGAATCAGCTCTGAATCATGTCTTTGGTCAAATGTTGGGTTTGCCCAGCTCCTATGTTTTGGTACCTTACGTTCCGCTCTATCGGCTAAGGTAGCGCTAGGAGAACTACTGTGATTGTGCACCCGTTCTGCTGGGTTCAGCACCTCAGTAGAGAAAGCTAAAACTGACTGTCATGATAAGGCGAGAGACTGGTCGCTGTTCGGCGAGGTTTTCGAGTCCCTAAAGACTTATGCCGCTTAGAGCGAGGGGCCGGCCCTGTCCGGCTTAAAGGCGTGTATCGTGCCCCGAATTCGGCCTTCCGAATACCATGGGCTTCACCGAAATTTAAAATTATAGAATTCTATGGCTAAGTGAGAGTGATAAAGCATTATTAGTCCGGTTGCCTTGTTCGCTGTGCTGAGCACCTCCCTCGAAGGACCCAAACATGGGAACAAGAGTGCTTAGGTTTATCCCGAACACCCCAACACTCGTGGCATGGGGGCAGAAGCCGAGGACTAGCCATCTCTCTAATTGGATAAACAGCCAAACAGAAGGCAATATTTTAAATTCAAACAAGCGTTGCATAGCGCATATGAAACAAGTTTTCATAAATACAGGATAAAACGAGCAAGTCTCACTCAAGTATTACAGCTTTTGAACATCCGCTATGAGACGGGCACCCAGCAGAACACTCTCACACTACATCTTGGGGTGGCGGTGCACTTTGCCCTCCGGCGGCCCCTCCTTGATCAGCTTCACGGCGTCTAGCTTGACCCACTGCAATTTCACACGGGCGAAATCCCGACGTGCACCTTCAATGCAGACAGATCGCTTGACGACCTCCAGCCGCGGGCAGGCATCCACAAGCCACCTCACCAGGCCGAAGAAGCTGTTCGGAAGGGCGTCGCCAGGCCACAGCCAGACTATAAATCCCTTCATGGCCTGATCAGCCGCCTTATGTAGCTCGACCATCTGCTTCAGCTGGTCGCTCATTGGCACCGGGTGTTCGGCCTCAGTATACTGAGACCAGAACAGCTTCTCCATTGAACTTCCATCCTCGACCTGGTAAAATTATGCGGCATCGGACACGCTGCAGGGCAAATCTGCGAATGCTCCTGGAGCTCTCCTGATTCAGGTAAGTAATCGGTAATTTACTTTTACATGCTTGCTTTGCATATAGAAAGCCTTACCCGCCGCTATCTTCTTCATTGCGTCGATCTCCTGGAGGGCCTTTTGGGCTTCGGCCTTGGCACTTTTTGCGCTCTTGAGGGCCGCGGCAAGCTCATACTCCCGCGTCTTTGAGTCAAGCTCCAATGCCTCGTGCTTTGCCACGAGAGCCTGTAGCTCTTGCTGCACCTCGCCCACCCGAGCCTTGTGCTTCTCTCGCTCGGTGCGCTCCTTGGCCGCTTTATATTCGGCCTCGGACAATGCTTTCTTTAGGGTCGCCACTTCGGTCGCGGCCCCTAGCAAATTCATGATAATCCTGTAATTTTGCAATCGCATTCTTTTTATACATATCTATAGACAGGGTATTACTTACCCTTGTTCTCCTCAAGCTGCCTCTTGGCAAGGCCAAGCTCTTTCTTGGACCCCTCGATGTCCTGCTTCAGTACGGCAACCTCTGCAGTCAGTGCGGCAGACGCCAGCAGCGAGGCCTGCATACGCATATTGACATACTTATATTAGACTCCTACGATATTATTTGATCCTCTGTTCGGCTTTTCTTTGTGAACACCGAACAAAGAATCAGGGGCTACTGTCTATGCGGTAATATTTTTCCTATATTAAAAAAAACACTTACCTCAAAGCCTGTTAGAAGGCTGGCACAGGCTTTAGTCAATCCGCTCTTGGCGGACTGAACCTTCTGGACCACCGCAGTCATAATAGTACTGTGCTCCTTGTCGATGGAAGCGCTGCGAAGCGCTTCCAGCAGATTGTCCGGTGCCTCTGGATGGACAGAGGTCACCGGCACAGGCGTCTTGCTCCTCTTGGTAGGAGGCCGCCAGCCCGAGCCCGAAACCACTGGAGGTTCCGGCGCGGAGTTCGGCTGAGGGCCGAACTCGGAGCTCTCAGGGGCCCCGTCCCCTCAGTTCACGGAGTCCGGAAGGTCTCCTTGAGGCGCCTCCGGGACTGTCTCCCCTTGACCCGGTGCCTCTTGAGACAGCACCTCGGCGTCGTCAGCAGGATGAGGGGAGGTGGCGGTCGGGACTGGATCTCTATCCATGTCCGATGAGCCCAGGGAGCCGTCCGATGATACATCGATACTGGCTCGTGGCGGCCTGCATAATTATGTTCGTCGTTAGGGAAAGTAGTGCGACAAAGGAATGCTATGAGTTACTCTGGTATCCGAATACTTATGATCTCCCCAGGAGCTTGGCCCTGAGCAGCCACTCGTCTTTGCCTTCATCGGCGGCGGTGGAACTGTTCGGAAGGAGAGTCCTTCCCTTCTTGTACCCTTCGCCCCCCCCTAGTTGGGGCGGCCTTCCTTTTCTTATCTCCCCCAGCTGGAGGGGGAGCATCTTCTTCTTCTTCCTCATCTTCGGGGGAGGAGTGCGCCGCAGAGTCATCGTACGAAGAGTCAAACGAGGCCTGGCGTCGAGAACTCTTTCAGGTTCCCTTGGCCGTCTTGGTCTTCTCCGGCACCGTATAAGGAGCCGGAGTCAGCATCTTCGCCAGAAGAGCGTCCCCTGGGCCTTCGGGCAAAGGAGCCGGACAGTCGATCTGTTCGGCCGTCTCCTGCCAGTCCTGTCAAAGGTACGGGAGTTTAGATCACGCATAGAGTCAATCTATAAAAGATAAGTATCCTGTGAAAGGTAAAGCAGCTTACCGCACTGGCTTGGCGCTTCGCGCTGAATCCGCAATCCTCGGTAATGGGAGGAGGGACCTCGGCGCTTTTGAACAACACCCTCCAGGCATCTTCGTGATTTGTGTCGAAGAGCCTGTTCAGAGTTCGGTGCTGCGCGGGGTCGAACTCCCACAAGTTGAAGTCCCGTTGTTGGCACGGGAGAATCCGGCGGTGGAGCATGACCTGGACTACGTTGACGAGTTTGAGCTTCTTGCTCACCATGTTTTGAATACATGTTTGGAGCCCGGCCAGCTCTCCCGAACTACCCCAGGACAGTCCCTTCTCTTTCCAGGAGGTAAGCCGCATGGGGATGCCAGACCAGAACTCGGGGGCCGCTACCCATGCAGGGTCACGCGGCTCGGTGATGTAGAACCACCCCGATTTCCACCCCTTTATGGTTTCCACAAAGGAGCCCTCAAGCCATGTAACGTTGGGCATCTTGCCCACCATGGCGCCTCCACACTCCGCCTGGCGGCCGCCCACAACCTTCGGCTTGACATTGAAGGTCTTCAACCATAAGCCGAAGTGGGGCTTGATGCAGAGGAAGGCCTCGCACACAACGATAAACGCCGAGATATTGAGGATGAAATTCGGGGACAAATCATGGAAATCCAGGCCGTAGTGGAACATAAGCCCCCGGACGAATGGGTGGAGAGGGAATCCCAGCCCGCGGAGGAAATGGGTAAGGAACACTACCCTCTCATGGGGCCCGGGGGTGGGGATGAGCTGCCCCTCATCTGGGAGCCGGTGCGCGATGTCGTCGGGCAGGTATCCGGCTCTCCTCAGCTTCTTGATGTCTCCCTCCGTGACGGAGGAGACCATCCACCTGCCTCCCTCTCCAGACATGGTGGGGGAAGGTTGAGGTGGGAAGTGCGGACTTGGGCGCTAGAGCTTGAGTGTGCGAAAATGGATGAGCAAAGGAAGAAGAAAGCGTGGATGAAAAGGTGAATCCTTATCCCTTTATATGGGCGGATGAAACTAAGCGTCCCTACTAGCCTGGTAAAACTCGCTCATCCCCCAAGCGCCGTAATTGATGGCGCGGTTGGGTTACCCACACCCGTATTGATGAGAATCTCGTGATAAGGGGACAAGATCTCTGTGTTGACAAGACGTGTCAAAAAACTGCTTCGCGTTATGTATGGGGCTAGTTAAAGGAAACGGTTCGAATAATCACCGGGCGATGACGTAACGTCGTGCTGCCAAAACAAGTCAGCAAATTAGATTTGCGAAAATATTATTCTCTCTATTGTGGTATGTGGAACTTATTGTGCAGGGTCGGACACTATCCTTGTATTCAAATTCTTCTGTGCTGTATTCGGAGGAGAAACCCGCATTGCAATGCCAAAGACAATACTGCGCGCCGGACTCATCATCATTGAAGCCTGGTTCAAGGGTTACCGAGGGAGTCCTAGATGAGGGGGTCTCCGGACAGCCGGACTATATCCATTGACCAGACTGTTAGACTATGAAGATACAAGATTGAAGACTTCGTCCCGTGTCCGGATGGGACTTTCCTTGGCGTGGAAGGCAAGCTTGGCAATACGGATATGTAGATCTCCTCCCATTGTAACCGACTCTGTGTAACCCTAGCTCTCTCCGGTGTCTATATAAACCGGAGGGTTTTAGTCCATAGGACGAACAGACAATCATACCATAGGCTAGCTTCTAGGGTTTAGCCTCTCCGATCTCGTGGTAGATCTACTCTTGTACTACCCATATCATCAATATTAATCAAGAAGGATGTAGGGTTTTACCTCCATCAACAGGGCCCGAACCTGGGTAAAACATTGCGTCCCCTGCCTCCTGTTACCATCTGGCCTAGACGCACAGTTCGGGACCCCCTACCCGAGATCCGCCGGTTTTGACACCGACAGTTACCTATGCTGCCTATCACCTTGAAGGCCCTACTAGCCTTTGGTGGGAAAACTTTGAGGCTATGTGCCTGGTCGGCCAAATCACTACTTGGGCTGAATTCAGTGAGGCTTTTCGTGAGCATCACATCCCGGAATGTCTCATGGATCGCAAGAGGGAAGAGTTCTGCAATTTCACCCAAGGCAGACTGACTGTGGATGCTTATAGTCGTGAGTTTGGAAATCTGGCACGTTATGTTCCTGAAGAAGTATCCACCAACGCTAAGAAGCAGGCAAGGTTCCGCAAGGGACTTAGTCCTGAGCTTCACCACGATCTTCGTCTGCATGAGTGCACCTCCTTTCAGAAGTTGGTCAATAAAGCCATCAGTGCTGAGACAGGCCAGACTGACTATGACGCTTCACGCAAGCACTCCCGTGATTTTGGTTCTTCATCCGGCTCTGGATCTCAGAAGCGCCGGGTGTGGATTCCAAGCACAGCGCTGCCACCCAGGTTCATTCCGAGGCCATCCTTTGAGGCGCCTCGCCCCAACCAGCAGTTTGCACCGCCTAAGTCCTATGGTGGCCCCGCTGCTAATGCTGCTCCATGCCCCAATGTTGTGACATGTTTCAAGTGTGGAGAGCCGGGTCACTATAGTCGAGAGTGTCCCTAGAACAACAACCCCATCCAGCCTGGAAGGTCCGTTGGCTGTGGTAAGTCAGCAGGAAAGACATTCTATGCCAAGCCAGCCACCACTACACGTGGCCATGTCAACTATGTCTCAGCTGAGGAGGCTCATGATGATCCTAACGTCGTCCTTGGTACGCTCCTTGTTAATTGCCATCCGACATTTGTTCTTTTCGATACTGGAGCATCTCATTCATTCATATCTAAGAGCTATGCTCGATTGCATAACACGACATTCTGTGACATGCCCACTTCCATGGTAATTCAAACTCCGGGTTCCAAATGGAAAATTTCTAGAGTAAGCCATGGAAATGAAATCCTTGTCAATAGACTTGTCTTCCTTGCATCCTTAATAGCTCTCAAGTCCTCGGACATAAAAATCATCTTGGGTATGGACTGGATGTCAGCCCATTATGCTAAGATTGATTGCTCTACTAGAACTGTTCAACTTACTCACCCATCAGGCAAGACAGTCAATGTCTTAACTCGAATGGCCAAGCGCCAGCTTTACTCCCTAAATGCCAACCCCCTTCCAGACCTTGAAGATATTCCGGTAGTCCGAGACTTCCCGGATGTCTTCACAGAAGAACTGCCAGGTGTTCCACCTGACAGGGATGTCAAGTTCGTGATAGACCTTGTTCGAGGGACCATCCCAATTTCTAGAAGACCCTATAAGATGGCACCCTTAGGACTAGCCAAGCTTAAAACCCAACTCGACGAGTCCTTGAAAAAGGGTTTCATCTGTCCTAGTTCTTCTCCTTGGGCTTGCTCCATCCTCTTCGTCAAGAAGAAGGATGGAATGGATCGGATGGTTGTAGATTACCGACCTGTCAACTTGGTCACTATCAAGAACAAGTATCCGCTCCCGAGGATCCACGATCTCTATGACCAGCTCGCTGGATCCTCAGTCTTTTCCAAGATGGATTTGAGGTTGGGCTATAATCAAATCAAAATAAAAAACAGGGACATTCCCAAAACGGCCTTTCTTACTCGCTATGGCCAATACGATTACACCGTTATGTCCTTCGGTTTAACCAATGCCCCAACCACCTTCTCTCGGTTAATGAACTCGATCTTCATGGAGTATTTGGATAAATTCGTCGTGGTATACCTCGATGATATACTCATCTACTCCATGAGCGAGGAAGAACATGCCGAACATCTAAGGCTGGTATTGACGAAACTTCGAGAGCATCGCCTTTATGCCAAATTCTCCAAGTGTGAATTTTGGTTGCCAGAAGTGACCTATCTAGGCCATGTAATCTCTGGTAAGGGTATTGCTGTCAATCCCGAGCGAGTTCAAGCTGTCCTTGATTGGACTCCACCTGAGACAGTCAACCAAGTTCAGAGCTTCCTTGGTTTAGCGAGTTATTGTCGCCGCTTCATCGAGAATTTCTCCAAGGTTGCTAAACCTCTAACTGAACTCCTCAAGAAGGATAAAAAGTTAGAGTGGACCCCACAGTGTGAGTTCAGCTTTCAGGAACTGAAAAGACACCTGACATCTGCTCCCATACTGGTACCACTAGATTTCTCCAAGGACTTTATTATCTATTATGATGCCTCGCGACAAGGACTAGGTTGCATACTCATGCAAGATCGTCACGTAATTGCCTATGCTTCACGACAATTACACCCACATGAGGAAAACTATCCCACACATGATGTAGAGCTTGCAGCTGTAGTCCATGCACTTAAAACTTGGTGACATTACCTTCTCGGTAATCGTTGGGAGATCTTCACTGATCACCAAAGTATGAAATGTATCTTCACCCAATTGGATTTGAATCTCAGGCAAATACGCTGGGTTGAGTTGATCTCGGATTACGACTTAGGGATAACTTACACCCTGGGTAAAGCCAATGTCAGGGCTAATGCGCTAAGTCATAAATATTATTGTAACAACTTGATGCTACAACAAGGTCCACCACTTCTCCATGAGGAATTTCGTAAGCTTAACCTTCACATTGTTCCTCAAGGATTCCTATCTACCTTGGTGGTGAAACCGACCCTTATGGATCAGATCATAACCGCCCAGCGGTATGACAAGGGAATATCTCGGATCAAGAAAAACATTGCTAGCGGAGCTGCTACGTGTTTCTTTGTGAACGATCAAGGTGTTGTATTATTTGAGAACCGCCTAGTGGTTCCCAAGAAACAACAACTACAACAACTGATCCTTAAGGAAGCTCATGAATACCCTCTCACCATTCATCCCGGTAGTACTAAGATGTATCAAGACCTACGCCAGAGGTTTTGGTGGACTAGGATGAAGAGAGAAATTGCTCAATACATTGCTAACTGCGACGTTTGTCATCGTGCTAAAGCAGAGCATCAATGGCCCGATGGCACCCTTCAACCTTTGGCTATCCCGAATGGAAATGGGATAAAATCAGTATGGATTTCATTACTGGGTTTCCCAGGACCAAGAGAGGGAATAATGCTATCTTCGTCGTGATCGACCGTCTTTCGAAAGTAGCCCACTGAAAGTGCTAGTGATCGACTAGAGGGGGGGTGAATAGGCGATTTTTGTGAAAGTCTTCAATACATGGAAGTTTCGAAGACAAACGATAGAAATAAACCTATTACCATGCTGCGGAAGGTAGACTACACTAAGCAAGCCATAGCCAAGTATTCAATGAAGTGAAAGCACAATGACTAATAGCAACTAGGCAGTATAGATCAGGTAGGAAGATAGTGTGAAGCCAATCAGAACAAGCAGTCACTCAGTGAAGACAAAAGATAATGCAATCATACAATGACTTCACCAGGACCAACAGTAAGTAAAGGGATGGGCAGGATGAATCTAGTGACTTGTTGAAGACAATGATTTGTTGGACCAGTTCCAGTTGCGGTGACAACTGTACGTCTGGTTAGGGAGGCTGAGATTCAACTCAGAAGACCACGTCTTCACCTTATTCCCCTTGAGATAAGGACACCCAGTCCTCGCCCAATAACTCTGTTAAGTCTTCAAGGTAGACTTCCAAACCTTCACAGACTTCGTTCACCGGCGATCCACAATGACTCTTGGATGCTCAGAACGCGACGCCTAACCGGCTGGAGGATTCACAGTCCTCAAGTGTAATAAGTCTTCAGATCACACAGACAGGAAGACTTAAGTGATGCATAGCACTCTTTGGCTCTGGGTGTTTAGGGCTTTATCCTCACAAGGAATTTTCTCTCAAAAGCTTCGAGGTGGGTTGCTCTCAAACGACAAAAGCTGTGCACTAACTCTGAGTAGCCAACCGTTTATGGTTGTAGGGGGTGGGCTATTTATAGCCACTAGGCAACCCGACCTGATTTGTTCGAAATGACCCTGGGTCACTAAGGAACTAACACGTATTCCAATGGTCAGATTTCAAACACACGCGGCAACTTTACTTGGGCTACAAGCAAAGCTGACTTATCCAGCTCTGGATAAGATTTGCCCTCATTATCTTCGCTCGAAGACATAGGATTTTTGGTTAAGCATCACTTCAGTCATTCTTACTGGTTCACTTGGACCCCACTTAACAGTACGGTGGTTCCTATTACTCAACAAATAAGAAAAATAACAACGAAACAACTAAGTCTTCGCGCTCCGTAGGCTTCACTCGATGTCTTCTCTTGTCATAGTCTTCAATGTGACTGTCTTCACATACCACCTTTGACTTCAATGTCTTCGTACATTTTTAGGGGTCATCTCTGGTAGGAAAACCGAATCAATGAGGGACTTCTACCTGTGTTATCTTGCAATTCTCACAAACACATTAGTCCCTCAACCAGGTTTGTCGTCAATACTCCAAAACCAACTAGGGGTGGCACTTGATGCACTTACACCCACTTCCTAACTGTTCGTGAGAGTATCACCGCTAGCCAGATAGCTGACCTATACATCTCCCAAATAGTGTCTCTTCATGGTGTCCCATTGGAAATTAACTCAGACCATGGGAGTCTCTTCACCTCTCGATTTTGGGAAAGTTTCCAAAATGCTATGGCAACTCGTCTCTCTTTTAGCACCACCTTCCACCCCCAATCAAGTGGTCAAGTAGAGCGAGTAAATCAAATTCTGGAGGATATGCTCCGAGCTTCTGTCATCTCATTTGGAATGGATTGGGAGAAATGCCTTCCATTCGCGGAGTTCGCTTATAACAATAGTTATCAAGCTAGCTTGGGCAAAGCTCCTTTCGAAGTTCTCTATGGACGGAAATGTCGAACGCCTCTTAACTGGTCAGAAATCGGGGAAAGACAATTCTTTGGCCCGGATATGATTCAGGAAGCAGAAGAACAGGTTCGCGTTATTCGTGAGAAATTGAAAACAGCCCAATCTCGTCAAAAGAGCCAATATGATCGTATACATAAGCTCATGACTTATGAAGTCGGCGAGAAGGCCTACCTTCGGGTTCCTCCGTTAAAGGGAACCCATCATTTCGGTATCAAAGGCAAATTGGCTCCTTGTTACATTGGATCATTTCGCATTCTTGCCAAACAAGGAGAAGTTGCCTAACAATTAGAACTACCTCCGCATCTTTCTAGAGTTCACGATGTCTTCCATGTTTCTCAACTCAGGCGTTGCTTTGCGGATCCTATCCGTGGAGTGGACCATGAAACGCTTGTTCTACAAGATAATCTCACATATCAGGAATATCCCATTCATATCCTTGATCAAGCCGAGCGTACCACTCGACGCCATAACATCAAGTTTCTCAAGGTTCAATGGTCACACCACTCTGAAAAAGAAGCCACTTGGAAAAGGGAGGATCGTCTTCGACTCAAGTACGCCACCTTCTTCCCAATGGATCCTAAATCTCGGGACGAGATTCTTTTGAGTGGGGGTGAGTTGTCACACCCTAGCTAGTTCATGCATTAGAGTGTTGCATCATGTTTATTTTTCCTAGAAAACTGAAATGGGGATGACACAACCCCCAGCACCCCCCTGGAACAACTAGGGTTTACTAAAAACTTTTTCAATGAACCTGAAATGCCCTTCTAAAAAGTCCACCCTTTTTGTTTTGGGTTAAAACCTTTGAAAAAAGTGGTGCACACTTTTCTAGGACATCATAAGGTCATTGGATTAATTCATTACTAATTGCATTTGGGCAATTTAAATCGTATAAATATTTTAAAATGCCCAAATAATCCTGAAAGTAATTTTATGTTGTTGAGAATATTTTCAAATGTGCCTCTGAATATTTTCAGGGTTTTCCTAAATGAAATAGTATTTTTACTATTTCAAAACACAAAACAGAATAAATAGAAAACAGAAAAAGAGAGAGAAAGGAAACTAACCTGGCAAAGCCACCAGCCGGCCCACCTGGCGGCCCAGCACTGTGCTGGCCCGCGCCAGCCAGCTGCTTCGTCCCCGCTAGGCAGGCAGGGAGGTGAAGCCGGCGAGCGTGATCTCGCCAGCGCGTCAGCTGCTTGCCACCCTTGCCCCTGGACACCTGGGTGAGCTCCACGTCGCCGCCCCGACCCCGCAGACACCTCGCTCACTCCTCTGCCTCTCTCCCTCGCCCTCTCCCACCATGGCCGACGCCCCTGCCACCGCACCGTCGACGTAGCTACGTCCGTCGTCGTCCCTGCGCCGCGTCACCGTGTCCACGAGTTCCGCCGTCGCTGACTACGTCGAGCAGGCCGAGCCCCGAGTGCTCACCCGCTCTGGAGTCGCCCCGACCCCGTCTTCCCCAACTCCGGCCACCGGAGATCCCCTTCGCCTTCACCGCAGCACCAGCTCGTCCCCGACCTTGGCGTCTGCCTCGACGTGACCCCCCTGAGCTCAGCCACCTCCCCATCCTCTCTGTTTGCCTTCTCGAGCACCGCAGCGACCGCACCAAGCTCGACCGCACCCACTGCCACCACCGCATGTCACCGTCGTGGCCACAGCCACATTAGCTCGCAAACGAGCACGTCATCACCTTCACCGCACTCGCAGGAGCCCGTAGCACCCACGCACGCTCCTCGCCGTGCCTCCTAGCGGTTGGTTCGACCTCGCCCGATCTCCGGCAGCCGCAACGCTCGTCGCCGGTGTCGTTTCCGCCGACCCTGAGCCCAACCTTTACCACCACTCGCCGCGGCTTGCTCCCAGCTACACGTAGGAGGTCTCCGCCATCCATTTGGTTGTTGGAGTGCAAAACTCGCACCGCCCCGCCGTGTCTGGCCTCGCCGACAGCTAAACGCCAGCGAGTTTGACTCCGCTGACCTAGTTTGACCCCCCAGGGTCACTGACGTGTGGGCCATGCCCATGTTTAATTTAGAATTAGATTAGTTAACTCTAATTACTTTAGTTAATAGGTTGACTCACTGACATGTGGGCCGAGGCCCTAACTAACCTAGTTTAGTGCTAACGTTACACTAACTAACTTTGTTAGTTAGTTGTTACACTGACAGACGGGGCCCACCCATCAGGTTCGGCCTGGGCTGGCGCCTTTGACCTGCTGACATCACCCTAATGCAATGCTGATGCAATAACTCAATTACTGGAATTATTCTTATACAGGAAATTCCAGAAAATATTACAAACTTCAAAAATTCATAACTTTTAATCTGTAACTCCAGATGCAAAGATTTATATATGAAATTTGATCAGAAAAATTCAATCTTTCCATCTGTAATGGTTTCATGCATGACAAAACACTTTAACCTTTCTGTTTAGGTGAAACAAGCTAATACACTTATAATGCTCAGGAACATAAGCTTCCATTTGAATCTTTGATTCAAATGGAACCAAACCAACTTGTTTCACATTGCATTAGGCAGGACACCTCATATTGCCATGTCATAGCATGCATCATATTATTGCGTATTGCCATGTGATGATTGTGTTCTGTGGTGTCTTTCGTGGTAGGTTCTGCCTCCGAGGATATTTCCGAGTATCCAGCGGAAGTGCAGTACCCTACTACTACTCCATCAGGCAAGCAACCCCATTGATCATATCGATACAATCCCATGTTCTCGATTCTACTCTCATTTACTGCATTAAGACAACAACATTTCAAACTGATGTGTGCTACGGTAGTTGAACCCTTATCCTCTTCATGACCTGTCATTGCCAAAGTAACTAGATGAAACAAACTAGCATGTGTAGGAGTTGATTGAGCCATGTATGTGTTTCCTACCTTTCTATGTCTGCTATGCTTAGAGTTGTGTCAGGTCTGGTTCATCTGGGTGATGGGCTAGAGTGAAATGATTACGTCGGTAATGTGAGGGATGTGTTGAACATGATTTGGTAAAGGTATCGATGAGAGGCCATGTAGGAGTACATGATGGGTTGTTTTTTTGAGGCCGTCCCTAAGAACTGAGATCTGTATGTGTGATTTAAGAATCAGTTACTACCATGCATTGGGATCCTTAATTGACCCTCTCGGCTTCTTAACAACTCTAGTACTCTCTCCAGGAGTTGCAACTAGTTTTTGGTGTTTGTAGGTTATGTGTTGGCGGTCGTGCGTAACGCTAACCCTAGGGGTGGGCTATGATGCGGTAGATACACTGTGGCACGGTGTACCGAGTCACCCGTTTGGTGTCTCGGGAACCCTGTTCACATCGTTCGGGGCCGTATGTGGAAACCTTGGCCGGACTCCCTGTGGATGGAACCTGGATAGGTGATAAACCTAGACTAGAGACTTGAGTGTTTAGGTAGGCCGTGGCCGACACCCTCGTTGGGCTTCCGCTTGAAGGTTGCCGAGTACAAGTCGTGTAAACGACGATAAGTGGTGAGAGCGTGTATGAAGAAGTACACCCCTGCAGGGTTAACATCATCTATTCGAATAGCCGCGTCCGCGGTAAAGGACTACTTGGTTGCCTATACAGTTCATAGACCAGTTAATGGTTACTACTAAAAGACTCAAGATAAGTGTGAGTACCGAGTATGGCCCTCTCGTAGGATGACGAGGGAGGATCCCCGGTGGAGTATTGTGTTGGTGATTAGTGGACTCGTATGCGAAAACTATTTTACAGTGGTGTGTCGTACGATAGCTTAGCCAAGAGTCAAAGCTGGCTTGCTGCAATAACTCCACCACCTTCTTGAGAATAAGCATGTATAGTAGGATCTATTGTAAGACTTTGTAAGTACCTTTGTACTCATGTTGCTTTAATTACTGTTTTCACACGAGAACACTGCCCCCTCCGATGGGTTTTACGTAGACCTCGATGTCGATGAGTAACTTGCCACCCAGGTGGTGATTCTGGCCATGGAGGGCCCTATGTAGATAGACAGGCTTCGACAAGCCTTCTTTCTTTCCAGTGTCTGTACCCAGACTTATTTGCTTCCGCATGTGCTTGTATGCTTGTATGACTTGAGTGTCAGGTCTTGTGACCCCTACCTGTATGAACATGTTATGTATGGCTCTCCGGAGCCTTTAAATAAAGTACTTGAGTTGTAGAGTTTTGTTGTGATGCATGTTGTATTTACACATATCGAGCATATTGTGTGTATGATTGAAATGCTTGGTATGTGTGGGATCCAATAATCTAGTTGTTTATCCTTGGCAGCCTCTCTTATGGGGAAATGTAGTCTAGTGCTCCTTGAGCCATAGTAGTCCGCTACAGCCCGGTTCACCGGAGTCCTGCTAGCCCAGCACTACTTCTCAGGACACTTGACTGGTCGACATGTGTTTCACTTTGTTCCTATGTCTGTCCCTTCGGGGAAATGTCACGTGGTGACATCCGGAGTCCTTCCTAGCCTGCTACAGCCCGGGTTCCCTGGAGTCCTGTTAGACCAGTGCTACAGCCCGGATTCACACGCTGTTGACCGACATGCTCAATGTGATTCATGTATGCCTGTCCCCATAGGTCTGTGCTGCTTTGGGTTCACGACTAGCCATGTCGGCCCGGGTTCTCTGTCATATGGATGCTAGAGACACTATCATATACGTGAGCCAAAAGGCGCAAACGGTCCCGGGCCATGGTAAGGCGACACCCGTGGGGATACCGTGCGTGAGGCCGCAAAGTGATATGAGGTGTTACCGGCTAGACCGATGTGACTTGGAATCAGGGTCCTGACCGCTAAAGGATGCAGAGGTACAAATCAAGAAGGAGCATCAAGTGTTGATGGTCAACTAGACCATTAGTTTCAAGAATAAGGGCAGAGGGAAGAAGGGGAACTTCAAGAAGAACGGCAAGCAAGTTGCCGCTCAAGTGAAGAAGCCCAAGTCTAGACCTAAGCCTGAGACTGAGTGCTTCTACTACAAAGGGACTGGTCACTGGAAGCGGAATTGCCCAAAGTATTTGGCGAATAAGGAAGATGGCAAAGTGAAAGGTATATTTGATATACATTTTATTGATGTGTACCTTACTAATGCTCGCAGTAGCGCCTGGGTATTTGATACTGGTTTTATTCATGGCCAGAATCACCACCTGGGTGGTAGTAGCGCCTGGGTATTTGATACTGGTTTTGTTGCTCATATGTGATCGAGGTCTACCTTCGGGATCAGTTTTAGACCTGAATAATTGTTATTTGGTGCAAGCGTTAAGCATGAACATTATATCTGGATCTTGTTTGATGTGAGACGGTTATTCATTTTAATCAGAGAATAATGGTTGTTCTATTTATATGAGTAATATCTTGTATGGTGATGCACCCTTAATGAGTGGTCTATTTTTATTGAATCTTGATAGTAGTGATACACATATTCATAGTATTGAAGCCAAAAGATATAAGTTTAATAATGATAGTGCAACTTATTTGTGGCACTGCCGTTTACGTCATATTGGTGTAAAGCGCATGAAGAAACTCCATGTTGATGGGCTTTTGGAATCACTTGATCTTGCGAACCATGCCTCATGGGCAAGATGACTAAGACTCTGTTCTGCGGAACAACGGAGCGAGTAACAGACTTATTGGAAATAATATATACTAATGTATGCGGTCCGATGAGTGTTGATGCTCGCTGTGGGTATCATTATTTTTTGACCTTCATAGATGATTTGAGCAGATATGGGTATATCTACTTAATGAAACATAAGTCCAAAACATTTGGAAAGTTCAAAGAATTTCAGAGTGAAGTGGAAAATCATTGTAACAAGAAAATTAAGTTTCTACGATCTGATCGTGGAGGTGAATATTTGAGTTATGAGTTTGGTCTTCATTTGAAACAATGCGGAATAGTTTCGCAACTCACGCCACCTGGAACACCACAGCGTAATGGTGTGTCCGAACATCGTAACCGCACTTTATTAGATATGGTGCGACCTATGGTGTGTCTTAATGATTTACCACTATCGTTTTGGGGTTATGCTTTAGAGACAGATGCATTCATGTTAAATAGGGCACCATCTAAATCCGTTGAGACGACACCATATGAACTGTGGTTTGGCAAGAAACCCAAGTTGTCGTTTCTTAAAGTTTGGGGCTGCGATGCTTATGTGAAAAAGCTTCAACCTGATAAGCTCGAAGCCAAATCGGAGAAATGAGTCTTCATAGGATACCCAAAGGAGACTGTTGGGTACACCTTCTATCACAGATCCGAAGGCAAGATATTCGTTGCTAAGAATGGATCCTTTCTAGAGAAGGAGTTTCTCTCGAAAGAAGTGAGTGGGAGGAAAGTAGAATTTGATGAGGTAATTGTACCTTCTCCCTTATTGGAAAGTAGTTCATCATAGAAATCAGTTCTAGTGATTCCTACACCAATTAGTGAGGAAGCTAATGATGATGATCATGAAACTTCTGATCAAGTTACTACCGAACCTCGTAGGTCAGCCAGAGCAAGATCCGCACCAGAGTGGTACGGTAATCTTGTTCTGGAGGTCATGTTACTTGACCATGACGAACCTACGAACTATGAGGAAGCGATAATTAGAACAGATTCCGCAAAATGGCTAGAGGCCATGTAATCTGAGATGTGATCCATGTATGAGAACAAACTGCGAACTTTGGTTGACTTGCCCGATGATCGGCAAGCCATAGAGAATAAATGGATCTTCAAGAATAAGACTGACGCTAGTGGTAATATTACTATCTACAAAGCCCGACTTGTTTCGAAAGGTTTCCGACAAGTTCAAGGAGTTGACTACGATGAGACCTTCTCACCCGTAGCGATGCTTAAGTCTGTCCGAATCATGTTAGCAATTGCCGCATTTTATGATTATCAAATTTGGCAAATGGATGTCAAAACTGCATTCCTTAATGGATATCTCAAAGAAGAGTTGTATATGATGCAACCAGAAGGTTTTGTCGATCCTAAAGGTGCTAACAAAGTGTGCAAGCTCCAGCGATCCATTTATGGACTGGTACAAGCCTCTCGGAGTTGGAATGTATGCTTTGATAGTGTGATCAAAGCATATGGTTTTATAAAGACTTTGGGAGAAGCCTGTATTTACAAGAAAGTGAGTGGGAGCTCTATAGCATTTCTAATAATATATGTGGATGACATATTGTTGATCAGAAATGATACTGAATTTCTGAATAGCATAAAAGGATACTTGAATAAGAATTTTCGAATGAAAGACCTCGGTGAAGCTGCTTATATATTGGGCATCAAGATCTATAGAGATAGATCAAGATGCTTAATTGGACTTTCACAAAGCACATACCTTGATAAAGTTTTGAAGAAGTTCAAAATGGATCAGTCAAAGAAAGGGTTCTTGCCTGTGTTACAAGGTGTGAAGTTGAGTCAGACTCAATGCCCGAGCACTGCAAAAGATAGAGAGAATATGAAAGTCATTCCCTATGCCTCAGCCATAGGTTCTATCATGTATGCAATGCTGTGTACCAGACCTGATGTGTGCCTTGCTATTAGTTTAGCAGGGAGGTACCAAAGTAATCCAGGAGTGTATCACTGGACAGCGGTCAAGAACATCCTGAAATACCTGAAAAGGACTAAGGATATGTGATACGTCTCCCACGTATATACTTTTTCTCATGCTTTTCCTATTGTTTTGGACTCTAATTTGCATGATTTGAATGAAACTAACCCCGGACTGACGTTGTTTTCAGCAGAACTACCATGGTGTTGTTTTTGTGCAGAAATAAAAGTTCTCAGAATGGAACGAAACATTTTGAGGATTTTTTATATCAATAAAGAGAATTTCTGGAGCCAAGACCTGCCAGAGAGGGGCACCTAGGTGGGCACCACCCACCAGGGAGCGCCCCCCTCTCCTGGCGCGTCCAAGTGGGTTGTACCCACCTGGTGGCCCCGTTGACGCCCCTCCTGATTCTATAAAATCACATATTTTCAAAAAAAATCATGGAGAAAGAATTATCGTGATCCATGAGATGGAGCCGCCACCAAGCCCATTTCTTCCTCGAGAGGGCAGATCTGGAGTCCTTTTGGGGCTCCGGCGAGGGGGATCTTCGATCTTCGTCATCACCAACCTATCTCCATCGCCAATTCCATGATGCTCCCCACCGAGAGTGAGTAATTCCTTCGTAGGCTCGCTGGTCGATGAGGAGTTGGATGAGATTCATCATGTAATAGGGTTAGTTTTGCTAGGGCCTGATCCCTAGTATCCACTATGTTCTTAGATTGATGTTGCTATGACTTTGCCATGTTTAATGCTTGTCATTTTGGGCCCGGGTGCCATGATTTCAGATCTGAATCGTTTATGAATTAATCATTACATCCATGTTTTAGATCCGATCTTGCAAGTTATAGTCACCTACTATGGTTATGATTGATACGTCCATTTTGCATCATGCTTTTATATCCATACTTATTGCATTATGGGCTGTTATTACACATTATATCACAATACATATGCCTATTCTCTCTTATTTTACAAGGTTTACATGAAGAGGGAGAATGCCGGAGCTGGGATTCTGGGCTGGAAATGGAGCAAATATTAGAGACCTATTCTGGACAGCTCCAAAAGTCCTAAAATTTCATGGAAGTTATTTCCAGAATATATAGAAAATATTGGGTGAAAGAAGTACCTGAGGGGGCCCACACCCTGGCTACGAGGGTGGGGGGCGCGCCCCCTGCCTCGTGGGCTCCCTGGTGGCCCTCCGATGCCCATCTTCTGATATATATGAGGTCTATCGTCCGAGAAAAAATGATAAGCAAGATTTGGGGAAGAAACTCCGCCGCCACGAGGCCGAACCTTGGCGGAACCAATCTAGGGCTCCGGCAGAGCTGTTCTGCCGGGGAAACTTCCCTCCGAGAGGGGGAAATCATCACCGTCATCAACACCAACAATCCTCTCATCGGGAGGGGGTCAATCTCCATCAACATCTTCACCAGCACCATCTCATCTCAAACCCTAGTTCATCTCTTGTATCCCATCTTTGTATCCAAACCATAGATTGGTGCCTGTGGGTTGCTAGTAGTGTTGATTACTCCTTGTAGTTGATGCTAGTTGGTTTACTTGGTGGAAGATCATATGTTCAGATCCATTATGCATGCAATACCCCTCTGGTTATGAACATGAATATGCTTTGTGAGTAGTTACGTTTGTTCCTGAGGACATGGGAGAAGTCTTGCTATAAGTAGTCATGTGAATTTGGTATTCGTTCGATATTTTGATGAGATGTATGTTGTCATCCCTCTAGTGGTGTCATGCGAACGTCGGCTACATGACACTTCAACATTGTCTGGGCCTAGAGGGAGGCATTGTGAAGTAATAATTAGATGATGAGTTGCTAGAGTGACAGAAGCTTAAACGCTAGTTTATGGGTTGCTTCGTAAGGGGCTAATTTGGATCCATATGTTTCATGCATGCTATGGTTAGGTTTACCTTAATACTTCTATTGTATTTGCGGATGCTTGCAATGGGGGTTAATTATAAGTGGGATGCTTGTCCAAGTAAGGACAGCACCCAAGCACCGGTCCACCAACATATCAGATTATCAAAGTAACGAACGCGAATCATATGAACGTGATGAAAACTAGCTTGACGATAATTCCCATGTGTCCTCGGGAGCACTTTCCTTCAGATAAGAGTTTGTCCAGGCTTGTCCTTTGCTACAAAAAGGATTGGTCCTTCTTTCTGCACCTTATTTACTATTATTACTTGCTACTCGTTACAAATTATCTTATCACAAAACTATCTGTTACCGACAATTTCAATGCTTGCAGAGAATACCTTACTGAAAATTTCTTATCATTTCCTTCTGCTCCTCATTGGGTTCGACACACTTACTTATCGAAAAGGCTACGATAGATCCGCTACACTTGTGGGTCATCAAGATTCTTTTCTGTCGCTGTTGTCGGGGAGTGAAACGCCTTTGGCAGGTGGAATTTGGTAAGGAAAAAATTATATAGTGTGCTGAAATTTACTATCACTTGTTACTATGGAACATAATCCTTTGAGGGGCTTGTTCGGGGTATCTTCGCCCCAACCAGTAGAGCAAAGAGTTTCTCCTCAACCTAATGAACCTACTGAAAATGTTTACTTTGAAATTCCTTCGGGTATGATACAGAAACTGCTAGGTAATCCTTTTGCAGGAGACGTAGCATTGCATCCCAATTTGCACTTAATCTATGTGGATGAAGTTTTTGGATTATTTAAGCTTGCAGGTATGCCCGAAGGTGTTATCAAGAAGAAGGTCTTCCCTTTATCTTTGAAGGGAGAGGCATTGACATGGTATAGGCTATGTGATGATATGGGATCATGGGACTATAAGCGATTGAAATTGGAATTTCATCAGAAGTTTTATCCTATGCATCTCGTTCATCGTGATCGTAATTATATATAATTAATTTTTGGCCTCGCGAAGTAGAAAGCATCACTCAAGCTTGGGGGAGGCTTAAGTCAATGTTATATTCATGCCCCAATCATGATCTCTCAAGAGAAATGATTATTCAAAAAATTTATGCTCGGCTTTCTCTCAGTAATCACTCCAAGCTCGATACTTCTTGTACAGGATCTTTTATGATGAAGACTATTGAATTCAAATGGGATTTATTGGAAAGAATTAAATGAAACTCTGAAGATTGGGACCTCGACGAAGGAAAGGAGTCAGGTATAACACCTAAGTTTGATTGTGTTAAATCTTTTATGGATACCGATGCTTTCCATGAATTTAGCACTAAATATGGACTTGACTCTGAGATAGTAGCTTCTTTTTGTGAATCCTTTTCTACTCATGTTGATCTCCCTAAGGAGAAGTGGCTTAAATATAATCCTCCCATTGAAGTAAAAGCAATTGCACCTATTAAAGTTGAAGAAAAGACTATCACTTATGATGATCCTGTTGTTTCTACTGCTTATATTGAGAAACCACCTTTCCCTGTTAGAATAAAGAATCATGCTAAAGTTTCAACTGTGGTTAACAAAAGTAATATTAAGACACCTAAACCCCCTGAGAAAATTAAAGTTGAACCTAAGATTGCTATGGTTAAAGATCTCTTGCCTATAATATTGATGGGCATGTTATTTACTTCTGCAATGAAGCTGCTAGAATTTCTAGACCTGATGCTAAAAATAAACATAGACCTGTTGTAGGCATGCCTGTTATTTCTGTTAAAATAGGAGATCATTGTTATCATGGCTTATGTGATATGGGTGCTAGTGCAAGTGCAATACCTCATTCCTTATACAAAGAAATTATGCATGATATTGCACCTGCTGAGATAGAAGATATCAATGTTACCATTAAAGTTGCCAATAGAGATACTATTTCACTGATTGGGATTGTTAGAGATGTTGAAGTCTTGTGTGGGAAAGTTAAATATCTTGCTGATTTTCTTGTTCTTGGTTCCCCACAAGATGACTTTTGTCCCATTATATTTGGTAGACCCTTCTGAAATACTGTTAATGCTAAGATAGACTTCAATAAGGATATTGCTTCTGTTGGTTTAGGGGATATGTCTCATGAGTTTAATTTTGCTAAATTTCGTAGACAACCCCATGATAAAGAATTACCTAGTAAAGATGAAATTATTGGTCTTGCTTCTATTATCGTGCCTTCTACTGATCCTTTAGAACAATATTTGCCAGACCATGGAAATGATATGTATATGAATGAAAGAAGAGAAATGGATGAAGTATTCTTTAAACATGGACCTATTTTGAAACACAACTTGCATGTTGAAATCCTAGGGGATCCTCCTCCACCCAAGGGTGATCCCATGTTTGAGCTTAAACCATTGCCTGATACTCATAAATATGCTTATCTTTATGAAAAGAAGATATATCATGTTATTATTAGTGCTAACCTTTCAGAGCATGAAGAAGAGAGATTATTGAAAACTCTAAAGAAGCACCGTGCTGCTATTAGATATACTCTTGATGATCTTAAGGGCATTAGTCCCACTCTATGTCAACACAAAATAAATTTGGAGAAAGACGCCAAACCAGTTATTGATCACCAACGACGGCTAAATCCTAAGATGAAAGAAGTGGTAAGAAAGGAAATATTAAAGCTCCTTGAAGCAGGTATAGTTTATCCCGTTGCTGATAGTCAATGGGTAAGTCATCTCCATTGTGTACCTAAGAAGGGAGGTATTACTGGTGTTCCTAATGATAAAGATGAACTGATTCCGCAAAGAATTATTACAGGTTATAGGATGGTAATTGATTTCCGCAAATTAAATAAAGCTACTAGAAAGATCATTACCCCTTTCCTTTTATTGATCAAATGCTAGAAAGATTATCAAAACATACACATTTTTGCTTTCTAGATGATTACTCTGGTTTCTCTCAAATACCTGTGTTAGCTGATGATCAAGAAAAGACTACTTTTACTTGCCCTTTCGGTACCTTTGCTTACAGACATATGCCTTTTGGTTTATGTAATGCACCTGCTACCTTTCAAAGATGCATGATGGCTATATTCTCTGACTTTTGTGAAAAGATCTGCAAAGTTTTCATGGATGATTTCTCTATTTATGGATCCTCTTTTGATGATTGCTTGAGCAACCTTGATCGAGTTTTGCAGAGATGTGAAGAAACTATCCTTGTCTTGAATTGGGAGAAGTGCCACTTTATGGTTAATGAAGGTATTGTCTTGGGGCATAAAATTTCTGAAAGAGGTATTGAAGTTGACAAAGCTAAGGTTGATGCTACTGAAAAGATGCCATGTCCCAAGGACATCAAAGGTATAAGAAGTTTCCTTGGTCATGCCGGTTTTTATAGGAGGTTCATTAAGGACTTCTCAAAAATTTCCCGGCCTCTCACTAACCTATTACAAAAATATATTCCTTTTGTCTTTGATGATGGTTGTGTAGAAGCATTTGAAATACTTAAGAAAGCTTTGGTTTCTGCACCTATTGTTCAACCTCCTGATTGGAATTTACCATTTGAAATTATATGTGATGCAAGTGATTATGCTGTAGGGGCTGTTCTAGGACAAAGAGTTGATAAGAAATTAAATGTTATTCAATATGCTAGTTAAACTCTAGACAATTCCTAGAGAAATTATGCTACTACTGAAAAGGAATTCCTAGCAGTTATATTTGCTTGTGATAAGTTCATACATTATATTGTTGATTCTAAAGTTACTATTCACACTGATCATGCTGCTATTAAATATCTTATGGAAAAGAAAGATGCCAAACCTACACTTATTAGATGGGTTCTCCTGCTACAAGAATTTGATTTGCATATTATTGATAGAAAGGGAGCTGAGAACCCCATTGCAGACAACTTGTCTAGGTTAGAAAATGTTCTTGATGACCCACTACCTATTGATGATAGCTTTCCTGATGAACAATTAAATGTCATAAATGCTTCTCGTACTGCTCCATGGTATGCTGATTATGCTAATTACATTGTTGCTAAATTTATACAACCTAGTTTCGCATACCAGCAAAATAAAAAGTTCTTCTATGATTTAAGACATTACTTTTGGGATGACCCACACCTTTATAAAGAAGGAGTACATGGTGTTATTAGACGTTGTGTACCTGAGCATGCACAGGAACAGATCCGACGCAAGTGTCACTCCGAAGCTTATGGAGGACACCATGCTGGAGATAGAACTGCACATAAGGTATTGCAATCTGGTTTTTATTGGCCTACTCTCTTCAAGGATGCCCGTAAGTTTGTCTTGTCTTGCGATGAATGTCAAAGAATTGGTAATATTAGTAGACGTTATGAAATGCCTATGAATTATTCACTCGTTATCGAACCATTTGATGTTTGGGGCTTTGATTATATGGGACCTTTTCCTTCCTCTAATGGGTATACACATATTTTAGTTGTTGTTGATTATGTTACCAAGTGGGTAGAAGCTATTCCAACTAATAGTGCTGACCATAACACCTCTATTAAGATGCTTAAAGAAGTTATTTTTCCGAGGTTTGGAGTCCCTATATACTTAATGACTGATGGTGGTTCACATTTTATTCATGGTGCCTTTCGTAAAATGCTTGCTAAGTATGATGTTAGTCATAGAATTGCATCTCCGTATCATCCACAGTCTAGTGGTCAAGTAGAATTGAGTAACAGAGAGCTCAAATTAATTTTGCAAAAGACTATTAATAGATCTAGAAATAATTGGTCAAAGAAACTTGATGATGCATTATGGGCATATAGAACTGCATATAAAAATCCTATGGGTATGTCTCCGTATAAAATGGTTTATGGTAAAGCATGTCACTTACCTCTTGAATTAGACCATAAGGCATATTGGGCTATTAAAGATCTCAACTATGACTTCAAACTTGCCGGTGAGAAGAGGCTTTTTGAAATTAGCTCACTTGATGAATGGAGAACCCAGGCTTATGAAAATGCCAAGCTGTTTAAAGAAAAAGTTAAAAGATGGCATGATAAAAGGATACAAAAACGTGAGTTCAATGTAGGTGATTATGTATTGTTATACAACTCTTGTTTAAGATTTTTTGCAGGCAAACTTCTCTCTAAATGGGAAGGTCCATACATTATC
The DNA here is from genome assembly GCF_002162155.2 of Triticum dicoccoides. Taxonomy (NCBI): domain Eukaryota; kingdom Viridiplantae; phylum Streptophyta; class Magnoliopsida; order Poales; family Poaceae; genus Triticum; species Triticum dicoccoides. Next base: position 129,631,243 of record NC_041386.1, on the reverse strand, counting down.
GAGGAGGTCAATCGTTCTGGTGCCATAAAAATCAGCAACTTCGAAGGCACAAATACAAAGGTGGTAGACGGTCAAAGAATCAAGCATTATATCTCAGGTAATCCTATAAATGTTGAAACTAATGTTATTGAAGCCGTAACCTCGGAGGAATACATAAGGGACACTTTCCAGAACGTTTCAGACTCCGAAAAGGAATAGGTACGTGGTACGGTAAGTAAACCGACTCCAAAACATTTCTAATGGCAATTTTGTCCATTTTGGAATATTTAAGAAAATAGGAAAATAAGAAGCAGACCGGAAAGTACACCAGGCTTCCACGAGGGCGGAGGGCGCACCCCCTGCCTCGTGGGCACCTCGTGTGCTCTCCGGACTCCGTTTTCTTGCACGATACTTCTTTTGGTCAGTAAAAAATCACTATATAATCTCCAGAAGGTTTTGACCTCCGCATCATGCAAATATCTCCTGTCTTTGTTCCGAGCTATTTTTCTGACAGATCTAGGTCGTCCAGTCATCTTCAAGTGCCCCCAAGGACAAGTTCTTCGAGAAGGTCATCAACCCCTACCTCGCGGAGGTGCTCCAACATCCTCAAACCATTGAGATGCGTGAGGGGTTGTTGCACATCTGCGATGTTGAGGGACCAAGGAGGACCGGAAGCGCGGAGGCAAGGCTCAAGGCATTGGAGCAACAAGTTTTCAAGTGTCAGGATATGGTGGAGCATGGAATCGACTCCAATCACATAATGATCATGGAGTTCAGCAACAACCACAAGTTGGACGTCAAGGACATTCGGGAGGCCATCTTCCAACTTCATGAGAAAATCGAGCACCTCCAAGCCCAGATCTATGACCTGCAAAATCAAAATTGTGAGTATGAATATAGATTTAAGACGATGAGTTTGGCTGCAGGTTTGAGGATCCTGGAGACTCGATCATCCTTCTATGATGGTGAACCTATGCCTTGGAAGAGGGACGATAAGCCTACATCATCAACAACTCCATCTCCTTCACCAGCAAAAGAGATATAAACACATGGGTATGTGCACTCCCCTTGGCAACTGCCAAGCTTGGGGGAGTGCCCCGGTATCATATCACCATCACTTTTATCTTTACCGTTTTTCTTAGTTTGATCCTTTTGATAATATCTTGATCTAGTAGAATAAAGTTTTAGTATGATCTGGTTGTGATTTTTTGCTTTATGATCTTCTTATGTAATCAAGTTCGTGAGCTATATATAATAAAGATTAGTGTTGGGTCAAGGGCTTGATTATTTTGCTATGATCTTGAGGGAATAAAATAAAACAGAAGAAATAAAAAGAAATAAAGAGATCATATGGATCTTATGGAGAGTAATGAGCTCACATATAAAGAGTATGATGAATAAAAATTGTTGAGAGTTGACAAACATAGTTTTGGTCATCGTTGCAATTAATAGGAAGTAATAAAGAAAGAGGTGTTCACATATAAATATACTATCTTGGACATTTTTTATAATAGTGAGCACTCATTAAAGTATGATATGCTAAAGAGTTGATGTTGGACAAGGAAGACAACGTAATGGCTTCTGTTTTCTTACATCTGAGATAAATTATATTTTCATGGATCATCCAACACGTTGAGCTTGCCTTTCCCTCTCATGCTAGCCAATTTCTTGGCACGAAGTAGAGATACTACTTGTGCTTCCAAATATCCCTAAACCTATTTTTGCCATGAGAGTCCACCATATCTACCTATGGATTGAGTAAGATCCATCAAGTAAGTAGTCATCGGTGCAAGCAATAAAAAATGGCTCTCTAAAATATGTATGACTTATTAGTGTGGAGAAAATAAGCTTTATACGATCTTGTGATATGGAAGAAATAAAAGCGACGGACTGCATAATAAAGGTCCATACCACAAGTGGCAATATAAAGTGATGTTCTTTTGCATTAAGATTTCGTGCATCCAACTATAAAAGTGCATGACAACCTCTGCTTCCCTCTGCGAAGGGCCTATCTTTTCTTCTTGTCTTATACTTCATGCAAAGAGTCATGGTGATATTCACCTTTCCTTTTTACATTTTATCCTTTGGCAAGCACAATGTGTTGGAATGATCCTGATACATATAGCTATTGGATGTGAGTTTTCATGAACTATTATTGTTGACATTACCCTTGAGGTAAAAAGTTGGGAGGCAAAACTATAAGCCCCTATCTTTCTCTGTATCCGATTAAAACTTCATACCCATAAATATTGTGTGAGTGTTAGCAATTGTGAAACACTAAATGATAGTTGAGTATGTGGGCTTGCTGAAAAGCTCTTATATTGACTCTTTCCTATGTTATGATAAATTGCAATTGCCTCAATGACTGAGATTAGAGTTTGTTGGTTCTCAATGAAGTTTATGATACATACTTGAAATTGTGACTGAATTGTTACTTTAGCATAAGAGATCATATGACAATATATAAATTTGTTGCTGCTCTAAGAATGATCATGATGCCCTCATGTCCGTATTTTATTTTTATCGGCACCTCCATCTCCAAACATGTGGACATATTTTTTGATTTCGGCTTTCGCTTGAGGATAAGCAATGTCTAAGCTCGGGGGAGTTGATACGTCTGATGAGGACATAGACCTGGGGTAGGGTAATAGGCCTGACCTATACGTCCTACCTAAGGTCCTTGTCTTAGAAGCAAAGAAGTTCAAGAGTAAACAAGGTGGACCCAATAAAAGCGTCGAGTGCAATCCACTCAACCCACCATTCACTCGGAGACTACTTATTCTTTGAGTCACTCGACTATTCAACCACTCGACCATGTAAAAGACCACTCAACATACAAGAAAACCTGAAGCCGTTCTGCACAGCAATGGCCGGGCATTTACTCTATATTTAATGATCATTTGTAGCACTTTATTATAGACGTTACCTGTAACGTTGTCTCGTTATGAACATTGAACCCTGTGTAACGGAGGGGAGCTGGGGTCCTGGCGCACTCTATATAAGGCACCCCCTCTAGGACAAGGGTTCGCACCCCCTGTAACTCACACGCATATAATCCAGTCGACCACCTCCGGGCTCCGAGATGTAGGGTTGTTACTTCGTCCGAGAAGGGCCTGAACTCGTAAAACTCGTGTGTACAACTCCTCCATAGCTAGGATCTTGCCTCTACATTCCTACCCCCCATTCTACTGTCAAACTTAGAACGTAGGGCTATTACTTCCTCCGAGAAGGGCCTGAACTCGTAAAACTCGTGTGTACAACACCTCCATAGCTAGGATCTTGCCTCTACATTCCTACCCCCATTCTACTGTCAGACTTAGAACCACGACAGTTCTCACCCACCGTGGGGCAGGTGTCTTAGCGACTTGTTGGAGAAGTTGAGATTTTTCCAATCCCCATCAACATGGTTTCAGGCGGAGGTTTGGCCGAGGGCCATGAGATCTGTCTCGGCACGCTCGCATTCATCGCCGATGACTCCTCTTGGCTCCAAGAAGCGCCACTCAACGTCGAGGCGCTCCCCGTCCGCGGGGCAACGCACTTTCTCGCGTGCGTCCGTGGCATCCTCCTACGGCAGCCGTCGACTCAGTATCGGTCGGCTCCTGTGCTAACCTCCCTCCCTGCAGCCCGCCGGAGCAAATGTCCCGGTCAGTCGAGGCTTCAGCGGTGGGTGAGGCATGTGGTGGCTCGCTAGTCAGCCACCCCCAAGTCGTGGCAATCGAGCCCGACGAAACTCTCTACGGCCTGTTCGACCTATCGACTGGCTCCGTAGAGACTGCATACGATTGCGACAGTAGAGACCCCGTGGCGAAAGTTTTGCTGGTCAATGGACCACGCAGTCCTCCTGGCTTCACCTGTGAAAATGGAGGCGATGGGGGCGGCGATCCATCGCATGTTCATGAAGAGCACCGCCCCGAACCCCTCTCTTCGCAGCGGAGGGAAGAACTTCGCCACCGGAACATGGATGCGCTTCACACTCCTATCGTTGGAGAAACCCCTGAGGCCCAGGCCTTGGAGGAGGCGCGCCTGGCCAACTTGGCTGAGCGCACTCGACTGGAGAACCTCCAGCGCGCACTCGACGAGCGTGCTCGGCAGCGTATCCCCGAGGCCAGTCGACGCTAACTTTTTCCGCCTCCGACTCAGGTATACCGAACTCTGATCCAGAATCTCGCAGCTGCGGCCCGAATAGCGGAGTCAATTCAACCTTCCCAATCAGAAGCTGGTCGAGGTTTGGTGCTGATCCGGGCTTTGCTCTGAGTGGCGGGAGAGCAGAATACAGCAGTATCTCAGTCGTGGAATAAGATCCATAGAAGATCCGTGGTTGCAGACACAGTCCAGTCGGCTCACAGCCTGAGATCGCCCCTGAGGCGTGAGGGACGTGGGGACCAGCGAGTTCAGTACAGAAACAGTGAGCAGTATGATCACTGACTCGATCACGATGATCGTCGTCGAGTGCCCATGCCTCCCCCAAGGAGTGGGTCATATTTGCCTCGGCAACATGATGACAGACGTCCTCACAGTGGTGGGCGAAGGATTCCAGTCGACCCCAGGGAACTGGGCTTTGATGCGAGATCTATTCTCGTTCAGGGTCTGGTCGACAGAAATAGAGCTCACAGAGAAGGCCACGACAAAGATTTTCCAACCAGCAGCAGAGTGCATGTCTTAGGTCCAGAGTGCTTCAGCAGAGCCATCAGGGCTGCGGTGATTCCTCCCAACTTCAGGTTGGCGACTGGAGTCAGTAAGTTCACTGGTGAGTCCAAGCCTGGCACTTGGCTTGAGGATTACCGAGTGGCTGTACAGATTGGGGGTGGCAACGATGAAGTTGCCATGAAACATCTCCCTTTGATGTTACAGGGCTTGGCCAGAGCGTGGCTGGATCAGTTAGCGCCTGGTAGTATTTATACTTGGGAAGATCTTACCCGAGTATTTGTCAAAACATTTGAAGGTACTTGCAAACGGCCAGCAGGGCTGACATAATTACAGTGTTGCGTTCAGAAACCGAATGAAACTCTGAGAGATTATATCCAGAGATGGATCACATTACACCATACAGTGGAGAATGTGTCAGATCACCAAGCAATTTGTGCCTTCAAAGAAGGCGTTAAATATCGGGAATTGAATCTGAAATTCGGTCGGACAGGAGATATGACTCTGACTCGGATGATGGAGATTGCCACCAAATACGCCAATGGTGAAGAGGAAGACCCACTCCGGAGTGGCAAGCACAAAACAGTCGCCCACGAAACTAGAGGAGGGAACTCCAGTCGGAAGCAGAAGCGCAAGGCCGAGCCAGCTGCTCCTGGAGAAGCCTTAGCCGTGACTCAAGGAAAGTTCAAAGGGAAACCCAAAGGACCGTGGAACCCCAAGAAAGTAAAAGATCAAGATGGAAATGATGTGCTAGATTTACCATGCCACATTCACACCAAGAAAGATGAAGAGGGTAATTTCATTTACCCGAAGCATACCACTCGACAGTGTCGACTCCTAATCCAACAATTCTGAGAGAACCAGCCCAAGGAAAATGAGAAGGAATCGGACAAAGTTAAGGATGAGGAAGAGGACGATGATGGTTACCCCCACGTCAATTCCACTCTGATGATTTTCGCTGATGTTGAGAGTAAGAGTCGACTAAAAGTCATCAACAGAGAAGTGAACATGGTCGCTCCGGTGACACCTAGTTATTTGGAGTGGTCTCAGACTGCCATTACATTCGACCAGTCCGATCACCCAGCGCACATAGCCACCCCTGGGAGGCAAGCACTGGTGGTAGACCCAGTAGTCGAAGGCACTCGATTGACTAAGGTTCTGATGGATGGTGGCAGTGGTATGAATATACTGTATGCAGAAACGTTGAAAGGAATGGGCATTCCGATGTCTAGACTCAGTGAGAGCAATATGACTTTCCATGGAGTTATTCCTGGCAAGAAGGCTGCGTCACTCGACCAGATCGCCCTTGTAGTAGTTTTCGGTGATTCCAAGAATTATCGCAAAGAAAAGTTGACATTTGAAGTTGTGGATTTCCAGTGCGCTTATCATGCTATTCTGGGCAGGCCAGCTTATGCGCATTTTATGGCTCGGCCATGTTACATGTACCTCAAATTGAAGATGCCTAGTCCTAAAGGGGTGATCACTATCACTGGCAATCGAAAGAAGGCAGAAGAGTGCTTCCAGAAGGGCTCAAAGATCGCTGATGCACAGATGGTAGTAGTGGAGTTGTAGGAGTATCAAAAAAATACAGATCTGAGTGATTTGTTGCGAGCTAAGAAGCCTGTCACAGATTCAGCATTCTAGTCGTCTGGTGAAACGAAGCCGATTCATATTCACCCAACGGATCCCAATGCTGCTTTGACTTACATTTCAACAACACTCGACTCCAGATAGGAAGAAGCACTCATCTAGTTCCTCCATGAGAACTGGGACATCTTTGCATGGAAACCTTCTGACATGCTAGGTGTTCCAAGGGGACTGGCTGAGCATCATTTGCGAGTCGACCCAAAAGTGAAACTAGTCAAAGAACATCTTCGACGGTCCGCCGTACAGAAGTGAAAGGCAATCGGTGAAGAAGTGGCTCGGCTTCTAGCAGCTTAGTTTATCTGAGAGATTTACCACTCTGAGTGGTTAGCTAATGTTGTCATGGTCCCAAAGAAGGACGACTCACTTCGCATGTGCATTAACTTCAAACATATCAATCGGGCCTTCTCGAAAGATCACTTTCCTCTCCCTCGCATCGACCAAATAGTCGACTCGACTGCGGGGTGTGAGTGTTTGTCCTTTTTGGACGCTTATTCCGGGTATCATCAGACCCGTCTGTATGGACCCGATGAGATAAAACAGCTTTCATCACGCCATTTGGGTGCTTCTGTTATGTCACTATGCCATTCGGCTTGAAGAACGCTGGAGCCACATTCATGCGGATGATTCAGAAGTGTTTACTCACTCAGATTAGTCGGAATGTGGAAGCATACGTGGATGACATTGTGGTCAAGTCATGTAAAGGTTCCGACCTACTGGTTGACCTTGCTGAAACCTTTTCCAACCTCAGAAGGTATGATATCAAGCTTAATCCATGAAATTGCACATTTGGAGTTCCAGGCGGAAAATTACTCGGTTTTCTTGTTTCCGAACGAGGGATCGACACTAACCCAGAGAAAGTAGGTGACATACTTCGGATGAAACGCCCTGTGCGTGTGCATGATGTCCAGAAGCTTACTAGTTGTTTGGCCGCCCTAAGTCGATTCATTTCTCGCCTTGGTGAAAAGGCACTACCTCTTTACTGACTAATGAAGAAGTCAGATAAGTTCGAGTGGACTCCTGAAGCTGATACATCATTTGCAAAGCTTAAAGCCCTGCTCTCCACCCAGCCGGTGCTTGCTGCTCCAATCAGCAAAGAGCCTTTACTGCTTTACATTACAACCACTGGACAAGTCGTTAGTACAGTACTTATGGTCGAGCGGGAAGAAGAAGGAAAAGCTTACAAAGTTCAGCGCCCAATATACTATGTCTCTGAAGTTTTGACTCCATCAAAGCAAAGATATCCTCCTTATTAGAACCTTGTTTATGGGATTTATATGACCACCAAGAAGGTTGCACATTACTTCTCTGACCACTCCATTACATTCGTCAATGACGCTCCATTATCAGAGATTCTGAACAACAGAGATGCAACTGGTCAAGTGGCAAAGTGGGCGATTGAACTCCTTCCCTTAGATATCAAGTTCGAGGCAAGGAAAGCTATCAAGTCCCAAGCAATAGCGGATTTCCTCGCCGAGTGGATAGAACAGCAACTGCCGACTCAAGTTCACTCAGAGCACTGGACCATGTTCTTTGATAGTTCCAAGATGCTGAATGGTTCCAGTGCTGGGTTAGTACTGGTATCCCCCCGAGGAGACAAGCTCAGATATGTCCTCCAGATTCACTTTGATTACTCCAATAACAAAGCAGAACATGAAGCACTCTTGTATGGGTTACGTATGGCCATCTCACTCGGCGTCCGCGCCTCATGGTCTATGGCGACTCAGATTTGGTAGTCAATCAAGTGATGAAGGAGTGGGACGTCAGAAGCCCAGCCATGAATGGCTACTGTAACACGGTGAGGATGTTGGAAAAGAAGTTTGAGGGGTTAGAGCTCCATCATATACCCCGACTAAAAAAACAAGCAGCCGATGATTTAGCAAAGATAGGCTCCAAGAGAGAAGCCATTCCCAGTAATGTGTTTGTTCCTGGAGCATATTCATGCATCTTCAGTTCAAGAAGATCCCTTCACTAAAGAACCCCAACAGCCAAAGTGTGCCACCGATCCGACTGAAGTCGAGATTCCAGCCGTGATCGACCTAATCATGGGTATTTTGGTTATTACTCCTGACTGGACAGTGTCGTACATTGCGTATATCCTTAGGAAGGAACTCCCAGAGGATGAAGAAGAGGCTCAATAGATCGCCCGTCGATCCAAAGCCTTTACTATGATAAGAGGACAGCTATTCAGGGAAAGTGTAACCGGAGTCAGCTAGAAATGCATAACACCGGAAGAAGGTCTAGCGATCCTCAACGATGTCCACTCGGGGACCTATGGCCACCATGCGTCCTCTAGGACCATTGTGTCTAAAGCATACCGAGCTAGTTTTTATTGGCCATGAGCAAATGAAATGGCGAAAGATATAGTCGACAGATGTGAAGGCTGCCAGTTTTACTCCAATATGTCCCATAAACCTGCGTTAGCCCTAAAGACCATTCCACTCGTCTGGCCCTTTGCTGTTCGGGGATTAGATATGGTTGGACCGCTAAGGACTGGTAGGAGCGGCTTCACTCACGTGCTTGTAGCAGTCGACAAGTTTACCAAATGGATTGAAGCCAAGCCTATCAAGAATCTGGAAGCTAGTACTGCTGTCAGCTTCATTAGAGAATTGATGTTCAGATACAGAGTTCCACACAGCGTCATCACTGACAATGGATCGAACTTCGATTCAGATGAGTTCAGTGCCTTCTACGCCTCCCAAGGCACATGAGTTGACTATGCTTCAGTCGTCCATCCCCAGTCGAATGGACAAGCGGAGAGAGCAAATGGCCTGATTCTCAAAGATTGAAACCCCGACTGATGTGAGACCTCAAGCATGCAGCGGGCGCCTGGGTTGATGAACTTCCATCAGTTCTCTGGGGACTGAGGACAACTCCCAATCGGTTGACTGGCTGAAATCCATTCTTCTTGGTCTATGGAGCTGAAGCTCTTCTACCGAGTGACTTGCTTCATAATGCACCATGAGTCGAGCTCTTCTCTGAAGATGAAGCAGAGCAAGCTTGGCAGGACGCAGTCGACCTCCTAGAGGAGGAAAGAGAGATGGCCTTGATCCGGTCGACCATTTATCAGCAAGACTTGCGTCGATTCCACGGCAGAAGTGTGAAAGGTCGAGCCTTTCAAGAGGGAGATTTGGTTCTTCGAGTGGATCAGCAGAAACCACACAAGCTCGCTCCTGCTTGGGAAGGCCCCTTCATTGTCACCAGAGTGCTCCACAACGGAGCATACCACCTTTACAATGTCGAGCATAAGAAGGACGAGCCACGGGCTTGGAATGCGGAGTTGCTCCGCCCCTTTTACACTTAAGTACTCATTCGAATAAAATGTAATAAGAAATACCTTTGTAATTTGTTTATCAAAGACAAGAGCTTTACAGTCGTCTTAAACGATTGTTGTTGCTTTAATTTGCATCTGAAATCCCCTAGTGGGTGACTTAGCTGCGAATCCGTTTCGCCTAAGTTTAAAAGAAAATCCTAGCGAGTGGTGAGCAAGCCTCCCACTCGGAGGCTTAGCTGCGAATCCATTTCGCCTAAGTTTGTAAAATCCTACCGAGTGGTGAGCAACCCTCCCACTCGGAGCTTAGCTGTAGTCTAGTACTCTCCTAAGTTTGTAAAATCCTACCGAGTGGTGAGCAAGCCTCCCATTCCGGGGCTTAGCTGCAGTCCAGTACTCGCCTAAGTTTGTAAAATCCTACCGAGTGGTGAGCAAGCCTCCCACTCGGGGGCTTAGCTGTAGTCCAGTACTCGCCTAAGTTTGTAAAATCCTACCGATTGGTGAGAAACCCTCCCACTCGGGGGCTTAGCTGCAGTCTAGCACTCGCCTAAGTTTGTAAAATCCTATCGAGTGGTGAGCAAGCCTCCGACT
>NC_041386.1:129620782-129621025 GCF_002162155.2 Triticum dicoccoides | reverse complement strand
AAATCCTACCGAGTGGCGAGCCAGCCTCCCACTCGGGGGCTTAGCTGTAGTCCAGTACTCGCCTAAGTTTGTAAAATCCTACCGAGTGGTGAGCAACCCTCCCACTCGGGGGCTTAGCTGCAGTCCAGTACTCGCCTAAGTTTGTAAAATCCTACCGAGTGGTGAGCAACCCTCCCACTCGGGGGCTTAGCCGCAGTCCAGTACTCGCCTAAGTTTGTAAAATCCTACCGAGTGGTGAGCAAC
>NC_041386.1:129606614-129620665 GCF_002162155.2 Triticum dicoccoides | reverse complement strand
GTCCAGTACTCGCTTAAGTTTGTAAAATCCTACCGAGTGGTGAGCAAGCCTCCCACTCGGGGGCTTAGCTGCAGTCTAGTACTCGCCTAAGTTTAAAAAATCCTACCGAGTGGTGAGCAACCCTCCCACTCGGGAGCTTTGCTGCAGTCCAGTACTCGCCTAAGTTTAAAAAATCCTACGGAGTGGTGAGCAACCCTCCCACTCGGGGGCTTAGCTGCAGTCTAGTACTCGCCTAAGTATGTAAAATCCTACCGAGTGGTGAGAAACCCTCCCACTCGGAGGCTTAGCTGCAGTCCAGTACTCGCCTAAGTTTCTAAAATCCTACCGAGTGGTGAGCAACCCTCCCACTCGGAGGCTTAGCTGCAGTCCAGTACTCGCTTAAGGTTAAAAAATCCTACCGAGTGGTGAGCAATCCTCCCACTCGGGGGTTTAGCTGCAGTCCAGTACTCGCCTAAGGTTTAAAGTTCATCCTTATCCGCAAGGAAGACGAGGTGTAGGTCGACTGCAACCTTCTCCTTCAGAACTGCGCCACAAATACAACGTGTGCTCCATCACCATCCGCAAGGACGACGGGGTGCAGGTCGACTGCAACCTTGTCCTTTAGAGCTATGCCACAAATACAATGTACGCTCCATCCCTGTCCGCAGGGACGACAAGGCGCAGGTCGATTGAAGTCTCCACTTCGGGGCTACATCTCAAAGAGCAAATTCCACGCGAAGGCAAAAACAAGCATATTCAGAAATAAACCAAGTTCAGATAGATCCTAAAAGTTCCAGACAATGGATCAAAAGTATTCGAGCATCAAGCCCGAAGGAGTTTAACGGTTACACAATCACTCAGCATTCCGAGGCAAATAAAGGTGGAGCATAATGTTTTTCGGTCAGGCGTCAGGAGAAGGACTGGCTAGGTCGCAGAAACTGTCAAGGTCTATGTTGTCTGCAATGCGAGTGGCGGCTTCAAGGAAAGTGTCCATGCAGGACTCGAAAGTGTGTCTCTTGGTGTTAGCAACCTTGAGTTCCACCAACTTGTCTTCTTTGACATCTTTACAGTGCACTCGGACCAGGGACAACACGACATCAGCGCCACAGTGAGCGGATGACTTTTTCCATTCTTGCACCCGGTCGGGGATTTGATTCAGTCGAGCCATCAGAGACTCAAGATCTTGGGATAGTTCCGCCTGAGGCTAGAGTTCAGCATCAACCCGAGTCATCGCCGCTTTCAGGAGGGCAAGATAAGTAAACGCACTGTCCATGCGAGATTCCAACCGCAGGACATTCATCGCAACATCATCCTTGACCAGATAGTTTATGGGGTCAAGACCCGTCTTGACCCGCCCAGTTTCCGCTTCAGAGTCTTGACAAAACTCTGCATAGTCGAGTGAATGTTGAGTCGACGATATAATTAGACTTGACAGTCGACAGAAACAAGTCAGTCAACCATCAGTACCTTCAAGGTTTAAGACCAGCTTTGCAGCAAGCTGGCCTAGATAAGACTCCAACTCGCCCTTCTTAACTTTGAGGCTCCCAAGCTCATCAGTCAGCTTGTCCTTGTCCTTCTTCAGTCGCTCGACCTCCCGATTGGCATTAGAAACAACAGTCTTCAGTTTGGAATTCTCTTCTTCTAGCTTATCGACCGAAGCAAGATTCTTGTTGGCAAGCGCAGTTTAATCTTGCGCTTCTTTCTGTGCAGCAGCAAGATCCAGATCCTTCTTATCCAAAGCCTGCTTCATTTTCTCTAAAGAAATAACACTCTTCAGACGGGCTTGGAGTTGACAGTTTTCACTATGTACATCTGCTCGAGTGAAGTCACTCAGTTAAAAAAAACGGAATGGAAAAGTGCGAGCAACAGTAAGATAAACAGTTCATGATCGGTTACCTCCCATGGCAGCTACTTCATCGTGAGCAGTCTTGAGATTCTTTTTGGCCAATTCTAGATTAAGGTTGAGGCTGATTTGTTGTTGGTTCAGTGTAGAGAGTTGAGCACCGAGATCACAAGATTTCTGCGGCCAACACATAAGACTCGTCAGTCGACTAAAATGAAAGACATCACTGCGACAGCTACTCCAAGACTACCATAAAAAATAGGTTCAGATTGTCAAACCACAGTCGACTGCCCGCAGTCAACTATGGTATCGGGGACTACACCCAGTGGGTGCACTTAGCATGCCCCCACTGGTTTTAATTCCACTCGGCATGGTCCGCCCAGCGCGAGTTGTAAAAAAGAAAGTTCAGATTCTCAGACCACAGTCGACTACCCGCGGTCAACTATGGTCTCGGGGACTACACCCAGTGGGTGCACTCAGAGTGCCCCCACTAGTTCAAAGATTCAGCTCGAGTCGATCCAAAGTGACTTATACAATTTCAAAACAACCACACCCCAGTGGGTGATCAGACGAGAAATATGACCAACTAACCTGGACATTGGTTTGCAGAGCAGCTCTGACGTTGAAGGCCACCTGGCTGGCCTCATGCACCACTTTCATTTACCCCATCACAAGATTTAACTGAAGAAGAGCTTCCTTGGCAGCACTCGATGGGTCGTCCGAAGTCTGATACGCAGTAAAAAGCGATGTTGGCAGAGCAGTCGAAGCACCCGCAGCATCTGAAGCATGGAGTTGTATTGGTGCAGCAGAAGTCTGAGCAGCTGATCCTGATGGACAACCAGTCGACAGCGGGACAGCGAAGGTGACGTTGGTTCGACCTGGATCTGTCGATTTGCTCGACTGCCGCCTCAAGCGTCACGGTCAACTGAAGAACCTGGACCTCAGGCGCTTTCCCGCCCAGTTCCTTGTCTTTCCTCCTCCTCCCCCTCAGTAGTACTTCTTCTTCATCATCCGGGAGCACAACAACGTCCCGTGGAACTGCAATAAATAGAGAAAGTCGTACGGATAGCTAACAAACAATCCAGTCGTCCAAATAAATTCGAATCGGGCAGACTTAATGGCTTTGGAGGTAGCTGCTCGTCGGTTTCCTCGTCGACCGGATTCTTGTCAATGTCCATGTCAGTCGTAGCTGAGGTCGGGCTGTAAAGGTTCATCATCCACTCGGTCAGAACAAAAAAGTCGGTCAGAACAAGAAAATACAGGAAGAACACTTACCCAGAAGCAATAGGAACATCCATCTTGATTCTAGGCAAGGTCTTCCGAGCCTTCGAAGGATTGACCTTGGGCTGCTTGGTGACCTTCTCAGCCAATTCTGGAGTCGGAGACCGAGCGCGTTTTTGAGATGGAGCACTCGACATCACAGCTTTACTGCGCCTGCCCATGGGATCATGGTGCTGCTTGGATCGACATTCAGAATGAGGCGGTGAGTCGGCTACTTCCTCATCGCCCGACTCATCGCTCTCATCTTCATCATCGTCAGCTGGTGACTCCCACTCGCCGCTCTCCTCCGCACTGTCCTCGCCCTCTTGGTCTAGCTCCAGAGCTTGTTCACCATTGGGCATTGAATACATCTCCGTGTAAATCTACAAAACAAGGAGCTGACTGCAAGTCAGTCGGATCAACAAACAATAGGAAAACACGTCTAAAAGCTCAGTTGAAATGGCCAAACCTTGTCTGGTTGGTTTCTATCGCTGAAAGGGTTGACTCTCCTGGCGCCCCTAGGGTTGTCCTTGTTCCCGGTGATACCCCTCAGCCACTCGGCCACTGTTTTGGCCTCCACCTCCTCCGGATGAACCCGAGCGGTATCACCAGCCCCGGAGTACATCCACATGGAGTGGTCATGAGCTTGGAGTGGTTGGATGCGCCGACTGAGGAACACCTCTAGTAGATCCATGCCAGTGACACCTTGGTTGATCAACTAAACCACTCTCTCGACGAGCATGCATGTCTCCGCCTTCTCCGCGGCAGTCACTTTCAACGAAGATGGAGTTTGAACACGATCAAACGAGAAAGGGGGAAGTCCAGTCGACTGGCCTGGCGTCACGATGTCCTGGCAGTAGAACCAGGTCGACTGCCAGCCCCTGACCGACTCCGGAAGGGTCATCGAGGGAAAATAACTTATTTTCCTCTTCTGAATACTCAGATCCCCACACATCTGGATAACATGGGTTTTCTCTTCGTTCGAGTTCGCTTTCTTCACTGTTTGGGAGCGGATGGTAAAGATGTGCTTGAAAAGACCCCAGTGCGGTCGACACCCCCGGAAATTCTCGCACATAGATACGAACGCGGCAAGATACATGATGCTGTTGGGAGTAAAATGATGGAGTTGGGCCCCAAAGAAATTCAAGAAACCCCGAAAGAAGGGGTGTGGAGGAAGCAAGAAGCCGCGGTCGACATGGGTGGCGAGCAGAATGCACTCACCCGGTCGCGACTGTAGTTCCGTTTCCCCCTCCGGCAGCCGCGCAGACTCGTGGACGATCAGCCCTAACACGGCCATATCGTCCAAGTCCTCCTGTCGAAGAGAAGATAGGATCCAATATCCCTGGATCCAACCCGACGGTAGCCTCGAGCGTGATTCGTCTTCCTGCTTTTCGCCGCCCCCTTCGCCTTCTTCGTGTGTTCCAGCGCCGCCATTCTCTCCTTCCCCATGGAGGCGGGGCAGTGGCGTCGAGAGTGGACAAGCCGGATGGGGTGACGGAGCAAGAGGAAGAAGAAGGAGAATGGGCACGCATAGTGTGGACGCCTCGGTCTCGCCTCTTTTAATGGCCCACTTCCGAGTGGCTGACGCGTGGGTATGGGCGATCCTGTCAAATCTCTCAAACAGTCACGCATGGGATACGTGGCGAAAAAGGTGGCGTGGAAATCGAAACACCCTATCTACCCACTCCGCTTACCACGCCACGTTCCGTCTGGCGCGCTCCTACCGAAATTTCGAATCCCGTGAAATCCGGGATCCTCGGCAACTGATTACGCCAAAGTTTTCGCATCAAAGATGACACTCGACAAGCGACATTATAAAAACCAATCGGTAATTGCTGAATCGATCAAGGCGACTGAAACGAAGCCAAAAGTTCCAAAACTAGCCTCTATTCAGAGATGAATTCTTGAGAAAGGCAAGAGTTGAGGCAAGATCAACTTCAACCTTCTTTTCACTCGGACATCAATCCATTCGGGGGCTAATGATGAGGACATAGACCCGGGGTAGGGTAATAGGCCTGACCTATACATCCTACCTAAGGTCCTTGTCTTAGAAGCAAAGAAGTTCAAGAGTAAACAAGGTGGACCCAATAAAAGCATCGAGTGCAATCCACTCGACCCACCATTCACTCAGAGACTACTTCTTCTTTGAGTCACTCGACTATTCAACCACTCGACCATTTACAAGACCACTTGACGTACAAGAAGACCTGAAGTCATTCTGCACAGCAAGGTCGGGCATTTACTTGTATATTTAATGATCATTTGTAGCACTTTATTACAGACGTTACCTATAACACTCTCTCTTTACGAACATTGAATCCTATGTAACGGAGGGGAGCTGGGGTCCTGGCGCACTCTATATAAGCCACCCCCTCCTCTAGGACAAGGGTTCGCACCCCCGGTAACTCACACGCATATAATCCAGTCGACTATCTCCGGGCTCCGAGACGTAGGGTTGTTACTTCCTCTGAGAAGGGCCTGAACTCGTAAAACTCGTGTGTACAACTCCTCCATAGCTAGGATCTTGCCTCTACATTCCTACCCCCATTCTACTGTCAGACTTAGAACCACGACAACGTCCATTTTGCATCATGCTTTTATACCGATATTTATTGCATTATGGGTTGTTATTACACATTATGTCACAATACGTATGCCTATTCTCTCTTATTTTACAAAGTTTACATGAAGAGGGAGAATGCCGGCAGCTGGGATTCTGGGCTGGAAAAGGAGAAAATATTAGAGACCTATTCTACACAGCTCCAAAAGTCCTGAAACTTCATGGAAGTTATTTCCATAATATATAAAAAATATTGGGCGAAAGAAGTACCTAAGGGGCCCACACCCTAGCCACGAGGGTGGGGGCGCGCCGTACCCCCCTGGGCGCGCCCCTGCCTCATGGGCTCCCTAGTGGCCCTCTGTTGCCCATCTTGTGATATATGAGGTCTTTCGTCTAAGAAAAAATAACAAGCAAGCTTTGGGGAAGAAACTCCGCCGCCACAAGGCGGAACCTTGGCAGAACTAATCTAGGTCTCCGACAGAGCTGCTTTGCCGGGGAAACTTCCCTTCGTGAGGGGGAAATCATCACCATCGTCATCACTGACAATCCTCTCATCGGGAGGGGAACAATCTCCATCAACATCTTCACCAACACCATCTCATCTCAAACCCTAGTTCATCTCTTGTATCCAAACCTCAGATTGGTACCTGTGGGTTGTTAGTAGTGTTGATTACTCCTTGTAGTTAATGCTAGTTGGTTTACTTGGTGGAAGATCATATATTCAGATCCATTATGCATATTAATACCCCTCTGATTATGAACATGAATATGCTTTGTGAGTAGTTACGTTTGTTCCTGAGGACATGGGAGAAATCTTGCTATAAGTAGTAATGTGAATGTGGTATTCGTTCGATATTTTGATGAGATGTATGTTGCAATGCCTATAGTGGTGTCATGTGAACGTCGACTACATGACACTTCACCATTGTCTGGGAATCATATAAACGTGATGAAAACTATCTTGACGATAATTCCCATGTGTCCTCGTGAGCGCTTTCCTTCAGATAAGAGTTTGTCCAGGCTTGTCCTGTGCTACAAAAAGGATTGGGCCATCTTGCTGCACCTTATTTGCTTTTATTACTTCCTACTCATTACAAATTATCTTATCACAAAACTATCTATTACCGACAATTTCAGTGCTTGTAGATAATACCTTACTAAAAACTGCTTATCATTTCCTTCTGCTCCTCGTTGGGTTTGACACTCTTACTTATCGAAAAGGCTACGATAGATCCCATACACTTGTGGGTCATCAATTATCTGGAAACCCTGGAGTGACAACAACCGGGCCCACTCCCGGTGATGACCGTATTTTGAGGAGTTCATGTATTCACTATATGTTAATGCTTTGTTCCGGTTCTCTATTAAAAGGAGGCCTTAATATCCCTTAGTTTCCAATATGGACCACACTTCCACGGGAGGGTAGGACAAAATATGTCATGCAAGTTCTTTTAATAGAGCACATCTGACTATTTACGGAATACATGCCTACATTATATCGATGAACTAGAGCTAGTGTCTTATCGCCCTAGGTTATAACTGTCACATGATGAATATCATCCAACAAGTCACTGATCCAATGCCTATGAATTTATCCTTATTGATCTTGCTATGTTACTATTGCTATCATCACTATTACACTTGCTACAAACTACTGCTATCACGGTTACTGTTACCGTTGCTGCTGTCACTATTATAAAAACTATCAAACTACTTTGCTACTGATCACTTTGCTGCAGATAATTAATCTCCAGGTGTGGATAAATTGACAACTCAGCTGCTAATACCTTCAAATATTCTTTGGCTCCCTTGTGTCGAATCTATAAATTTCAGTTGAATACTCTACCCTCGAAAACCGTTGCGATCCCCTATACTTGTGAGTTATCAAGACCTTTTTCTGGCGCCGTTGTCGGGGAGCATAGCTATATTTATTGAGTCACTTGGGATTATTATCATATTATTAGTATGAAGAATCTGAAGGATACAAAGACTAAGATATTTCCCTCAAGGACGAGGGGAGGTAAGGAACTACCATCCAGTTATGCTTTAGATTCACCTTCTGTTATGAGTAAACTTGCAACACCACCACATGCTATCAATTCTAATATGTCGCAAGTTATTGATGATGCTACTTCTACTATGAATGATGCTTATGATGATGCTAGTACCTTGCTTGATAATGATGATGTGCCACTTGGTGAATTTCTTGATAGACAAATTTCTAGAGTTATACAACATGATGTTGTTGAATATGATGATGAGCTTGAAATTGAAACTCCTGAAACAGCTGCTAGAACTAGCCTTCCTAGATATGAATTGCCTCAGGTACCGGAAGGTTATGTTATGAGTGAAGAAGCAACTAGAGATATTCTTTCTTGCAATGATAGAGATGAGCCAGAAAATTACTATGCAAGTATAAATAAAATCTTTGAATGCTAGAATTAAATGTGATCCTAAGTTTGCTACTTCACCCATCTGTATTGCTGATAAGGATTATGAATTCTCTATTGACCCAGAGTTAATTACTTTGGTTGAATCTGATCCTTTCCATAGTTATGAAACTGAAACTGTTGTGGCACATCTTACTAAGTTGAATGGCATAGCCACCCTTTTTACTCATGATGAGAGAACTTGTTATTACTTTATTCTCAAATTATTTCCTTTCTCATTAAAGGGTGATGCTAAAGCTTAGTATAACACTCTTGCTCCTGGATGTGTGCGTAGTCCCCAGGATATGGTTTATTACTTCTTTGAAAAATATTTTCCTGCTCATAAGAAACAAGCTGCCTTACAATAAATATTTAACTTTGTGCAAAATAAAGAAGCAAGTCTCCCACAAGCTTGGGGGAGGCTTTGCAAGTTACTTAATGCTTTGCCTGATCATCCTCTTAAGAAAAATGAAATACTTGATATCTTCTATAATGGACTAACCGATGATTCTTGGGACTTCCTAGATAGTTGTGCTGGTTGTGTTTTTAGGGAACGAACTATTGCTCAAGCTGAAGAATTATTGAATAACATATTGAAAAATTATGATGATTGGACTCTTCCTGAACCACCGCCTAAATCCACTCCGAAGAAGAGGGGTATATTATATCTCAGTCCCGAAGATATGCAAGATGCAAAGAAATCTATGAAGGAAAAAGGTATTAAAGCTGAGGATGTTAAAAATTTACCTCCTATTGAAGAAATACATGGGCTTAATACACCACCACTGCCTAAGGTGGTAGAGATAAATTCTCTGATGAAGTTTAATGAAAATGATAATCCTCACAATATGCATCCTAGTCAATGCCTTTATGAGTTTGAAAACTATATTAGAAAACAAGACCACTTCAATGCAAATGTTATGAAACAATTGAAATATAATTATGATATGATTGCTCGCTTGAGTCACTTGTTATTTAGAATATCAAATGATGTTAGAGGTGTTGGAAAACATGCTTATATGGTTCAAACTCAATTAGAACAAGTTGGTAAATCTCAAAGGGAATTGCTTGATGAAATGAATCATAATAGGCATGACTTTGTTGTGGGAGTTGCAACTAGAGGAGGTAAAATGACTTAGGAACCACTTTATCCTGAGGGACACCCTAAAAGATTTGAACAAGATTCACAAAGAAATAACACTAGTGCACCTAGTCCTGCTAGAAAGAAAAAGAAAAAGAACAATGATAGGACTTTGCATACTTCCAGTGAACCTGAAATAGAAAAACCTCCTGACAATGAAAATGAAACTTCTATCTCTGATGCTGAAACCCAATCTGGTAATGAACACTCACCTACTAATAATGAAAAAGATAATGATGAGGTTCATGAAGACTCTCAACCAACAAATGATAAAGAACTATATAATGATGTTGAGATAGAACCACACGTTGATCTTCATAACCCACAATTTAAAAATAAAAGATATGAGGAAAGAGACTTTGTGTCTAGGAAACACGGTAAAGAAAGAGAACCATGGGTTCAAAAACCCATGCCTTTTCCACCTAAGTCAACTAAAAAGAATGATGATGAAGAATTTGAACGCTTTTCTGAAATGCTGAGGCATGTCTTTTTGCGTACTCGCTTGACTAATATCCTGAAAATGCCTCCTTATGCAAAGTATATGAAAGACGTCATCACAAATAAGTGAAAAATTCCGGAAGCTGAAATCTCCACTATGCTTGCTAATTATACTTTTAAAGATGGAGTACCTAAAAAACTTGGAGATCCGGGAATACCAACTATACCTTGCTCTATCAAAAAGAATTATGTGAAAACTGCTCTATGTGATTTAGGAGCTGGTGTTAGTGTTATGTCTTTCTCTTTATATAAAAGACTTGACTTGAATAAACTCACACCTACTGAAATATCTTTGCAAATGGCTGAAAAATCAACTACCATACCTATCGGTATCTGTGAGGATGTGCTCGTTGTTGTTGCTAATGTTACTAATTTGACTGACTTTCTTATACTTGAGATGACCGAGGATGACAACATGTCGATTATCCTTGGTAAACCCTTATTGAATACTGAAGGGGTTGTTATTGATTGCAATAAAAGCAAAGTCACTTTTCATATCAATGGTAATGAGCATACGGTGCACTTTCTGAAGAAACAATTCCAAGTGAATGGTATTAATGTTATTGATTCATTAAAAAAATCGCTCTCCCTCTCTCTCTCGTGTTCTTGCTCATTTTGATGCCAATTTCGATCTCTTTGCTCGAAGCTCCATTTCCAAAACTATTTCGGGAGATTGTTGCTTGGTATGTGACTCCACCATTTGTCCAATTAGTTTTTGTTTTAGTGGTTTATACTTTGAATAATCAGCTACTCTTGGTGCTGCTGTAGATGTGCTTGCATGTTGAATTCTTAGTGTTCTAAGTTGTTTGAATGCTTGTTATGGCCTCTATGTATCCCCATGAGTAGTTGCTATTAGTTTTTTGAAGTTTTGTTGGAAAAAATTGTGGACTAAAAACTTAGATTTCATGGCCTCTATGTATCTCGTTCCTGCAAGAAGCTGGAATTCATGAGGAGTTCATGCAATTCATTGCCAATGCTTGTCTCACCGACTTCATCGTAGATGAGTGTGACCAGGAACAAATCCTCACAAATATGTTTGTTCAAAGCTTTGCTTTCTTCCCTAGAAATAATCCTCCTGAAGTGAACTTTGATTTATATGCTGAAAATCATCAGATACCACTTACTGAGTTTTGTGACATATGCTTGATCCCTTCTGATGGGAGCTTGGCTGAGCCTAGGCCGGCTGAGTTTGAGGATTTTTGTCGCACTTTGACAGTGGGTGATGAGAGGAGAGCGTCAGCCATCACTACCGACAGTTTACATTTTCTTGTTGTTCATTACTTTTCATATTTCATTACCAAATGCTTGCTTGCTAGGGAGAAGGTGGGTGCACTTACTTCACCAGACCTTGTTGTTTTACGTCGTGCAATTGAGGGCGACAACACGTATAGCTTGGGAGCTATCATGGCTCATCGCCTCCATCTTAATAAATCTCAGGGGGAAATACAGGGTGGTATTTATGCTACTCGCTTGGTGGCTCACTTCGAGGTTGAGACACTCCCTCATGATTTCCCTCTTACCATAGTTTACCTAGACCGTGCAGCCATGGATCACCATCACTTTCTTGCACATGATCGTCCTGACATTGCCATTCCTTCTAACTTAGTCTATACCATTGATACTCGTGATGTTATCCCCTTGCCTGCGCCTGCTTAGTTTGATTCTGTTGCTAGGGGCGGATACCGGATTATGCCTGGACATCCTCACCTACTGGAACGCTCATGTTGCTGCAAAGGTTGCACAGGCAACTCCATAGTGGGATCAGTGGATGCCTGCTCCTCAGCAGTGGGATGAGTGGATGCGTGCTCCTCAGGATCCGTACAACCCTCCAGGCTACTAATTCACTACCAAGTTAGGCCAAAAGCCTAAGCTTGGGGGAGTACGTGTTCTCACCGACATTATATTCATGTTCACATATCATTTCATTTGTCGGTGTTCACACTTTTTCATTGTATCATCCATGCTTAGATTTATTTTCTTGCTTTCTTCTTGTGTGTTTGAACAACTTTAGAAAAAACAGAAAAATAGTTTTAGTAATTTACTTTCTATGCATGCTTAGTAGTAGCACTGAAAAGAAAACCCAAAAAGATTTCCTTATTCTTCTTTTGCTTGTTGGGAGCTTTCCCATGTAAATAGTTTTTCTCATTTTTATTTTTTTATTTTGCTTGCTGAAGAAAACCAAAAACTCCAAAAATATTTCAGTGTGTTTCTCTGAATTTCTTTTTTATTCGAGTTGTACCGAGGAGAAGACCACGATGAAAATGTTGAGTGGCTCTCATATGAATAATTGTTGAACTAATTAATAAGAGTCCATTTTACCCTGTCTTCTCCTGTTGAATAAAATGTTTGCAGATTCTAGCTTAGTCCATGGCACTCTTGCATTATTATTATTTTCATATCATTCGGTCGTGCAAGTGAAAGGCAATAATGAAGATATTCGATGAGCTAGTCATGGCAAGGAGAAACTGGTATGAACTCAACTTGTCTTGTCTATGTAAATATGTTTAACCTAGTGCCCATAATTCATCCCGTTATGATTAAACATGTTTGCAATGACAATTAGAGATTATAGTTTCTCATGCCATGCATAAGTAGCTGGGAGTGGATAATGATTTATCTTGGCCTTTGAATGGATGATTATAAAGATGCTCTATAGGTGTCTCTGAAGGTGTTTGTTGGGTTGGAATAGATCAAAATTAGGATTTGTCACTCCGAGTATCAGAGAGGTATCTCTGGGCCCTCTCGGTAATGCACATCACTATAAGCCTTGCAATCAATGTGACTAATGAGTTAGTTACAGGATGATGCATTACAGAACGAGTAAAGAGACTTGCCGGTAACGAGATTGAACTAGGTATGATGATACCGACGATCGAATCTTGGGCAAGTAACATATCGATGACAAAGGGAATAACATATGTTGTTATTGCGGTTTGACCAATAAAGATCTTTGTAGAATATGTAGTAACCAATATGAGCATCCAGGTTCCGCTATTGGTTATTGACCAAAGACGTGTCTTGGTCATGTCTACATAGTTCTCGAACCCATAGGGTCCGCACGTTTAACATTCAATGATGATTTGTATTTATGAGTTGTGTGTTTTGGTGACCGAAATTTGTTCGGAGCCCCGGATGAGATCATGGACCTAACGAGGAGTCTCGAAATGGTCGAGAGGTAAAGATTCATATATTGGAAGGTAATGTACGGACACCGGAATGGTTCCGAAGAGGTTCGGGGATTTTTCGGAGTACCGGGAGGTTACCTGAACCCCCCCGGGAAAGTTAATGGGCCTTATGGGCTATACTGGAGAGGAGGAGGCAAGCCACAAGAGGTGGTGCACGCCCCACATAGCAGTCCGAATTGGACAAGGGGTGGGGGCGCGGACCCTTTTCCTTCTCCCTCTCCCCCTCTTTCCCCTTTCCCTCTCTCCGTTGGAAGGAAGGGGGGAGCCGACTAGGACTAGGAGTCCTAGTGGGATCCCCCACTTGGCGCGCCCCTAGGGCCGGCCGGCCTCCCCTCCCCTCCATTATATATGAGGGCGGGAGGGGGGCACCCCAAAGGCACACAAATAGTTCTCCTAGCCATGTGTGGTGCCCCCTCCATAGTTTACTCCTCCGGTTATAGAGTCATAGTGCTTAGGCGACGCCCTGCGCGGATCACATCACTGCTACCTCTTGAGCACTGCGTTGGTTTTTCCCCAAAGAGGAAGGGATGATGCAGCAGAGTAGCGTAAGTATTTCCCTCAGTTTTGAGAACCAAGGTATCAATCCAGTAGGAGGCTACGCGCGAGTCCCTCGTACCAGCACAAAACAAATAAATCCTCGCAACCAACGCGATAAGGGGTAGTCAATCCCTACATGGCCACTTACGAGAGTGAGATCCGATATATATGATAAGATAATATTTTTTGTATTTTTATGATAAAGATGCAAAGTAAAATAAAAGCAAAGGAAAGAACTAAGTATTGGAAGATTGATATGATGAAGATAGACCCGGGGGACATAGGTTTCACTAGTGACTTCTCTGACGAGCATAAGTATTCTACGGTGGGTGAGATCCAAAAAGAGAGAAGAAGCCATCTAGATAATAACTATGGACCCGTAGGTCTGACGTGAACTACTTACACTTCATCGGAGGGGCTATGGTGATGATGTAGAAGCCCTCCGTGATCGATGCCCCCTCCGGCGGAGCTCCGGAACAGGCCCCAAGATGGTATCTCGTGGATACAGAAAGTTGCGGCGGTGGAATTAGGGTTTTGGCTCCGTATCTGATCGTTTGGGGGTACGTAGGTATATATAGGAGGAAGGAGTATGTCGGTGGAGCAACAGGGGGCCCACGAG
>NC_041386.1:129596476-129606045 GCF_002162155.2 Triticum dicoccoides | reverse complement strand
TGTCTTGACATAGGGTCCAAGTCTCCTGAATCTTGTTCGGTGAGAAAATCACGTTCCCGAAGGTTTGATTCCGTTTGGACTCCGTCTGATATTCCTTTTCTTCGAAACCCTAAAATAGGCAAAAAAAGAGTAATTCTGGGCTGGGCCTCCGGTTAATAGGTTAGTCCCAAAAATAATATAAAAGTGGATAATAAAGCCCAATAATGTCCAAAACAGTAGATAATATAGCATGGAGCAATCAAAAATTATAGATACGTTGGAGACGTATCAAGCATCCCCAAGCTTAATTCCTGCTCGTCCTCGAGTAGGTAAATGATAAAAACATAATTTTTGATGTGGAGTGCTACTTGGCATAATTTTAATGTAATTCTTCTTAATTGTGGAATAAATATTCACATCCGAAAGATTCAAGATAAAAGTTCATATTGACATAAAAATAATAATACTTCAAGCATACTAACAAAGCAACTATGTGCTCTCAAAATAACATGGCCAAAGAAAGTTCATCCCTACAAAATCATATAGTTTAGTCATGCTCCATTTTCGTCACACAAGAATGCTCTCATCATGCACAATCCCGATGACAAGCCAAGCAATTGTTTCATACTTTTAGTAATCTCAAACCTATAGCTTTCACGCAATACATGAGCGCGAGCCATGGATATAGCAGTATGGGTGGAATAGAATATGATGATGGGGGTTATGTGGAGAATACAAAAAAAGGAGATAGTCTCACATAAACGAGGCTAATCAACGGGCTGTGGAGATGCTCA
This sequence comes from Triticum dicoccoides, assembly GCF_002162155.2. Classification (NCBI taxonomy): domain Eukaryota; kingdom Viridiplantae; phylum Streptophyta; class Magnoliopsida; order Poales; family Poaceae; genus Triticum; species Triticum dicoccoides. Next base: position 129,605,272 of record NC_041386.1, on the reverse strand, counting down.
TCGATTGATGTTGATTCAAGGAGTAGGGATTGCCATGCAACGGATGCACTAGAGCTATAAATGTATGAAAGCTCAACAAAGGAAACTAAGTGGGTGCGCATCCAACTTGCTTGCTCATGTAGACCTAGGGCACTTGAGGAGGCCCATTGTTGGAATATACAAGACAAAGTTCTATAATGAAAAATTCCCACTAGTATATGAAAGTGACAAAACAAAAGACTCTCTATCATGAAGATTATGGTGCTACTTTGACGCACAAGTGTGGAAAAGGATAGTAGCATTGTCCCTTCTTTATATATATATATATATATATATATATTTATTTATTTATTTATTTATTTGGCCTCTTTTTTTATTTGGCCTTTCTCTTTTTTTTTGGGACAATGCTCTATGAATGATGATCATCGCACTTCTATTTATTTACAACTCAATGATCACAACTCGATACTTAGAACAAGATATGACTCTATATGAATGCCTCCGGCAGTGTACCGGGATATGCAATGAACCAAGAGTGACATGTTTGAATGAATTATGAACGGTGGCTTTGCCACAAATACTATGTCAACTACATGATCATGCTAAGCAATATGACAATGATGAATGTGTCATGATGAACGGAATGGTGGAAAGTTGCATGGAAATATATCTCGGAATGGCTATGGAAATGCCATAATAGGTAGGTATGGTGGCTGTTTTTAGGAAGATATAAGGAGGTTTATGTGTGAAAGAGCGTATCATATCACGGGGTTTGGATGCACCGGCGAAGTTTGCACCAACTCTCAATGTGAGAAAGGGCAATGCACGGTACCGAAGAGGCTAGCAATTATGGAAGGGTGAGAGTGCGTATAATCCATGGACTCAACACTAGTCATAAAGAACTCACATACTTACTGCAAAAATCTACAAGTCATCAAAAAACCAAAGCACTATGCGCATGCTCCTAGGGGGATAGATTGGTAGGAAAATACCATCGCTCGTCCCCGACCGCCACTCATAAGGAAGACAATCAAATAACACCTCATGTTTCAAATTTGTTACACAATGTTTACCATACGTGCATGCTACGGGACTTGCAAACTTCAACACAAGCATTTCTCAAATTCAAAACTACTCAACTAGCACGACTTTGATATTATTACCTCCATATCTCAAAACAATCATCAAGCATCAAACTTCTCTTAGTATTCAAAACACTCATAAGAAAAATTTTATTTATCTTGAACACCTAGCATATTAGGATTATTTAAGCAAATTACCATGCTACTTAAGACTCTCAAAATAATCTAAGTGAAGCATGAGAGGTCAATAGTTTCTATAAAACAAATCCACCACCGTGCTCTAAAAGATATAAGTGAAGTACTAGAGCAAAACTATATAACTCAAATGATATAAGCGGAGCACATAGAGTATTCTAACAAATTCCAAATCATGTATGGCTCTCTCAAAAGGTGTGTACAGCAAAGATGATTGTGTTAAACTAAAAAGCAAATACTCAAATCATACAAGACGCTCCAAGCAAAACACATATCTTGTGGTGAATAAAAATATAGCTCCAAGTAAAGTTACCGATAGAAGTAGACGAAAAGAGGGGATGCCTTCCGGGGCATCCCCAAGCTTTGGCTTTTAGGTGTCCTTAGATTATCTTGGGGTGCCATGGGAATCCCCAAGCTTAGTCTCTTGCCACTCCTTGTTCCATAATCGATCAAATCTTTACCCAAAACTTGAAAACTTCACAACACAAAACTCAAAGTAGAAAATCTTGTGAGCTTCGTTAGCGAAAGAAAACAAAAGACCACTTCAAGGTACTGTAATGAACATATTATTTATTTATATTGGTGTTAAACCTACTGTATTACAACTTCTCTATGGTTTATAAACTATTTTACTAGCCATAGATTCATCAAAATAAGCAAACAACACACGAAAAACAGAATCTGTCAAAAACAGAACAGTCTGTAGTAATCTGTAGCTAGCGCAAGATCTGGAACCCCAAAAATTCTAAAATAAATTTCTGAACATGAGGAATTTATATATTGTGATTGTGATGGGTACTTGGTATATTGACTTTTGCGTAGACTCCCCGGCAACGGCGCCAGAAATCCTTCTTGCTACCTCTTGAGCACTGCGTTGGTTTTTCCCCAAAGAGGAAGGGATGATGCAGCAGAGTAGCGTAAGTATTTCCCTCAGTTTTGAGAACCAAGGTATCAATCCAGTAGGAGGCTATGCACGAGTCCCTAGTACCTGCACAAAACAAATAAATCCTCGCAACCAACGCGATAAGGGGTTGTCAATCCCTACACGGCCACTTACGAGAGTGAGATCTGATAGCTATGATAAGATAATATTTTTGGTATTTTTATGATAAAGATGCAAAGTAAAATAAAAGCAAAGGAAATAACTAAGTATTGGAAGATTAATATGATGAAGATAGACCTGGGGGCCATAGGTTTCACTAGTGGCTTCTCTCAAGAGCATAACTATTCTACGGTGGGTGAACAAATTACTGTTGAGCAATTGACAGAATTGAGCATAGTTATGAGAATATCTAGGCATGATCATGTATATAGGCATCACGTCCGAGACAAGTAGACCGACTCCTGCCTGCATCTACTACTATTACTATACTCATCGACCGCTATCGAGCATGCATCTAGAGTATTAATTTCATGAAAACAGAGTAACGCCTTAAGCAACATGACATGATGTAGAGGGATAAACTCATGCAATATGATGAAAACCACATATTGTTATCCTTGATGGCAACAATACAATACATGCCTTGCTGCCCAACTGTCACTGGGAAAGGACATCGCAAGATTGAACCCAAAGCTAAGCACTTCTCCCATTGCAAGAAAGATCAATCTAGTAGGCCAAACCAAACTGATAATTCGAGGAGACTTGCAAAGATAACCAATCATACATAAAAGAATTCAGAGAAGATTCAAATATTGTTCATAGATAGACTTGATCATAAACCCACAATTCATCTGTCTCAACAAACACACCGCAAAAAGAAGATTACATCGAATAGATCTCCAAAAGAGAGGGGGGGAGCATTGTATTGAGATCCAAAAAGAGAGAAGAAGCCATATAGCTAATAACGATGGACCCGTAGGTCTGAGGTGAACTACTCACACTTCATCGTAGGGGCTATGGTGATGATGTAGAAGCCCTCTGTGATCGATGCCCCCTCCGGTGGAGCTCCGGAACAGGCCCCAAGATGGGATCTCGTGGATACAGAAAGTTGCGGCGGTGGAATTAGGGTTTTGGCTCCGTATTTGATCGTTTGGGGGTACGTAGGTATATATAGGAGGAAGGAGTATGTCGGTGGAGCAACATGGGGCCCACGAGGGTGGAGGGCACGCCTGGAGGGGGTAGGCACGCCCCCCTACCTCGTGGCCTCCTCTTTTGTGTCTTGACGTAGGGTCCAAGTCTCCTGAATCATGTTCGGTGAGAAAATCACGTTCCCGAAGGTTACATTCCGTTTGGACTCCGTTTGATATTCCTTTTCTTCGAAACCCTAAAATAGGCAAAAAAAAGAGTAATTCTGGGCTGGGCCTCCGGTTAATAGTCCCAAAAATAATATAAAAGTGGATAATAAAGCCCAATAATGTCCAAAACAGTAGATAATATAGCATGGAGCAATCAAAAATTATAGATACGTTGGAGACATATCAATCACCATCACCGCCAGCACGCCATCGTGCTGGCGGAACTCTCCCTCGACGCTCTTCTGGATCAAGAGTTCGAGGGACGTCATCGAGCTGAACGTGTGCTGAACTCAGAGGTGCCGTATGTTCGGTACTAAGATCGGCTGGATCGTGAAGACGTTCGACTACACCAACTTCGTTAACCTAATGCTTCCGCTTTCGGTCTATGAGGGTACATGGACACACTCTCCCCCTCTCGTTGCTATGCATCTCCTACATTGATGTGGTATTCTGACGGGGGTGGTGGTGTTACGAGACGACAGATGCCATAGGGTGGCTTGAGGTGAGGGCAAGACTGCCGCTGGAATATCCGGGGACGGGTATGCGAGTATCATGCGCTAGTTTACCCATGTTTGGGGCTCTTCAAAGAGATAATACCCCTACTCCTGCATGTCTGAATATATGTGGTATATCTGGTACAGTGTGCTCTAGCAGCTGTATCTGAGATCAGTGCCATAGGAAGCTAGCTTTGCATATGTATGTGACATGGTGGCCGGGTGGCCGTATGAGCTAATGGCCATGTGTGGTCGTGAGTGAGCATGTGTGTGCTCATGCATGGGTGTGAGTCCATCCCAGATGGATGGATGGATGCTCATATATATAGTGTGGGCTAGCTTACTTCCTAAGCTAGGTAGTGGAATGGGAGCAAGTGGGCATGGTGGGGGTGTCATCCTTGTCCCCTGGGTCACTTCATAAATATTGCCCAGGGACAAGGGACACTATACATGACGACTTGAGGTGACGTGTGTATAGTGCTTCACTATTCGCCAACAGTGTCGGGTACTACCATCTCATCCGTGGTATGGTCATCTTGTCGGTGTTGGGACTACGATTGACTCCAGGCAGCTGGCTGGTTGGCGCAGCCAGCAGCCAGCCGGGTGGAGCGGCTGGGTGGCGAGTCTAACAGGGGGCCATCTGGGGCGGGCTGAGCAGTCGGACTAAGGGGCTTTGCTAGCCCCGATGTCTTGAAATGTTGCCTCGCTGTCTTCGGGGTACCCATGGTCAATTACCCCGATAGTATCCTTCGAGCCTCCAGGCAACTTGGCAAAGTTGGGCGGAGGTTTTTTTAGCGGGTGTTGATGTAGAAGATGTCGATGACGGTCGGCTGTGGACCGCAGCCGGCGCGGCTTGTTTCCGGTGTAGCCTCCGAGCCTCCGGGTAACTTGGAAATGTTGGGCGGAGGCTTTTCGTGGTTGTTGGTGCAGACGATGGCGTCGAGGGGCTGGTTGTAGCCGGCGGCGGGCGTGCAATAGGAGCGGCGTGTTTCGAGTGGGGCGCGCAAGCGCACCCTCTGGGTATAGACTCCGGGCAACTTTGGAAAAGTTGGACAGAGGGTCTTTTTGTTGATGATGAAGTCGACGACGACGTCGAGGGTGCCACGCGCGGACACGGAGTCTCCCGGCTGGTGGGCGCGGGGCCCTGCCGGGCGCAGACACTGAGTCTGCTGGGTGATGCTGTCGGGCACGGACGCGGAGTCCGTCGACTGATGTTGTTGATGACAGCCGACTGTATGCTGCAGCCGGTGCGGATTGCTTCCAGTGGGGGCACGCCAGCGTACCCAGTGGGTGCAACCTCCGAGCCTCCGAGCGAGGAGGGGGGTTCCCCGCGGAAATGATCATGCAAAAGACAAAGTTAGTCCGCGCAGATATATCAATGTTTGCTTTTAGCATTGCATGTTTTATGTGGAGGATGCCGACTCGGTTTCGTCCGAGCCCCTTCAATCTTTTTCATGTTCCCTCAGCTCTTTGGCTTGTGCTCTTGCTTGCCGGATAGCTGCTCTGCGGTCTGTGGCTGAGAGTGGGCCGTGAAGTGGAGTGTATAGTACTCAGACACTAGGAGCAGATTCGACCGAGCAGATACTCATAAAGCAAATGGCCGGGTCGCCCGAACCATTTTTCTTCCTGGACGTTTTTCGCGTGGGTGGCCTCCAGCATATGCTCTTGCTAGCCGGACAGCCACTCTGCGGTCTGTGACTAAGATTTATCATTTGGTACCATGCACGCTACTAAGCCGTCTACGGGAACAAACGTCTCAGGCCAATCGACCAGCCTTCGGGCCAACACTGGCTGGCACCGGGGCGAACAGTAGTGCAACTGTAATAAAATGCAGAGACAGCCCCCCGAGCATCGCTCGAGGTTATCCGTGTTTGCGCGGTGCAAAAATATGCGGGTGAGGAGCTCACATTTCTTTGACGTAGACAGAGGTTGACGAAGATAGTCGGCGTGGCTTGGCGCTTGCGGAGCATGCCAGCACACCCGCTAGGTGTAGCCTTCTAGCCTCTGGGTGCTCGAGGAGGGTCCAGCCGGGTTGCATCTGGCCATTTGAGTGGTGAAGCAGACGGACATTTTTTTCTTTTCTTCGCTTTGTCTGGCTGTGGGCAGCTGGACGCACAGCCCTTTTTCAGCCAGCTGGGCAGCCGGACTCTCTTTTTCGGCCGTCTGGAAATGAGTAGCCACCTCACACTCTATTTTTTTCATCAACCGACACCTTTGACTTTTCTCCAGCCGGCCCCATTTCTTTTTCCAGCCAACCTCTTTCTCCACGGGGACTCGGCCACAACTCCCGAGCGGTGGAAACCGGGTAGCGGACGGAGCTGGCGAGAGCGGCGCAGCGGGGCGGGCGCGGCCGGCTCAGGTCGGGGCGCAGGCCCGGGCGCGTGGCAGCCGACAGGACACGGGGGACCTGGCCTACGCTAGGCGGCAAGATGGCGCGGAGGAGCGGGCACCCAGAGCGGCAAAACGGGGGGACGCGTGCGCGGGATGGAGGCGGCGCAGGTGCGGCACTGGCCAGGCGGAGGAGCGGGGCCAAGGACGAGGCGGAGGCCGGCTAATAGCAAGTGGGCAGATGGACTAGGATGCGGCGCGCAGGCAGAGCACTAGCCGGCCACGGGCGAAGGAGGTGGAACCGGCAGGCGGAACAAAGCAGCCAGCCATGCGCGGAGCGGGCGGATATAGCCGTCGCGAGTAGACGGAGCAGTGCGGGCGGCCGAGGCAATGTGGATGCGGACGGGGGAGTGCCAGCAGACCGGGAGGCCGGCGGCTTTTGCGCTGGCAATGAGCGGACGCAGAGGTCGTCTGCGGTCAACAGGTGAAGCCAGGCGAGCTACATAGCAGGCTTAGCGCATAACCATTGTATGGCCACTGTCCAGGGATTATATGGTGATTATCTGGCTTGGGTATGGCCATAGTCTGGGACGAGTACGAGCAGTGTATGGCTTGTTTCTGGGGAAAGGAAAATTTGTCTTGCATCTGGCCTATGCATAGGCTGTGTATGACTTGGTTTGACTTGCATCTAGCTAGCTTGCATAGATGGTATATGGAGGAGCGAACGCACGTTTCGGCCGGAGCAAGTCGCAACGTGGAGGGAAGCAGACGCGAGCGGCACGTGGATGGATGCAGCCGACCGAAGCGAGGCCCCGCGCATGGACGGCCGACCGGCATTGCAGTGGTGATGACGAAGAGGCCGACAGCGAGGATGCGCCGCCCCTCGCGACCACTCCGGGGGCGTGTCGATGTCGGGCCCCCAAGCCCTACCGGAGAGATGATGGTGACGCCACGGTGACGATGAAGATGGTCCCGCCCGGACCACGATTCCAGCAACAGCTTGCCCTCTCGTTTCTATGCATATCCTAGATTGCGTGGTATTTTCACGGGAGGGTTGTGAGACGACAGATGCCACAGGGTGGCCTGAGGTGAGGGCAAGACTGCCGCTGGAATATCCAGTGACGGGTATGCGAGTATCACGCGCTAGTTTACCCAGGTTCGGGGCTCTCTAAAGAGATAATACCCCTACTCCTGCATGTCTAGTACATAGTGCTCCTTAAGCTGTATCTGAGATCAGTGCCATAGGCAACTGGGTTTGCATATGTATGTGACATGGTGGCCGGGTGGCCGTATGAGCTAATGGCCATGTGTGGCCATGAGTGAGCATGTGTGTGCTCATGCGTGGGTGTGAGTCCATCCTGGATGGATGGATGGATGCTCATATATATAGTGTGGGCTAGCTTACTTCCTAAGCTAGGTAGTGGCATGGGAGCAAGTGGGCATGGTGGGGGTGTCATCCTTATCCTCTGGGTCACTTCATAAATAATGCCCAGGGACAAGGGACACTATACATGACGACTTGGGGTGACGCGTGTATAGTGCTTCACTATTCGCCAACAGTGTCGGGTACAGCCGTCTCATCCGCGATATGGCCATCTTGTCAGTGTCGGGACTGTGGTTGACTCCAGGAAGCCGGTTGGTTGGCGCAACCAGTAGCCAGCCGGGTGGAGCGACCGGGTGGCGAGTCGGAGAGGGGGGCATTTGGGCTGGCCTGAGCAGTCGGATTGAGGGTCTTTGCTAGCTCCGATGTCTTGAAATGTTGCCTCGCCATCTTCGGGGCACCCATGGGCAATTACCCCGACATAGATAGATCTTGCGTGATCGTAGGACAATTTTGAGATTGCATGTTACATTCCACAACGGTGGCATCAGAGCCAGGTCTATGCGTTGTCGGAAATAATAGTCATACTGCTTACCATCAATGTCTTATTTTGATTTAGCGATGTTGTTGGATGAAGCGGCCCAGACCAACATTACATGACCACGTTCATGAGACCAGTTCTACCAACGTGCTTTGCACACAGGTTGCTCGCGGGTGTCTGTTTCTCCAACTTCAGTTGAATTGAATTTGACTACCACCGGTCCTTGTTGAAGGTTAAAACAGCAAACTTGACGAAGAATCCTTCTGGTTTTGATGCCTAGCACTACTGGAATCAGCTACTTTGCCATCTGCCAGCTCTTTGCCGTCTGCTAGCGGACGGCAAAGAAGCTCTTTGCCATCAGCTACCCAAAAGCTGACGGCAAAGAACTGGCTGATGGCAAAGACCTTCTTTGCCATCGGCCAGTTCTTTGCCGTCGGCTAGCGGACGGCAAAGAGGGAGGGGGGGACCCACTGACGAGCTGGTTAAAAAAAACTTAACGCCCCCCTCTTTGCCGGCTGCCAGCAGACGGCAAAGAGCAAGTAAGCGGACGGCAAAGGGGGGCGGACGGCAAACGTTTAGGTTACTAACGGCGCCCCACCCCGCCCATCTCTCTCTGTT
>NC_041386.1:129548755-129595405 GCF_002162155.2 Triticum dicoccoides | reverse complement strand
CCCAAAACAGCACCCCGACCCCGACACGGCGCCCCGACACCGACAGGACACCCCGACCCCCGACACCTCCCGAAAAGGTGTTCTTTGGCCTTCCAGAGGCCGCAGGGTCATATATTTGTGAATTATTAGTTAGGTCATATATTTTTCGATTTTGTTATGAAAAACATCATATATAATTGTGTTGATCGTGTAGTTTTAAATGTGCAGTTGTTTCATCGCTGCGAGGTTTGGTGTTCGACGACCTCGCCGTGCGTTTGACGAGCTCTGCCCCTTCGTTCGTGGGTGAGCACAAATGACAAGTCCTCCTCCCCCATTAATTATTTGATCTATTCCGATGAAACTTGATAGCTAGCTATGTATGTGTCTTGAATCATCAGTATGCGTAACCAATATGTGTCTCCCGTTCGAAAGCATCATAGTTATAAATATGCATGCATTTGCATATATATAACCTTGATTCTTTCGAATTGTCCAACGCTATCCATGGACAGCCCGAGTATGTGTAGATTGGGTTCGTTTTCCCATATGCTTTGCTCCGGATCCGACGCATATATTTCGTCAGTGCCTCCCCTGTTGTTCTCCGGGTACACATCCTCTCTGTTTATTGCAGAGACGTGTATCAGGAGAACAGCGGGGAGGTGCTGCCGAAATTTTGCGTCGGATCCGGAGCATAGCATGGGAAAATAAACCCAATCTACACATACACGGGTGGGATTAGGACCTATCATTACCTATTAGAGTGTAGGTTGCATGGACGTAATAAAATTGACAAAGTAGATCAACTGATGAATATATACATGGTGAATTAGATATATAATTGTTGTGTGTCCAGTAGCTCTGAAAGTCAAGATGAGTGACCGTGCTTGGATGTATACCGGTCACACTGGTCAGAACAAATGGAGCGCTGAATGGTTCAGAAAAACTAAGGGGTTTGTGGAAGCTGCATTTGCAAATGGCCAAAAGAAAACCTGGTGCTCCTGTTTCCGGTGCGGCAATTGGGAAAAGAAGACAGAGGCTGAAATGGGCAAACACCTGCAGAAGAGTGGTTTTACGCCCGATTATACGGTGTGGACATTTCATGGTGAGTCTGCCCAACGTGACCGAGCTGAGGTGGATCGTCGTCGCACTGACGAGCATGGTACCGGGATGGAAAACATGGTGCAAGGCTATGATGATGCTCAGGATTCGGACGAGGAGATGGAGGAATCTGCAAAGGCCTTCAATGAAATGTTGGAGTCTTTGAAACGTCCGCTCCACGAGCACACTGAGCTTTGTCAGTTGGATGCCATCTCACAAGTAATGGCTCTGAAGGCTCAGTTCAACTTGGGCAGAGAATGCTATGACGCAATTATGACAGTATTTGGACGCTTTCTACCCAAAGTCCATGTAATGCCTGCAAACCTGTACCAGTCAGACAAAATCCTCCGTGCACTGAAGATGCCCTATGAGAAGATACATGCCTGTGAGAAAGGATGTGCCTTATTTAGGCTTGACTATGCGGACTTGAACTATTGTCCCATTTGCAAATCTTCCAGGTATATTGTGGTAGACAACGGTATGGGTGAGAAGACACAGACCAAAATCCCCATTACTGTTCTTCGGTATATGCCAATCGTACCAAGACTTCAACGTCTTTTCATGGTCGAAGAGACGGCCAGACAGATGACATGGCACAAAACAGGCAAAATAACCGAACTAGATGAAGATGGGAATTTGATGATGGTACACACATCGGATGGTGTTGCGTGGAAAAAGTTTGATGAATTACATGCTGACAAAGCGGCAGATCCGAGGCAGCCTCGAGTCGGCATCAGCACGGATGGGTTCAGTGTGTTTGGTATGACGGCAGCCCAATACAGTTGTTGGCCCGTATTTGTCTTTCCACTCAATCTCCCCCCGGACAGATTATGCAAAGAAAGAACATTTTCCTGACGTTGATAATTCCAGGACCCAACTATCCGGGCAAAAATATGAATGTGTACATGTAGCCGCTTAAGGACGAATTGCAAGAAGCCTGGGATAATGGGTTCAAGACATACGACGCCTTTAGCAAACAGAACTTCATAATGCGTGTCTGGTACATGTACTCGACGCATGACTTGCCGGCGTATGCACTATTCGTTGGCTGGTGTGTGCATGGAAGGTTCCCGTGCCCCACATGCAAGGGAGCTCTTGAGTTTTGTTGGCTTCAGGCCTGTCGCAAGTTTTCTTGCTTCGACATGCATAGACAGTTCCTAGATCCTCGCCATAAGTTTAGGAAAGACAAAAAGAACTTCATCAGGGGTAGAGTTGTCAAAAACTCTGCACCACCTGCATTGACAGGCCAACAGACCCTGGATCAGTTAAACGCTCTCGAGCCAGATCCACAATGTCCAGGGTACTTCAAGGGGTATAATACTAAGTTCGTGAGATATAGAGATGAGGGGAAGGCGAGGAAAGGGGAGGACTTTAACCCGAGCTAGGGTCCCATTGATCCAGAGCTGTTGATGATATCTGGTGGCGGGAGGTCCCATGGCTCCATAGCCATTGGAGATGGACTTATCCGTTGTCCTAGCACTCTCCCAGAGATCAAGGCGCGCCAGTCGAGCTCCGCTCCTGAGATAAGGCCTCGTGAACGGCCAGTGCAACTCGACATCAAGGTTAGTGATACGTACTCAGTTATCTTCCTCCATTACATTCTGTGCGCTTCCATCAATGATTACAAATGGTCATGTGAGTGGTGTTGCAGGCTGCTATACAGAGTGAGAGAGATAGAACGGAGAAACTTCTGGCAGAGGCGGCGGAGAGGTAGCGGGAGTTGGAGGAGAGGACGACAAAGATGATGGAGGAGGAGAGGGCACGGAATGACATGCAGGCAAGGGCCATGTACGAGCTCCTTGTGGTAAGTTTCTTCTGCAGATTAGCCAAAACATGCATGTAGTGTTTGTCTCATTACTAACTAGTATGACTGAGTCGTCAAAACCAAATGTGCAGTCTGTGTGCAAGAAGACAGGTCAGACCGCTCCGCCGATGCCAGTGATTGCTCCTGGGACCATGGTGAGTTTTATTGAATGGACATTACTTGCTAGTCTTAACATTTGAGTGTCATCATTCTAACAAGACATTGGAAATGATCTTTGGTGCAACGTAACTCCAGACAAGCATCGCACGATCCTTCTCCAGCTACCGACACGAGCCACCCCGCTCCTACACCTCCACATCTTGGTAAGTTTATCTAGTGTTTTGCTTAACACATGCATAAAGACCTAGACTTAGCTTTATTTCCTCCAATGCTTACCATAATGACCTAGACTTAGCTTCTTCACCTCCAAAATGACTTAATAAGCTTACTGACCTCCAAAACCATCCATTTTACCTAAGTTAGCTCTAAAACGATCTGTACTTAGCTTTGTTTCCTCCAAAATGACCAAAGTTAGCTCTAATATTCTTAGTTAACTAGGTTTGCTCAATAATGACATGTACTTAGCTTACTTATGTCAAAAATGGCATAATTAGCTTAGTTAGCTCATAAACGATCCATTTTACCTAAGTTAGTTCTAAAATGATCCATTTTACCTTACTTAGCTCATAAACGATCCATTTTACCTACGTTAGCTCTAAAATGACCCATTTAACCTTACTTAGCTCATAAATGATCCATTCTACCCAAGTTAGCTCTAAAATGACCCATTTTACCTAGGTTAGCTCCAAAATGATCCATCTTACCTAGGTTACCTCTAAAATGATGCATTTTACCTAAGTTTGCTCATAAGCGATCCATTGCACCTAGGTTAGCTCATAAACGATCCATTTCACCTAAGTTAGCTCACAAATGATCAATTTCACCTAAATTAGCTCATAAATGTCATATATTCTTCTTCTTCTTCATTTTCTTCTTCTTCTTCTTCTTCTAATCTTCTTCTTCTTCTAATCTTCTTCTTCTAACTTTCTTATTTCCCATTTTGCAGAATTCATTCACTTCAAGGAAGCTTGCATAGATGGAGTGCTTGTTTGGATGAACTATGTTTCCTTTGTATCTATGAACTATGCATGTATGGTAGGATGACACTATTGTAATATGTATGGGTGGATGCATGTATGTCGAACTTGCTATGTATGGTTGATGGAACTATGCATGTATGATGAAATTATATGTGTTGGATATCTCATATGTTTGCTGTGAACTTGCCATGTGAAAAATATATATGTATCATCTATTTGCTGTGAAAATGGTTGGGTATATGAAAAAACAGAGGCAATGCAGGCTCTTTGCCGTCTGCCACTAACGGCAACGGGCTCTTTGCCGTCTGCCGCTGACGGCAAAGAAGCCACGTGGCATCCAGCTTTGCTTCCTGGGAGCTGACCCATTTGGTCAGTTTGCCTACAGTGGCAGACGGCAAAGACTTTGCCGTCAGTGGCGGACGGCAAAGAACCTGCCATGTAGTGACGTATAGATGACATCATACGGCGGACGGCAAAGACCCTAGAAATTTTGCCATCAGCAGCGGACGGCAAAGGCCTTCCGTTAGCCACTTAACGGACTGACAGCGCAATTATTGACGTCCGCTCTCTTTGCCGTCTGCCGCGCTCTCTTTGCCGTCCGCCGTAGACGGCAAAGACTTTGCCGTCAGTAGCAGACGGCAAAGTAGCTGTTTACCGAAGCCTACTTTGCCGGAGCCTTTTGCCGTCCGTGGCTGACGGCAAAGGCCTTTGCCGTCCGCCGTTCGGGCCTTTGCCGTCCGCCGTGGCGGACGGCAAAGTAGCTGATTCCTGTAGTGTAGGTAAGAATGGTTCTTGCTAGAAGCTCGTAGCAACCACGTAAAACTTGCAACAACAAAGTAGAGGATGTCTAACTTGTTCTTATAGGGCATGTTGTGATGTGATATGGTGAAGACGTGATGAGATATAAATTGTTGTATGAGATGATCATGTTTTGTAAAAGTTATCGGCAACTGGAAGTAGCCCTATGGTTGTCGCTTTATTGTATGAAATGGAATCGCCATGTAGTTGCTTTACTTTATCACTAAGCGGTAGCGATAGTCGTAGAAGCAATAGTTGGCGAGATGACAACAATGCTACGATGGAGATAAAGGTGTCGAGCCTATGACTATGGAGATCATGACGGTTCTTTGGAGATGGAGATCAAAGGCACAAGATGATGATGGCCATATCATGTCACATATTTTGATTGCATGTGATGTTTATCTTTTATGCATCTTATTTTGCTTAGTACGGCAGTAGAATTATAAGATGATCCCTCACTAAATTTCAATGTATAAGTGTTCTCCCTCAATATGCACCGTCGCTACAGTTTGTCGTGCCGAGACACCACGTGACGATCGGTTGTGATAAGCTCTACGTTCACATACAACGTGTGCCAGCCAGTTTTGCACGTGAAGAATACTTGGGTTAAACTTGACGAGCCTAGCATATGCAGATATGGCCTCGGAACACTGAGACTGAAAGGTCGAACGTGAATCATATAGTAGATATGATCAACATAGAGATGTTCACCATTGAAAACTACTCCATCTCACGTGATGATCGGACATGGTTTAGTTGATATGTATCACGTGATCATTTAGATGACTAGAGGGATGTCTATCTAAGTGTGAGTTCTTAAGTAATTTGATTAATTGAACTTTAATTTATCATGAATTTAGTCCTAATACTGTTTGCATATCTATGTTGTTGTAGATCAATGGCCCATGCTACTGTTCCCTTGAATTTTAATGCATTCCTAGAGAAAGCTAAGTTGAAAGATGATGGTAGCAACTACACGGACTGGGTCCGTAACATGAGGATTATCCTCATTGCTGCATAGAAGAATTACATCCTAGAAGCACCGCTAGGTGCAAGACTCGCTGTAGGAGCAACTCCGGATGTTATGAACGTCTTGCATACTAAAGCTGATGACTACTCGATAGTTCAGTGTGTCATGCTTTACGGCTTAGAATCAGAACTTCATAGATGTTTTGAACATCATGGACCATATGAGATGTTCCAAGAGTTGAAGTTAATATTTCAAGCAAATGCCCGATTTGAGAGATATGAAGGCTCCAACAAGTTCTATAGATGCAAGATGGAGGAGAAGAGTTCTGTCAGTAAATATATACTCAGAATGTCTGGGTACCATAACCACTTGACTCAGCTGGGAGTTAATCTTCCTGATGATAGTGTCATTGATAGAGTTCTTCAATCACTGCCACCAAGCTATAAAGGCTTCGTGATGAACTATAACATGCAAGGGATGGAAAAGAAAATTCCCGAGCTCTTCGCAATGCTGAAGGCTGCAGAGGTAGAAATAAAGAAAGAGAATCAAGTGTTGATGGTTAACAAGACCACTAGTTTGAAGAAAAATGGCAAAGGGAAGAAGGGAAACTTCAAGAAGAATAGCAAGCAAGTTGCTGCTCCCGGGAAGAACCCCAAGTCTGGACCTAAGCCTGAAACTGTGTGCTTCTACTGCAAAGGGACTGGTCACTGGAAGCGGAACTGCCCCAAGTATTTGGCGGACAAGAAAGATGGCAAAGTGAAAGGTATATTTGATATACATATTATTGATGTGTACCTTACTAATGCTCATGGTAGCACCTGGGTATTTGATACTGGTTCTGTTGCTCATATTTGCAACTCAAAACAGGGGCTACGGATTAAACAAAGATTGGCTAAGGATGAGGTGACGATGCGCGTCAGAAATGGTTCCAAGGTCGATGTGATCGCCGTCGGCACGCTACCTCTACATCTACCTTTGGGATTAGTTTTAGACTTGAATAATTGTTATTTGGTGCCAACGTTGAGCATGAACATTATATTTTGATCTTGTTTGATGCGAGACGATTATTCATTTAAATCAGAGAACAATGGTTGTTCTATTTATATAAGTAATATCTTTTATGGTCATGCACCCTTGATGAGTGGTCTATTTTTGTTGAATCTCGATCGTAGTGATACACATATTCATAATATTGAAGCCAAAAGATGCAAAGTTAGTAATGATAGTGCAACTTATTTGTGGCACTGCCGTTTAGGTCATATTGGTGTTAAGCGCAAGAACAAACTCCATGCTGATGGGCTTTTGGAATCACTTGATTATGAATCACTTGATGCTTGCGAACCATGCCTTCTGGGCAAGATGGCTAAGACTCTTTTCTCTGGAACAATGGAGTGAGCCACTGACTTATTGGAAATAATACATACTGATGTATGCGGTCCGATGAGTGTTGAGGCTCGCGGCGGATATCGTCATTTTCTGACCTTCACAGATGATTTGAGCAGACATGGGTATACCTACATAATGAAACATAAGTCTGAAACATTTGAAAAGTTCAAAGAATTTCAGAGTGAAGTGGAAAATCATCATAACAAGAAAATAAAGTTTCTACGATCTGATCATGGAGGTGAATATTTGAGTTATGAGTTTGGTCTTCATTTGAAACAATGTGGAATAGTTTCGCAACTCACGCCACCTTGAACACCACAGCGTAATGGTGTGTCCGAACATCATAACCGTACTTTATTAGAAACGGTGCGATCTACGATGTCTCTTACCAATTTACCACTATTGCTTTGGGGTTAGGCTTTAGAGACAGTTGCATTCACGTTAAATAGGGCACCATCTAAATCTGTTGAGACAACACCATATGAACTGTGGTTTGGCAAGAAACCTAATCTATCATTTCTTAAAGTTTGGGGCTGCTATGCTTATGTGAAAAAGCTTCAACCTGATAAGCTCGAACCAAATCAGAGAAATGCGTCTTCACATAATACCCAAAGGAAACTATTGGGTACACCTTCTATCACAGATCTGAAGGCTATATATTTGTTGCTAAGAATGGATCCTTTCTAGAGAAGGAGTTTCTCTCGAAAGAAGTGAGTGGGAGTTTCTCTCGAAAGAAGTGAGGTAATTGTACCTTCTCCCGAATTGGAAAGTAGTTCATCACAGAAATTAGTTCTAGTGATTCCTACAACAATTAGTGAGGAAGCTAATGATGATGATCATGAAACTTCGGATCAAGTTACTACCGAACCTCATAGGTCAACTAGAGTACGGTCCGCACCAGAGTAGTACAGTAATCCTGTTCTAGAAGTCATGTTACTAGACCATGATGAACCTACGAACTAGGAGGAAGCGATGATGAGCCCAGATTCCGCAAAATGGCTTGAGGCCATGAAATCTGAGATGGGATCCAGGTATGAGAACAAAGTATATACTTTGGTTGACTTGCCCGATGATCGGCAAGCCATAGAGAATAAATGGATCTTCAAGAAGAAGACTAACGTTGAAGGTAATGTTACTGTCTACAAAGCTCGACTTATTGCCAAAGGTTTTCGACAAGTTCAAGGAGTTGACTACGATGAGACCTTATCACCCATAGCGATGCTTAAGTCTGTCTGAATC
The DNA here is from genome assembly GCF_002162155.2 of Triticum dicoccoides. Taxonomy (NCBI): domain Eukaryota; kingdom Viridiplantae; phylum Streptophyta; class Magnoliopsida; order Poales; family Poaceae; genus Triticum; species Triticum dicoccoides. The sequence goes on along the minus strand of NC_041386.1, from coordinate 129,587,028 downwards.
ATGTTAGCAATTGCCACATTTTATGATTAAGAAATTTGGCAAATGGATGTCAAAACGGCATTCCTTAATGGATTTCTTAAAGAAGAGTTGTATATGATGCAACCAGAAGGTTTTGTCGATCCTAAAGGTGCTAACAAAGTGTGCAATCTCCAGCAATCCATTTATGGACTGGTGCAAGCCTCTTGGGGCTAGAATATACGCTTCGATAGTGTGATTAAAGCATATGGTTTTATATAGACTTTTGGAGAAGCCTGTATTTACAAGAAAGTGAGTGGGAGCTCTATAGCATTTCTAATATTATATTTGGATGACATATTGTCGATTGGAAATAATACAAAATTTCTAGATAGCATAAAAGGATACTTGAATAAGAATTTTTAAATGAAAGACCTCGGTGAAGCTTGTTATGTATTGGGCATCAAGATCTATAGAGATAGATCGAGATGCTTAATTGGACTTTCACAAAGCACATACCTTGATAAAGTTTCGAAGAAGTTCAAAATGGACCAGTCAAAGAAAGGGTTCTTGCCTGTGTTATAAGGTGTGAAGTTGAGTCAGTCTCAATGCCCAAGCACTGCAGAAGATAGAGAGAAAATGAAAGTCATTCCCTATGCTTCAGCCATAGGTTCTATCATGTATGCAATGCTGTGTACCAGACTTGATGTGTGCCTTGCTATAAGTTTAGCAGGGAGGTACCAAAGTATTCCAGGAGTGGATCACTGGACAGCGGTCAAGAACATCCTGAAATACCTAAAAAGGACTAAGGTTATGTTTCTTGTTTATGAAGGTGACAATGAGCTTGTCGTAAATGGTTACGTCGATGCAAGCTTCGACGCTGATCCGGATGACTCTAAGTCGCAACCCGGATACGTATTTATATAGAATGGTGGAGCTATAAGTTGGTGTAGTTCCAAGCAGAGCATCGTGCCGAGATCTACGTGTGAAGCGGAGTACATAACTGCTTCGGAAGTAGCAAATGAAGGAGTTCATATCCGATCTAGGTCTAATACCTAGTGCATCGGGTCCAATGAAAATCTTTTGTGACAATACTGGAGCAATTGCCTTGGTGAAGGAATCCAGATTTCACAAGAGAACCAAACACATCAAAAGACACTTCAATTCCATCCGCGATCAAGTCAAGGAGGGAGACTTAGAGATTTGCAAGATACGTACGGATCTGAATGTTGCAGACCCATTGACTAAGCCTCTTCCACGAGCAAACCATGATCAGCGCAAAGACTCCATGGGTGTAAGAATCATTACTATGTAATCTAGATTATTGACTCTAGTGCAAGTGGGAGACTGAAGGAAATATGCCCTAGAGGCAATAATAAAGTTGTTATTTATATTTCCTTATATAATGATAAATGTTTATTGTTCATGCTAGAATTTTATTAACCGGAAAATTAGTACATGTGTGAATACATATACAAAACAGAGTGTCCCTAGTATGCCTCTACTTGACTAGCTCGTTAATCAAAGATGGTTAAGTTTCTGACCATAGACATGTGTTGTCATTTGATGAATCGGATCACATGATTAGAGAATGATGTGATGGACAAGACCCATCCATTAGCTTAGCATAATGATCGTTAAGTTTTATTGCTATTGCTTTCTTCATCACTTATACATATTCCTCTGACTATGTGATTATGCAACTCCCGAATACTGGAGGAACACCTTCTGTGCTATCAAATGTCAAAACGTAACTGGGTGATTATAAAGATTCTCTACAGGTGTCTCCAAAGGTGTTTGTTGGGTTGGCATAGATCAATATTAGGATTTGTCACTCCGAGTATCGAAGAGGTATCTTTGGGGCCTCTCGGTAATGCACATCACTATAAGCCTTGCAAGCAATGTGACTAATGAGTTAGTTGCAGGATGATGCATTACAAAACGAATAAAGGGACTTGCCAGTAACGAGATTGAACTAGGAATGATGATACTGACGATCAAATCTCGGGCAAGTAACATACCGATGACAAAGGGAATAATGTATGTTGTTATTGCGGTTTGACCGATAAAGATCTTCATAGAATATGTAGGAACCAATATGAGCATCCAGGTTCCACTATTAGTTATTGACCGGAGATGTGTCTCGGCCATGTCTACATAGTTCTCGAACACGTAGGGTTCGCATGCTTAACGTTCGATGACGATTTGTATTTATGAGTTATGTGTTTTGGTGACCGAAGTTTGTTCGGAGTCCCCGATGAGATCACGGACATGACGAGGTGTCTCTAAATGGTCGAGAGGTAAAGATTCATATATTGTAACATTATGTACGGACACCAGAATGGTTTCGAAGAGGTTCGGGGATTTTTGGAGTACCAGGAGGTTACTGGAACCCCCCGGGAAAGTTAATGGGCCTCATGGGCCATAGTGGAGAGGAGGAGGCATGCCACAAGAGGTGACGCCCCCCATAGCAGTTAGAATTGGACAAGGGCTGGGGGGCGCCCCCTTTTCCTTCTCCCTCTCCCCCTCTTTCCCCTTTCCCCCTCTCCATTGGAAGGAAGGCGGAGCCGACTAGGACTAGGATTCCTAGTGGGACTGCCCCCACTTGGCACACCCCTAGGACCGGCCGGTGAAAGTGCGTTATATCGACTAGAGGGGGGGTGAATAGGCGATTTTTATGGAAGTCTTCAAAACGTGGAAGTTATGAAGACAAACGATAGAAATAAACCTATTACCATGCAGCGAAAGGTAGACTACACTAGGCAAGCCATAGTCAAGTGTTCAATGAAGTGAAAGCACAATGACTTAATAGCAGCAATGTAGTAAGGATCAGGTAGGAAGATATTATGAAGCCATACAGAGCATGCAGTCACTCAGTGAAGATAAAAGATAGTGCAAACATACAATGACTTCACAAGGAGCAACAGTAAGTAAAGGGAAGGGAAGATGAAACCAGTGACTCGTTGAAGACAATGATTTGTTGGACCAGTTCCAGTTGCTGTGACAACTGTACGTCTGGTTGGGGCGGCTAGGTATTTAAACCTTAGGACACACAGTCCCGGACACCCAGTCCTGAACATGCAGCTCAGGACACCCAGTCCTCACCGTATTCTCCTTGAGCTAAGGTCACACAGACCTCTCCCAATCACTCTGGTAAGTCTTCAAGGTAGACTCCCAAACCTTCACAGACTTCGTTCACCGGCAATCCACAATGTCTCTTGGATGCTCAGAACACGACGCCTAACCGGCTGGAGGATGCACAGTCCTCAAGTGTAATAAGTCTTCAGATCACACAGACAAGAAGACTTAAGTGATGCCCAATTCTCTCTAGCTCTGGGTGGTTAGGGCTTTATCCTCGCAAGGAATTCTCTCTCAAAGGCTTCGAGGTGGGTTGCTCTCAAACGACAAAAGCCGTACTTTCAATCTGAGCAGCCAATCGTTTATGGTTGTGGGGGTGGGCTATTTATAGCCACTTGGCAACCCGACTTGATTTGTCCGAAATGACCCTGGGTCACTAAGGAACTGACACGTGTTCCAACAGTCAGATTTCAAACTCACACGACAACTTTACTTGGGCTACAAGCAAAGCTGACTTGTCCGACTCTGGACAAGATTCGCTCTCATAGTCTTCACTCGAAGATATAGGTTTTGGTTAGGCATCACTTCAGTCAGTCTGACTGGTTCTCTTGGACCCCACTTAACAGTACGGTGGTTCCTATGACTCAACACAAAAGAAAAAGAACTACGAAAGATCTAAGTCTTTGAGCTCCATAGGCTTCATGTGGTGTCATCTCTTGTCATAGTCTTCAATGTGAATATCTTCATATACCACCTTTGACTTCAATGTCTTCATACATTTTTAGGGGTCATCTCTGGTAGGAAAACCGAATCAATGAGGGACTTCTACCTGTGTTATCCTGCAATTCTCACAAACACATTAGTCCCTCAACTAGGTTTGTCGTCAATACTCCAAAACCAACTAGGGGTGGCACTAGATGCACTTACAATCTCGCCCTTTTTGGCGATTGATGACAAACTAGTTGAAGTTTTCAACGGGGAATATAATCTGTGAAATTGTAAAGGATAAGGAATTGTCTTCATAAGTTGCAAGGGCTCCCTCTGAAGATGTGCATATAGGTAATTTGCTTTTGGAATGCAAATGCACATGGCAGGTTGTACTTGTGGAGATTCACTTCAACTTATGATTACAATCCACTATGCATGTGAAAGTATATGAAGATAATGACATGAATAATAGAAAATGGATGTCTGCAGAATGATCTAAGTGCGGAATTTATTGTCGCACATGCGGAATTTATCATCGCAAAACAAAGTGGCAGATAAGTAGCAGACGACCATCGAGTTTAAGTGTTACAACTCAAAGAACCAAATGTAGCAAAACAAGAGTTGTAAGCACGAAGCAAAATATAAAGCACCCACCCATATGGACCCGCTTGAAGACTATCAACCTCATATGCTTCTCCCCCTTTTGTCAGTAAGGACCAAAAAGGTTTGAAGACATAGAGCGTCTACTCGTTCCCATGTGGAGTAGGTGAAGTAGCAGGGTCGTTGGTGGTGTTTGGCGGTGCTGAAGAGCTTGGAGCAGAGTTGATGCGTGCTGAAGGAGGTGGTGGTGAAGTAGCATCATCTTCATCCTCGATAACTCTGGCAGTCACTGTAGCAGTAGATGAAGAGAACTCAGAGTCTTCAAGGGGTGGAGTTCCTAGCAGCACAGCTCTTCGAGGAGGTGTGGAGTCAAACTTTAATCGCTCAGTGAAGCCATCCTCTTGGAGATCATCTTCAGAACACATCATCGTTAGCCCTTTCCATGTACGGCGAGAGGTTTCATGGGCAACGAAAGCATTCTTGGTGGCAATATTGCGAATGCGATTAACTTCCACCAAGAGGCTTTTCATCTAACGCTTCAGCCAGTCATGATGCCTATCCTGTTTCTGATGAAGAGCCACAAGAAGCTCTCGGTCGTTGAGAACACGAGTGCACTTCTTGGGTCTTAGAGAAGTTGTACTATCAGTGGCTTCAGTAGACGCAGGGTGTGGTGCACGTGTAGTGCCAGCCAAAGGATACACATGAGTGACTGCTTCAACTCCTTCAATGTTCTGTGAGAAACTCTGATGCTCTTCATTCTGAAGACTTAGAGGTTCCTTTGCAGGCTCAGGATAGATGGCTTCAGTAGAGATATCCACATCAGGCAGAAAAATCATATGATTGCGAGCAAATGGATGATATGAGATATCGGAGTGAAGTTTAATTAGCCGCATTACCCATGGGGCGTAGAACTTCAAGCCAAACAGATCAGAGCCCGATGCAGCAAGTTGGCAGATGAATAAGTCATGTGCATTAAAGCATTTTCCATGAAGAATATAGAAGACCAAAGTCTACATTGCACCCTCAAGCTTGGCATTTGGAGAGTGCCCTTTGATGGGCCAGAGAGTTCTCCTGATGATGTGATAGATGGTTCGTGGCAGATACTCAAGGTCTTCAACAAAGAACTCTGTTGGATAAGCAGCATCTTGGGGCAATGGCTTCATCATGTTGAGCATCTGACTCATATCAGGTTCCGGCCTCTTAAAGATGCTCTCAATAGCTTCACTATGCAGCTGATAGCCATGCTCGTAGAGATCGCCAGGAGTGGGCAAACCAGTGAGCTCAATGATGTCAAATGCATTGGCTTCATGATGAACATTTCCGGTCATCTACTCTAGGACCCAAGTCTTCGGATCTCTGCTGTACTCGCGGATATGAAGTGTGGCATAGAATTGGAGTGGCAGCTCTTCATTCCAATGCTCTTGGTCAGTAACTAATGGCAGCAGTCCAACTTCCTTCAAGCAATCCAAAGCTTCTTCCAGACAAGGCAGACCAGCTATGGCTTCAATGTCAAGGCGCTTGTGTGGGAAGATGCGACCTTGGTTGTAAAGAATGCATGAGTAATAGCTTCGCTGAGGATAGCTCCAGAACCGATCAGATGATATCCTTTCCCTTGAGTAGGGGTTCCTGGAGCTATCAAAGAATGTGTTGTCTGCCCTGAAGCCATTGATATTGAAGGAGCCAGGTGCTGATGCAGGACCTGGGAACCTTCGCAATCTTGGGATTGGCTTCTGTACCTGAGGCCTGTGCTCAACATGATAGTAAAACTGTGGACCGGCAGCAGACTCAGGAATAGAAGTGACGGGATCAATGGCTTCGATGTCTTCTTTTTCCATTGGGGAGGGCTCCACATTAGCTTCATTGGTGGTTGTGGCAGCCGCAAGATTTTCAAGCACGTTCTCCTTGAGAACTGCTTCTTGGTGGGACAGTGGAGTGGCAACTTGTGGGACTTCATCTTCCACGGCTGATGCAGCCGGATTGTCTTCAGCAGAGACTTGAGGCCTTGGACCTTTGCGAAGCCTGCGCAACGCGGGCGACGCCTGTAGAGTTGGAGTCGGTTGGGCCTCATAGTCTTCTTCCTCTTGTGGGCGATCTGCCCATGAAGCATCCTGTGCAATTGGCGTCAGTGGACGACCAATGCTGATGAGTTCGCTATTCTGAGGAAGGACTGCACCATCTTCTACATTGTCATGTTGATCAATGTCTTCAGCAGTGATGGGATCATCTGCTGGAAAGTCTTCAGCTTCATGAGCCTCTATGGAAGCAGGCTCATGGATAGTCAGTTGGCGTTCATGGCGTTCAGCTTCAGGATAGAACATAGAAATGGGTTCAACTATCAAGGGCTCTGTGGGAGCTGCCCGATCTTTCTTGGTCTTCCTCTTCTTCTTGGAGGGGGCAGTTGGAGAGGCTTCAAAATGTTTCCTCTTCCTGGCTTCAGCCTCAGTAGTCCTTGTCTTCTTGAGCTCTGAAGCTGTTGACCGGCTTTTTGGCTTCGAGCCAGTCATTTTAGTTGGGAAGACAATAGGAACTGCTTCCTTCCTTGGTGCGTCAGGTTCAGCCGTAGCAGGCTTCTTCTTCTTCTTTGCGGCCATCCCGGGGTCGATGCAAGGATGCCCAAGGGCCTTGCGCTTCTCAACCTCATTGTAGGCTTGCACACATCTGTCAGCCAGAGTCTTCATGCGCTCACGCGAACCCTGAGCTTCTGCATGTTTCTTTACAAAGGCTTCCTTGAGCTCGTGCATCATACTCTTGAAGTTCTTCACTTCCTGCACGCTGAGCTTGGCCATATGCTTCTTGAACTGAGCCTTTTCATAGTCAATCTTTTGCTTCAGTTCAACAATGCGCTGGGCAATAGCGAGTTCTGAAGCAATGGCGCCTTGGAAGGCGACACTGAGGCCAATTGGTAGCTGCAGATCTTCAAAGCTGATGTTTGGCGTGTCAAACCACTTGTCAATGAAGTTGTGGATGATGGTCACATCAAAGAGAGGCAGATCATTGAAGATTTCTGCTTCTTCTTTGCTCTTGATGAGTTGCTCAAGAGCGTCATCTGCTAGATCTTCATCACTTGACAGATCAATGTCGTTATTGCGCAGAATGGCAGCAGCAGTTAGCTCTTGTCCGGTGTGAGGCAGAGGCATCTTGACTTTCTGGGGCTTGGAGATGCGAGATAAGTCTTTGGACTGCACACTGTCTTCAGGAGGTGCAGTTGCTAGTGGCTGCGCCCTTGAGATTTTTGGTGAGGGGGCAGGCTATGAAGCTTTAGGCTTCTTCATCTTCTTTGTCTTCGGCACTGCAGGAGCTTCTTCTGATTCAGCGTCAGCTGCAGGCTCATTCACTGCAGTCCCTTGAACTAAGATGCGGGTGATGAGGCCTTCAAGGTTGTAGAAAGGACCGATGACATTGGGTTCTGCATCTCGTGTGCCATCTGCCCTTGGTGCTGAGGGACCAGGGTTGAAGTATAACCCCAAAGTCTTCTTGTTCTGCTTCGCTGAGTTTTGGGCAAACTGGAAGTTGCGCTTGAACAGATTGTTGTCACGACACCATAGTAGTGACGATGGGTGTGCATCAGCTGGCTGTGGCCCACGGACCATGCAGGGATAGAAGCCTTGAGCAATGGCTTCATCGCTGGACCTGGGTAGAAGATTCTTGTATTGGACGTCTCCCCATGGTCTCTTGATGGCATTTTTCTCAGCATATTCATGGGTTACAAATTGGTATTTGAACCATTGTTCTGCCAAATATCTTCGAATCCATTGGATTCGGGTCTTGCGCTGATTGTACTCCTCTTCAGGATCTGTCTCGTACAGTTCTGAGAGTTCATCTGGCAAATCTCTGGATGTTTCTCCATGATGCTTTCTGCCACCCTTCCTTGCTGGTTTCTCTGAAGCCATAAACTTTAACTTGAAAGGCTTCAACACGTTCAAGGGCTTCAAAGGTTTTCACTTGCTGGACCAACAGGAACTGGCTTTGGGAGAATTAATGTGATGCTGTAAGAATTCTGCAAATGAATGCAGACTATGAGAACCAAAGGATTCTCCCACGGACATGTACCTGTGACAACATTAAGGTGCGAGGGAAGGGGAAGAGGTCATATGCATTCTCAGAAGATTTTGAAGATAAATCAGTTTAGAAGACATTGACCTCATTTTGCGAAGACATTCACTCATAGATAAGGAGTTGGTTCCAGATTTGTACGAATCCACAGATCAGTACAAGTGAGGAATCTAAGTACTTCGTGAAGCATAAGTGAATATACTAGGCATGTTATGAGTAGCAGTATGAGAGAGATCTAACTTGTGTGAATAGAAACTGCTTGTGGTAGAAAGTGACAAATCCATAGGATCAATGGTGCTGTAAAAAGGAAGTTTTATTTACCACACTAAGAACTGCTAGACGAAGTGGAAGATGAGGCCGAGCAGTTCGATCTTCCATGCCCTAACTTGGCAACGGCGGAGAGGACGATGTCCGCGGTCGGTGTGAAGACGGCGTCGGAGAGGTCGCGGCAGCGAAGCGCTTCGTCGCCGGCATCGTCGAGGGCTAGCGGTGGCGCTAGGGTTCGTGCGAGAGTGGAAGAAGAGATAATGACCGTTGTGAAGTGTGTATTTATAGGTACATGGGCGGCACTGCGCTATTACACAGGTGCCCCTGGCGATTTGCATCTGAGGAACACGTGGCCATTATGCAGAATTTTGGGGTTTGTTCCACGTCCCACGCATGCCTTGATTGTCGGGTGGTCATTCCTACTTCTCCGGGTTTCATGTGGAGGAATGAGCATTGAAAACAGACTTAATGGTTGTCTCGGTATCTTCTGCTGACAAGGACGCAGAGAAGACATTCGACAGTTTCAATAGAATGCATATGATTTGGAGAGATAGAATTTGAGATAGAAAGCATAGAGAGGTTAGGGTCCGATCACATTCACTTAGTTCAAAAGATTCAACAATGAAGACATAGCTATAAGTGAATGATGTAGAGGACAGAACACTAATATATATATATATATATAATCAACATAGTGAAGATAATCATGAAGATATGTTGAGATCGAAGCCAAACCAAATGTGAAGACATTGCAAGGTAACGCCATGAGTGAAACACTTCAAAATAGAACATTTGGTGGTGGCGTTACCCACCGTATAGGAAGTATTAGACCCAGACACGACGCACAATTATCGTGGCGCTCCGAAGTCAAATTCCACATTAATGTATTCACACTTAGAATGTATGTCTTCATTGATTGAAGATATACTTTACTTCATGTGTTACACATCTAATTCATCAATATGCATAAGGGTTAGGATGTGTGCCTGATCAAAGGACATTTGAGGATTCCAGGATATTTAGCTCACACCGTAACTTGAAAAATCTCTTCTCATCCAAGGGCTTGGTGAAGATATCTGCCAATTGCTCTTCAGTGTTGACGTGTATGATATCAATATCTTCCTTCACAACATGATCTCTGAGAAAGTGATGACGAATTTCAATGTGCTTTGTCTTCGAGTGCTGAACTGGGTTGTTGGCGATCTTGATGGCGCTTTTGTTGTTGCAGTAAAGTGGAACTTGCTTCAGATGAATGCCATAGTCCTTGAGTGTTTGCTTCATCCACAGAAGCTGAGCGCAGTAAGATCCAGCAACAATGTATTCAGATTCAGCAGTGGAGAGAGATACACAGTTCTGCTTCTTTGAAGACCAACATACAAGTTATCGTCCCAGAAAGTGACATGTGCTGACGTAGACTTTCGATCAACTTTGTCACCAGCATAATCAGCATCCGAGAATCCAACCAGATCAAACTCTGAGCCCTTTGGATACCATAATCCTAGAGTTGGGGTGTGAGCCAAATATCGAAGAATTCGCTTCACAGCTAAGTGATGCGACTCCTTTGGTGCCGCTTGAAATAGAGAACACATGCAAACACTAAGCATAATATCTGGCCTAGATGCACACAGATAAAGTAAAGAACCAATCATGGAGCGGTATACCTTTTGATCGAACTCTTTACCATTGTCGTCGGGACCCAGATGATGTTTGGCTGGCATTGGTGTTGTGAAGCCTTTGCAGTCTTGCATACCGAACTTCTTCAAGCAATCTTTGAGATACTTCTCTTGAGATATGAAGATGTCATTGTGTTGTTGTTGTATTTGAAGACCGAGGAAGAATTTCAGCTCTCCCATCATGGACATCTGATATTGCTCTTGCATCATATATCCAAACTCTTCACTGTTCTTCTGATTGGTGCAGCCGAAGATAATGTCATCCACATATATTTGGCACACAAACAGTTCACCATCATATGTCTTCGTGAAGAGAGTGGGGTCTAGGGAACCAGGTATGAAGCCTTTGCTCTTCAGGAAGTATTTGAGTGTGTCATACCAGGCCCGAGGGGCTTGTTTGAGGCCATACAGTGCCTTGTTGAGCTTGTATACCATGTCAGGATGTTTTGGATCTTCAAAGCCAGGCGGTTGTGCAACATACACTTCTTCTTCAATCTTGCCATTGAGAAAAGCACTCTTCACATCCATTTGATATAGAAGTATGTTGTGATGATTTGCATAGGCCTGCAGTATGTGTATGGCTTCACGTCTAGCCACAGGAGCAAATGTTTCATCGAAGTCAATGCCTTCCACTTGAGTATATCCTTGAGCAACGAGACGAGCTTTGTTTTTGATAACTTGACCATGCTCATCTTGCTTGTTGTGGTATATCCATTTGGTGCCTATTATATTGTGCTTCCGTGGATCAGGACGCATAACTAGTTCCCATACATTATTCAGCTCAAACTATTGAAGCTCTTCTTGCATAGCTTGAATCCATTCAGGTTCCATGAAGGCTTCTTCAACTTTCTTGGGTTCTGTTATTGAGACGAATGCGAAGTGCCCACAGAAATTTGCTAGCTGAGTTGCCCTTGAACGAGTGAGTGGACCGGGTGCATTGATGCTATCAATTATTCTTTCAATCTGCACTTCATTGGCAACGCGAGGATGTACAGGGTGAAGACTTTGCTCTTGCTGATCATTGTCGTTGTTAGAAGGAATGTCTTCAGGCTGAGCATTGTCTTCATGTTGATCAGGTGCTGAGATGATAAGTTCTTCTTCAGGATGAGCTTCAGAAGGTATAATTTCTCCAGTTCCCATTAGCTTGATTGATTCACTGGATGGAACTTCGTCTAGCACATTTGGCAGTTGCTCTCTTTGTGAACCATTGGTCTCATCGAACCGCACATCCACTGTTTCAACCACTTTGTAATGAAAGAGATTGAAGACTCTGTAGGAGTGCGAATCCTTTCCATATCCAAGCATAAAACCCTCATGTGCTTTTGGTGCAATCTTTGAGGTGTGATGTGGGTCCTTGATCCAGCACCTTGCGCCAAATACTCTGAAGTAACTGACATTTGGCTTCTTGCCAGAAAGGAGCTCATAAGATGTCTTGTTCAGAAGCTTGTGAAGATAAACACGATTGATTGTATGGCATGCAGTATCAATGGCTTCAGGCCAGAATTTTCTTGGGGTCTTGTATTCATCTAGCATCATTCTGGCCATCTCAATGAGTGTTCTGTTCTTGCGTTCGACGACGCCATTCTGCTGTGGCGTGTACAGGGCTGAGAATTCATGTGTGATGCCCAAGGTATCAAGATATGTATCAAGGCCAGTGTTCTTGAATTCAGTTCCATTGTCACTTCTGATGTGCTTTATCTTGGCGCCATAATTGTTCATAGCTTGATTGGCGAAGCGTCTGAAGACATCCTGCACTTCAGTCTTGTAAAGGATTATGTGCACCCAAGTGTATGTAGAGTAATCATCAACAATAATGAAGCCATAGAGGCATGCAGTAGTAGTAAGAGTTGAGTAATGAGTGGGACCGAAAAGATCCATGTGAAGCAGTTCAAATGGTCGAGTAGTGGTCATGATTGTCTTCGAAGGATGTTTGGCCCTCGTCATCTTCCCTGCTTCACAGGCACCGCATAAGTGGTCTTTCTTGAACTTGACGCCCTCGATGCCTATGACATGCTTCTTCTTCACAAGGGTGTGGAGGTTCCTCATGCCAGCATGCCCAAGCCTCCGATGCCAGAGCCAGCATTCTGAAGCTTTTGCTAGAAGACATACGGCAAGCTATGGTCCTGCTGAGAAATCTACTACGTACAGATCATCTTTTCGATACCCTTCAAACACTAGAGACTTGTCAGATTCCATTAGTAAAAGGCAACGATATTTTCCAAATATTACGATCATGTTCAAATCATAAAGCATTGAGACAGACATTAAGTTGAAGCCAAGGGATTCAACAAACATGACTTTGTCCATGTGTTGATCCCTTGAGATTGCAACTCTACCTAGACCCAATACCTTACTTTTACCAGTGTCAGCAAATGTGATGTGGCTCTTGTCGGATGGACATAAGGTTGAGTCCATAAGAAGACTTCTTTTGCCAGTCATGTGATTTGTACACCCACTATCAATAATCCATTCTGAAGACGTTGGTGTCGTACCCTACAGTGCAGTTAGGGGGATAGGCTTCACCAAGAGCATTGTGAAGCAAAAACATTTGACGAACCAATGGGTTATGAAAGCTTAGATCCAGATTAGGACTAATAGGGAGAGTAGCAAGCGATTCAGGAACGAAGTACATAGTAAGACCATTCGGGCATTTGATCTTGCGCCCTACAAGATGTTTAAGGTCCCCAGCAATGGCGTCAGACGATTTTGGTTTTCGGCTGGAGACCTTTCCCTGCAAAAGAGAGTTAAGCTTTCTTAGCCACCCACATCTTCAAGGGTGGCTGAGAAGCAATAAGTCTAAGTGCAGCATCTGAGAATTTTGGCTTTGGAGCCCTAGAAAACAGTCTTGCAAGCGGACAATAGTACTCATAAGAATAAGGAGAATAGTTCTTGGTCTTATGAACATGGCGGTTTGATGAACCACTCTCATATTCATATGCCTGAGTATGGTTTCCCTGCAAAACATTTGCGTTAGTGCGACTCAGGTGAGTCCTATGTCTGTATGAAGCCTTTGGACCGTATGAAGCCTTTGGTCTGAGGTTTGTCTTCTTCACGTCAGGTGTCATGATGACATTCACACGAAGATTCTCCAGACACCTTTTCGGAACCCCGATCTTCTTCATAGGCGGTCCATTCCTGCAGTTAGTACCAATGTACCTGGCAAACACTTCACCATTCTGATCTTTAAACAGTATATAGTTTGCATCAAAGGATTCATCAATGATAATGGGGTTAGCACAAGTGAAGCCAGATAGATTGGATGGGTCTGCTGAAGGTTCCTTTGCAGCAACCCACATGGTTTTGGGGCACTGCTCAGGTGTCCAGTAAGAGCCATCAGCATTCATTTTCCTTACGAACGCAACACCCTCTTTCCTTGGGTTTCAGTTCAGTATCTGCTTTTTGAGGACGTCACATAGTGTCTGATGCCGTTTAAGACTTTTTTACATCCCTGTTTCAAGCAATGTCTTCAACCTAGCATTCTCATCAGCAATAGCAGTGGTATCCTCAACAGAGGGGTTAGTTACCACATCAACAGTTGAAGATATTGCAATAGTAGTAGCAGTAGAACATTCACCAACAGAAGTAGCATTATCACGCTCAATGCATTTAAGACATGGTGGTTCAAATCCTTCCTGAGCGGGACTGATCTGTTTGGAGTGAAGTGACTCGTTTTCCTTTTGAAGATCTTCATGAACCGCTCTCAATTTCTCAAGATCTTGCTTCCTTTGAAGATAATCATAGGAAAGCTTTTCATGAGTTGTTGAGAGAGTTTCATGACGACTTTCAAGTTCCTGATACTTAACGTGAAGATTTTTTATGTCTTCAATTAAGGATTCAGATCGATTCATTTCAGCACCTAACAGATCATCGCTTTTGTCTAACAGTTTTTGAATATGTTCCATAGCTTTCTGCTGTTCAGTTGCAATTTTAGCAAGTGTTTTGTAGCTGGGTTTTGAATCACAATTAGAGTCATCGTCACTAGATGTTTGATAGTGAGTAGTGCATGTGTTTACCTTGGCACCGCGTGCCATGAAGCAGTAGGTAGAAGCGGAGTAGTCCTTGTCAATTGCATCGGTGTCGGTGACGAGTCATTGTCTTCAGTATTGAAGATGGACTTGGCAACGTATGATGTAGCCAGACTTGCGATGCCTGAATCAGACTCCTCCTCAGACTCCACCTCCGCCTCCTCAGAAGCGGACTCCTCCTCTGAGTCCATTTCCTTGCGAACAAACGCACGTGCCTTGCCAGATGAGCTCTTCTTGTGTGATGAAGACTTTGAGGAAGACTTGGACGAAGACTTTGAGTATTTCTTCTTCTTCTTGTCGTCAGAGTCATATTCCTTGCTCTTCTTCTTCTTTATGTTCTCATTGTCCCACTGTGGACACTCAGAGATGAAGTGGCCAGGTTTCTTGCACTCGTGACATGTTTTCTTCTTGTAGTCGTGAGCAAAAGCTTCATCATTCCTTGAGCTTGATCGGGAAGACTTTCTGAAGCCTTTCTTCTTGGTGAATTTTTGGAACTTCTTCACAAGCATAGCAAGTTCTCTTCCAATGTCTTCAGGATCATCAGAACTACTGTCAGATTCTTCTTCAGATGAGGAGACGGCTTTTGCCTTCAAGGCACGAGTTCGCCCATAGTTTGGACCGTAGATATCTCTTTTCTCAGAAAGCTGAAACTCATGTATGTTGAGCCTCTCAAGTATGTCAGATGGATCGAGTGTCTTGAAATCAGGACGTTCTTGAATCATCAGGGCTAGGATGTCAAACGAACTATCAAGTGATCTCAGTAGTGTCTTGACGACTTCATGTTTGGTGATCTAAGTAGCGCCGAGGGCTTGAAGCTCATTTGTGATGTCAGTGAGTCAGTCAAAAGTGTGCTGGACATTCTCATTGTCATTTCGCTTGAAGCGGTAGAAGAGGTAGCGAAGGACACTAATTCTCTGATCTCTCTGGGTTGAGATGCCTTCATTGACCTTGGAGAGCCGGTACCAGACCAGCTTAGATGTCTTCAAAGCACTCACACGGCCATACTGTCCTTTGGTCAGGTGACCACAAATGATATTATTGGCAGTAGAGTCTAGTTGAACAAATTTCTTGACATCAGCAGCAGTGACACCTTCTCCAGCCTTGGGAACGTCATTTTCGACGACATACCATAGGTCGACATCAATGGCTTCAAGATGCATGTGCATCTTATTCTTCCAGTAGGGATATTCAGTTCCATCGAAGATGGGGCACGCAGCGGAGACCTTAATTATCCCTGTAGTCGACATAGCTAAAACTCCAGGTGGTTAAACGGAATCACACAGAACAAGGGAGCACCTTGCTCTGATACCAATTGAATGTGCGTTATATCGACTAGAGGGGGGGTGAATAGGCGATTTTTATGAAAGTCTTCAAAACGTGGAAGTTATGAAGACAAACGATAGAAATAAACCTATTACCATGCGGCGAAAGGTAGACTACACTAGGCAAGCCATAGTCAAGTGTTCAATGAAGTGAAAGCACAATGACTTAATAGAAGCAATGTAGTAAGGATCGGGTAGGAAGATATTATGAAGCCATACAGAGCATGCAGTCACTCAGTGAAGACAAAAGATAGTGCAAACATACAATGACTTCACAAGGAGCAACAGTAAGTAAAGGGAAGGGAAGATGAAACCAGTGACTCGTTGAAGACAATGATTTGTTGGACCAGTTCCTGTTGCTGTTACAACTATACGTCTGGTTGGGGCGGCTAGGTATTTAAACCTTAGGATACATAGTCCCGGACACCCAGTCCTGAACACGCAGCTCAGGACACCCAGTCCTCACCGTATTCCCCTTGAGCTAAGGTCACACAGACCTCGCCCAATCACTCTGGTAAGTCTTCAAGGTATACTCCCAAACCTTCACAGACTTCGTTCACCGGCAATCCACAATGTCTCTTGGATGCTCAGAACGCGACGCCTAACCGGCTGGAGGATGCACAATCCTCAAGTGTAATAAGTCTTCAGATCACACATACAAGAAGACTTAAGTGATGGCCAATTCTCTCTGGCTCTGGGTGGTTAGGGCTTTATCCTCGCAAGGAATTCTCTCTCAAAGGCTTTGAGGTGGGTTGCTCTCAAACGACAAAAGTCGTACTTTCAATCTAAGCAGCCAACCGTTTATGGTTGTGGGGGGGGGTGGGCTATTTATAGCCACTTGGCAACCCGACCTGATTTGTCCGAAATGACCCTGGGTCACTAAGGAACTGACACGTGTTCCAACGGTCAGATTTCAAACTCACACGACAACTTTACTTGGGCTACAAGCAAAGCTGACTTGTCCGACTCTGGACAAGATTCACTCTCATAGTCTTCACTCGAAGACATAGGTTTTGGTTAGGCATCACTTCGTCAGTCTGACTGGTTCTCTTGGACCCCACTTAACAGTACGGTGGTTCCTATGACTCAACACAAAATAAAAAGAACTACGAAAGATCTAAGTCTTCGAGCTCCATAGGCTTCATGTGGTGTCTTCTCTTGTCATAGTCTTCAATGTGAATATCTTCATATACCACCTTTGACTTCAATGTCTTCATACATTTTTAGGGGTCATCTCTGGTAGGAAAACCAAATCAATGAGGGACTTCTACCTGTGTTATCCTGCAATTCTCACAAACACATTAGTCCCTCAACTAGGTTTGTCGTCAATACTCCAAAACCAACTAGGGGTGGCACTAGATGCACTTACAGCCGGCCTCCCCACCCCTCATTTATATAAGGGGGCAGGGGGCACCCCAAAGGCACACCACTAGTTCTCCTAGCCGTGTGCGGTGCCTCCCTCCACAATTTACTCCACTGGTCATAATGTTGTAGTGCTTAGGCAAAGCCCTGCGCGGATCACATCACCATCACCATCACCATGCCGTCGTGCTGAGGAACTCTCCCTCGACCCTCTACTGGATCAAGAGTTTGAGGGACGCCATCGAGCTGAACGTGTGCTGAACTCGGAGGTGCCGTATGTTTGGTAGTAATATCGGTTGGGTCATGAAGACATTCGACTACATCAACCATGTTAACCTAACACTTCCGCTTTCGGTCTACGAGGGTACGTGGACACACTCTCCCCCTCTTGTTGCTATGCATCTCGTAGATAGATCTTGCGTGATCGTAGGAAAATTTTGAAATTGCATGCTATGTTTCCCAACGGTGCCTTCTTGGTTGTTTCTTATTTTCCTAAATTTTAAAATATTTCAAAACTGACAAAAATATTTTGCGGATTTTTCAGAGTCCGTTTACTTACCGTATCATGTGGCTCCTCTTTTTTCATGATTCTAGAGTGTTCCAGATGGTTTTCTTTATGTGTTCTTCTGGTGTCATAGTTTGGATAATATTGCTTTCAACATTAATGGGCTTACCTAAAATATAATGTTTTATTCTTTGCCCATTGACAACCTTCAGGTTGGTACCTTTGGCATTATTTATTTTTATTACTCCTGATCGATAAACCTCCTTGACAACATAGGGTCCTTCTCATTTGGAGAGGAGTTTTCCTGCAAAGAATCTAAAACAAGAGTTGTACAAAAGAACATATTCTCCAACCTTGAACTCACGCTTTTGGATTCTTTTATCACGCCATCTTTTAACTTCTTCTTTAAATAACTTGGCATTTTCATAAGCTTGGCTTCTCCATTCATCTAGTGAGCTAATATCAAATAACCTCTTTTCACAGGCAAGTTTGAAATCATAGTTGAGTTCTTTAATTGCCCAATATGCTTTATGTTCTAACATAAGAGGCAAATAACAAGCTTTTCCATAAACCATTTTAAAAGGAGACATACCCATAGGATTTTTATATGCTCTTCTATAAGCCCAAAGTGCATCATCTAAATGGTTAGACCAATTCTTTCGGGACCTATTGATAATTTTTTTGTCAAATTAATTTTATTTCCCTATTGCTAACTTCAAATTGACCACTAGATTGAGGATGATAAGGTGATGCCATTCTATGGTTGACATCATACTTAGCAAGCATTTTACGGAAAGCACCATGAATAAAGTGTGAACCACCATTAGTCATTAAATATCTGGGGACTCCAAACCTTGGGATAATAACTTCCTTAAGCATTTTAATAGAGGTGTTGTGATCAACACTACTAGTTGGAATAGCCTCTACCCACTTAGTAACATAATCAACAACAACCAAAATATGTGCATACCCATTAGAGGAAGGAAAAGGTCCCATGTAATCAAATCCCAAAACCTCAAATGGTTCAAAAACAAGTGAATAATTCATAGGCATTTCTTAACGCTAACCAATGTATCCAGTTCTCTGACATTCATCACAAGATAAAACAAACTTACGAGCATCCTTGAAGAGAGCAGACGAATAAAACCAGATTGCAATACCTTGTGAGCAGTTCTATCTCCCGCATGATGCCCTCCGTAAGCTTCGGAGTGACACTTCTGTAAGATTTGTTCCTGTTCATGCTCAGGTAGACAACGTCTAATAATTCCATCTACTCCTTTTTTATAAAGATGTGGGTCATCCCAAAAGTAATATCTTAAATCATAGAAGAATTTTTTTCTTTTGTTGGTATGTGAAACTAGGTGGTATGTATTTTAGCAACAATCACTACAAAAAAATACCTTCCGTGATGATACGTGTTTGTCACAGTAGGTCATGTTTTCTGTCATGCACGTACATCCATGACGATTTTATGACAGAATCAAGATAGTCATACATGTGATGTCGTAAAAGTGTTCCATGACATTACCAAAATTATCATCACGTAAGTGTCCACTACCATGACGATAAATGGCGCGTCATGGAAGTGTTTTCGTCAAGGGTAACCGACACGTGGCATCCACTGTAAAAAGGTCGTCGTTAATCTATTGGGTCCGGTTTTGGATCCGACAACCCATTAACAGCCCGGACCAATGGGGATTTTCCACGTGTAAAATTCTCATTGGCCAGAGGAAACACGGGTTGGCTCACTGTTGGGCCAGATGTCATCCACTCATTGGATAGGAGGCGCCTATGATACGTCGACACGGGGCACCGCCCAACAGAGGCCCATTTCGGTGAAAAGGCCAGCCCGTTTGACTTGGTCAAAAGGTAACGAGCTGGCCCATGGAAAGCCTACTAACGACTTGTTCATATATAGCCCATTTACGGCCCGCTAACTCCCGGCCCATTACGGCCTATCGGAATTAAGCCCAGTAGCTTCATCTGGGCCGTCCAATATGATTCCATCCCTTTGTAACTTTCGACCCATGTATGGCCCATGATGTCTTTCGGCCCATATGAGGCCCTTTGTAACTCTGGGCCCATTAAAGGACCGAGATGAAACTGGCTCATAATGAACAGTGTATCACTTTATACCCATTAACGACCCATTATTCCGTCGGCCGTTTCTAGCCCGTGTTAACTTTCAGCCTTCTAAGGGCCCATTTATTCTTGGGCTCATTTCTAGAATTCGGTTAGTTACGATCTGTTACTGGCCTGTTCCGTTTGGGGGCCAAATTCAGCCCGTGGTTACATTCGACCCGTTTGTGGCTCATTAACCCGTTGGGATGTTTTCATAGCGTTATCAAATACGGCCTGTTAACGGCCCGTTATGGTCCACAAATAGTACGGCCCATGTTTGGCAAAATGATGATACGCCTCGTAGAAGGCCCATGGATCCTATGGCCCGTAGAAGACCAATGGATCCTATGGCCCGTAGAAGGCCCATGGATCATACGGCCCGTAGAAAGTCCATGGATCCTACGTCCTGTAGAAGGCCCATGGATCCTACGGCCCGTAGGAGGCCCATGGTTCAGTCCATGTGTTGCCACGATTATTGTGGCCTAGTTACCAAAAATAGGTTATTGTGGCCACTAGAAAAACACAGAAAAAGAACTGTACTAACTACAAGCAAACAACTAAACAATACAATAAGGAAATAAATAAGCAAGAAACTAAGGCTAGCCTATTACAGCTATTACACATATTACATCCACTAGGCATCAAAGTTCGCCACCAGTGCAAATATAGGGGACAAAGCAGCATATTACATACACTGGCCGTCAAAATTGGCCACCAGTGCAAAGAAACTATAAGTGCATCTAGTGCCCCTTAGTGATTTTGGTGTATTGAAGACTTATAGGTTAAGGGACTAATGTGTTTGTTAGTGTACACATGTCTATAAGTCTATGAGGAGTTTGATATTTGCACAGAAAGTCGACCCCTAAAAATGAATGTCTTCAACTGAAGACTTTGAATTTCTGAAGACTTTGAAAGTGAAGAAATTGGTCTGACCGTGAAGACTTGATATTCGTGTGAGGAATTTGAAGCGTGAAGACTTTTGTTTTCGTAGTTTCATTTTATCTTTCTTGAGTCATAGGAAACATTGTACTATTAAAGGGGGTCGAGGTAAAACTAAGGAAAAGTTTCCAGGTGATGCTCAACTCAAAATCCTACACCTACCAATACCTTCGGGTGAAGCCATTGGAAATCTCATACAATTCAGTCAATTTCTTCAGTGACACAGACAAAGTACTTATGGTGTCTCAGGAATTTGTTCTGACTAAGGAGTTAGGAATTCGCCAATGTGGATTGCCTACAGGTGAGGAACATGATAGCCCTGAGGAATTTGAACCTCAAATTTCCGACCATTGCTATGTTATGCGCTAGCTGTCCCAAAATATCTTATCCACCTAACGGTCATATCATTGAAGGGCATTTATGTCTTATCATGTCGGGCAGCATCCCATCCTCCGAGGACTTTGAGCGAAAATCATCAAGTGAGGAAAAACCCAAAACCCCAAACCAAACACCTACAAACCCAAAGTGATTGAGCATCACTGAAGAGATTGTTCCTGTGTGGATCCGACGCTTGTTACCTTTGAGGATTGTGCATCATCCAGGCGGTTAGGCGTCATGGTCTAGAGCATCCAAGATGAAATTGTGGATCGCCGAGTGACCAAGTTTGTGAAGGTTTGGAAGTCACCTGAAGACTTACCACAAGTGATTGGGTGAGGTCTATGTGACCTTAGTTCAAGGTGAATACAGTGATGACTGTGTGTCTGGGACTGTGTGTCCTTAGGTTTAAATGCCTAGCAGCTCCAACTAGATGTACGACTATCATAGCAGGTGGAACTGGTCTACGAAATCATTATCTTCACCAAGCTAACTGGTTCTATTTCCTCATTACTATGTTGTGTATTTGATCGTTACTGTTGGAAGACTTTGACTGAAGACATTCTCAATTTCCTCAATTTAATTTCTTCAGTCGGTTTGTCTTCAGCCTGCTTATCATGTGTTTATGCTTTCTGTACTCTCTAGTAGTTTTTCATTTCATCATGATGACTGTGCTTACGTTATGTTCTGTCTGCATCTGAGTACTTATTCAGCTGCAAGTAGTTCTTCGCTTTGGAATTTCCTCACCTTGAAATTCCTTAGTGAATAATTCATAAAAATCGCCTATTCACCCCCCTCTAGTCGACTTAACGCACTTACAATTGGTATCAGAGCAAGGTACTCCCTTGTTCTGTGTGATTTTGGTTTAACCGCCTGGAGTTTTAGTTATGTCGACCGTAGGAATGAAGACAGTGACATGCCCCATCTTTGACGGTCATGATTATCCCAAGTGGAAGGCCATGATGAAGAAGCGCCTCATGGTGATGAACAGCAAACTGTGGACCGTCACTGAGATTGGTCTTACCGATCTCTGGAAGATGGTGGAGGTTGATGATATTCTCAAGTACACTCTACTTAACCTCATGCCGAATGACATCATCTGCTCTGTCTTGTCCCAAAATCAATTCAGGAACATGATGCATCTCAGTAATGTGAAGATCGTCGGGGACTGACTCTTTGAGGTCTATGAAGGTCATCGAACTCATCATCATCCCTGGTTTGAGGATTTCATGGAATCGCGCAAGGCGACCTTCGATCCGGAATCATCATCCTCTTCACCTATCTAAGCCCAATGATGATGAATCTGGTGATGAGTTTGGACCCAGCTATACCAAACTTGCTTCCCTTGCCACTAAGCAACACGGAGCTTTGGAAAAAGTTCAAAACATGCTAGATGAGAGCGGTGATATGTTGGGTGAAGAAATTGATCATTCTAAAGCTTTGGCCGAAAGTCTTCAGAGACTTCAGACTCAGTTTGACAATCTTTAGATTCATCATAGCACTCTCTTATCTGATCATGCGACGCTTTCTTATGAATTTCTTCAAAGAAGGCAAGATCTTAAGAAGCTAAGGGTGAGCTATGAAGATATTCAGAAGGAGCGTGATTCATTACTTGCTCAACAAATCAGCGCTGCTCAGTAAGAATTCATTCCTCCATATTTTAAGTGCACTAAACGTGAATCTGCTAATTCTTCACCTGAAAGTTCAAATGCTAGCTTCTATTGCTGCAAATTCTTCAACTATCTCTGCTATCACTAATTCCTCATTTGAGGATGCTGCTAGTATCACTAACCATGCAGGGTTGAAGGAATTGTATTTGACAGGCATGTACAAAAGCCTCAAAGGGCATCAGGTACTTTGTGATGTGCTTAAAAGCAGATCCTCAACAGGAACCCTAGGAAAGAGGGTATTGCCTTTGAGAGGAAACTCAATGCTGATGGGACCTACTAGAAGCCTAAGCAGTATCCCAAAACCTCATGGGTTGATGCAAAGGGACCTTCAGTAGATCCATCTACTTTATCTGGCTTTACATGTGAATCTTCATATTCTTCTGATGAGTCATTTGACTCCAACTATAAGCTGCTCAAAAATCAGAATGGTGAAGTATTTGCTAGATATGTTGGCACTAACTGTAGGAACGGTCCTCCTATGAAGAAAATCTGGGTTCCCAAAAGGTGCCTTGAAAGTCTTTAGGTGAATGTCATCATGACACCACCTGTGAAGAACAGGAACCCCGGATCCAATTCTTCATATGGACAAAATTCTTCATATGGATCCAAGTCCTCTTACGGACCAAATTCCTCACATGGATCAAATTCCTCAAAAGGATCAAGGTCCTCATATGAACATCATCGGGCTAACACCTCTGTTTCACATGGAAAGATTAAGTGTTATGAATATGTGCATTATTCTTCAAATCATTATGTTCATAAGTCCTCTAAGAATTTCTCTGCTTATTCATATGCTTACTCTAACCACTGTTATGCGAAACGAAGTGGATTGGCATCTATGTCACCCTTCTCTTGTAGAGCTCACAGAATGATGAACTCTTTGCCACCCCTTCAGATGTGGGTGGTGAAGAAAAAGAACTAATCTCTTTTGCAGGGTCAGGTCTCCAGATGAACCTAAACATCTGAAGAATTTGCTGGAGACCTAAATATGCTTGAAAGGACGCAAGCTAATCATGAACAAATGAATTTTCATTTCTCATGTCCTCATATTGATATATCTGTTCTAATTCTTGATGAAATTGATGTGATGAATTTGATGTCATATTCTTCACTAATGAAGTATATGAGTTCGTAAGTTGCACTAATTCATCTGCAGGATGATCAACCCAAAGCCACTGAGTGGGTCCTCGATAGTGGATGTACAAATCACATGACTAATGACAAGAACTTATTGATGGACACTTCTCCATCGCATCTGAAGCATATCACCTACGTTGACAAAGGCAAAAGCAAGGTATTGGGTCTAGGTAGGGTTGCGATCTCAAAGGATCGACACATGGACAAAGTCATGCTCGTCGAGTCCTTAGGATACAACCTCATGTCAGTCTCAATGCTTTGTGATCTTGATATGGTTGTTGTCTTTGGAAAGTATCATTGTGTTGTGATCATGGAAGCTGACAATTCCAAAGTCTTCGAAGGCTTTAGGAGAGGAGATTTGTATATTGTTGACTTCTCTACATGACCGCAACCTGCTACATGCTTACTTGCAAAAGCTTCAGAAGGCTGGCTATGGCATCGACGACTTGGTCATGCTGGCATGAGGAACTTGCACACGCTCGTGAAGAAGACGCATGTCATTGGCATCGAGGGTGTCAAATTTCTCAAGGATCATCTGTGTGGAGCTTGTGAAGCTGGAAAGATGACCAAGGCCAAGCATCCCTCAAAGACCTTCATGACTACCACTCGTCCATTTGAATTGCTTCACATGGATCTCTTTGGCCCTACTCATTATTCCACATTTACTAATGCTGCATCTTTATATGGCTTTGTCATTGTTGATGACTATTCTCGTTATACATGGGTGCATATCATCACTTAAAAAACTGAAGTGCAGGAAGTCTTCAAACGATTTTCCTCGAGGGCTTCAACCAACTTTGGTGTGAAGATCAAGCACATCAGAAGTGACAATGGAACTGAGTTCAAGAATACTGGTCTTGATGATTATCTTGATGAAATTGGTATTACTCATGAGTTATCTGCTCCTTATACTCCTCAGCAGAATGGCGTCGTGGAGCGCAAGAATAGGACTATTGTTGAGATGGCTCGCACTATGCTTGATGAATACAAGACGCCTCATCACTTCTGGCCTGAGGCAATTGACACTGTGTGCCATGTCATCAATAGGGTATATCTTCACAAATTCTTCAGAAAGACCTCATATGAACTCCTCACTGACAAGAAACCCAGTCTGAGTTATTCCAAGGTCTTCGGTGCTAAATGTTGGATTAGAGATCCTCATGACAATTCTAAATTTGCATCGAAATCACATGAAGGTTTTATGGTTGGTTATGGAAAGGACTCACACACCTACAGATTCTTCAACACCTATCACCACAAGGTTGTTGAAACTGTAGATGTGCGGTTTGATGAAACTAATGGCTCACAAATAGAGCACCTACCTCCTGTGCTAGATGAAATACCACCTGAGGAATCCATTAAGTTCAAGGCTACTGAGGATGTCATTCCTACCGAAGAATTTGCTGAAGAAGTCATTCCAGAATGTGAAGAACATCATGTTGGTGCACCCGAGGAAAATGGCTCTGAAGAAAATGTTGAGCCCCCTCAATGTCGTCAACCATCTCATCCTCGCATTGCTAATGAAGTGCAGATTGAGAGAATCATCAACGTCATCAAGGCACCAGGTCCTCTCACACGCTTAAGAGCTTCACATTTGTCTAACTTTTGTGGGCACTTTGCTTTTGTCTCTATCACACAGCCCACTAAGGTAGATGAAGCATTTATGGAGCCTGAGTGGATTCAAGCGATGCAAGAGGAATTACATTAGTTTTGAGCTCAAAAATGTGTGAGAACTTGTCAAGCAACCAGACCCTCGCAAGCACAATATCATCGACGCAAAGTGGATCTACCGCAACAAGTAAGATGAAAATGGCCTTGTGGTGAGGAATAAGGCACGACTTGTAGCTCAAGGCTACACACAGGTTGAAGGAATTGATTTCGATGAAACTTTTGCACCTGTTGCTAGACTTGAGGCTATTCGCATATTACATGCTTATGCTAACCATCATAATATCATCTTATATCAAATGGATGTGAAAAGTGCATTCCTTGATGGTAAGCTTGAGGAAGAAGTATATGCTGCTCAACCCCTAGGTTTTGAGGATCCAAAGCATCCTGACAAAGTCTTCAGACTCAACAAGGCCCTCTATGGCCTCAAGAAGGCCCCTCGGGCGTGGTATGATACTTTGAAGGAATTCCTCATGAATAAAGGCTTCAAACTCGGTTCACTTGACCCAACTTTTTTCACCAAAACTTATGATGATGAACTATTCGTGTGCCAAACATACGTTGATGATATCATTTTTGGCTGTACTGACCAATGTTATAGTGATGAATTTGCCTATATGATGAGTAAAGAATATCAAATGTCCATGATGGGAGAATTGAAATTATTATTAGGTCTTCAAATTCATCAACAACAAAACAACATCTTCATATCTAAGGAGAAATACCTCAAGGATGTATTGAGGAAATTCGGCATGCAAGATTACAAAGGTGTCAAAATCCCTATTTCCACAAATGGTCATATATGCACTGATGAAAATGGTATTGACTTCGATCAAAAGGTATACCGCTCCACGATTGGATCTTTATTGTATTTATGTGCATCTAGCTCAGATATTATGCTTATGTTTGCATGTGTGCCCGCTTTCAAGCTACACTGAATGAATCACACCTTAAGGCTGTGAAGCATATTCTTTGATATCTAGCTCACACTCCAACACTTGGATTATGGTATCCCAAGGGATCGGCTTTTGATCTCATTGGATATTCAAACTCTGACTATGCTGGTGATCGTGTGGACCGCAAGTCAACATCTGGCACATGCCATTTCCTCGAACGATCCTTGGTTTGTTGGTCTTCGAAGAAACAGAACTGCGTATCACTTTCTACTGCTGAAGTTTAGTACATTGCTCCTGGTTCGTGCTATGCTCGATTGCTATGGATGAAGCAAACCCTCACGGACTACAGCATCTGAAGAACGTGCCACTCTATTGTGACAATGAGAGTGCCATCAAGATTGCTCATAACCCAACTCAGCACTCGAAGACAAAGCACATTCAGATTCGTCATCATTTTCTTCGTGATCATGTGTTGAATGGTGACATCTCCATCGAGCACGTGAAGACTGAAGAGTAGCTAGCCGATATCTTCATAAAGCCCTTGGATGAGAAGAGATTTAGCAAGTTGCGGTGTGAGCTAAATATCTTAGAATCTTCGAATTTTCTTTGAAATAGACACACATCCTAACACTTATATAAAATTGATGACTTAGATGTGCAACACATGAAGTAACATTTTTCTTCAATCAATGAAGACTAACCCTCTAAGTGTGAAGAAATTAACGAAAAATTTGATTCTCAGAGCCCTACGACATTGTGCTGCGTCTGAAATCAACATTCTTATACGGTGGGTTACGCCACCAACAGAAGTTGAAAATCTTCAATTTGAGTTTTTCTTCACTTTTGAAATTCCTCAGTTGTTCGATTTCTTCAATGTTGCAATGTCTTCACTCTCTCCATATATATATATATATATATATATATATATATATATATATATATATAGACACACACACACATGAGTTTATGTCCTCTATAGCATTCACTTATTGCTATTTCTTCAAGTTGCCTTTTTCTGCTAAGTGAATGTGATCGGACCCTTCCTCCTCTATGCTATACTCAACCTAGTCTATTCACAAATTCTTCATGTGCGTTCTATTTGAATCCCATTCAAAATCTTCACCGTGTCCTTATCAGCTGAAGAATTTGCGAACGAAACATTAAAATTTTCTTATCTAAATTTTCGGCCTTTGCCACCTAAACCATTCCACATTCCACGACATAATTATCAATTCACCCACGATCTCACACGATTGCCACCGCTCTGTACGTGGGTGACACATGTCGCTAGGATGAGAAGAGTCAGGGGCACGTTCGTCCAATTTCTTCGGGCGAGCGGTTTTTCACCTTGGCTATATATACCCCTCACCTTTTCAGACTGCATTTACCTTGCTTGACTGCACTTCCCTTCGCTCGAGCTTCCTGACCTAGCTTCGCTGCTATTTCCATCGTCGCTAGTGAGGAAGAGCTTCACTGCCTCGCCCTCGTCGCCGTCGTACTCACGCTGACCGCTGATTTCTTCACTCCGCCGCCACCATAGCTGCCTTCCTCTGCCAAGTTAGGGCGTGGAAGATCTGGACTGACGAACTTCCAATCTACATTCCCAGTTCATCGTGTTCTTCGTCAAGGGTAATTAAAAGCTACTTTTACCGCCCTTGTTGATTCTGATGATTTCCACAAAATCTTCAAAAGGTGTTTATTATTCAACTTCCACACTTTAAACACATCACACAAGCATCTGTTCTTGATCTGTTTCTCTAAGCAACATTTTTCTTCAAGATTCCTCCATTGTGTGGATTTTTAATCTATACAAGTCTGGAACCTAAGTCAAAAGGCGCTTAGTGAAATTCCTCAAGACACATCTGGTCAAATTCCTCAAACCTTTTCTTTTTGCAAAAACTTCTGAGAACGCATATGACCCCTCCTAATTCTTCGCACCTATACTCTGCTCACAGGTACTCATGTCCGCTGCTGAATCACTAGGTTCTCATCAACTTAACTCGTTTGCAGCGTTCCTCAAAGAAAAGTTGCATACCTTGTCAGAAAACTCAATTTTCAAAATCCTCGGCTGAAGAAAATGGCTGACGGCAAGAAACCTCACAAGGGAGGGAATAAATTGGAAGTCAATACTGCTATTGAAATCCCTGAAGATATCTATGCTGGACACTGCACACCCCCTCAAGAAACAAAGAATGAGCGCAAAGTGCGCATTCAAAAGAGTGAGAGGAGATGGGCACGGGAATAGAGGGAGTATAGGTATGTCACTCCAAAGTACATGAAGGAATTCGCTCTTCAGCCTCCTTGCCCAAGACCTCCATTGGCACCTGGCCATGAAGCTGATTGTGACGCCCCCGATTCAATCATACACTAATCATGCCCACAAATGTGTAGGATCAAGATCAAGGACTCACGGGAACATATCACAATACAACTCTAGACACAAACTAAAATAATACAAGCTTTATATTACAAGCCAGGGGCCTCACGAGCTCAAATACACAAGAGTCAGTGGAAGCAACAATATCTGAGTATATACATAAGTTAAACAAGTCTGCGGCCATCAACGATCGAAAAGGCAAGGCCTCCTGCCTGGGATCCTCCTAACTACTCCAGGTCATCAGCGGCCATCACATAGTAGTAGGCACCCTCGGAGTAGTAGTAGTCATCAGTGGTGTCGTCTATCTCCTGGGATCCGTCAACTGGTCGCAACAATCGGGTATAGGGGAAAAGAGGTAGCAAAGAAACTGTGAGTACTCATCCAAAGTACTCGCAAGACTTACATCAGATCTAAACTAAGTATGCATCTGTATCAAAGGAAATGGGATGTATCTGTGGACTAAACTGCAGAATGCCAGAAGAGAAGGGGAAAGCCTAGCCTATCGAAGACTAGCATCTTCAAGCATCTTGCAGCATTTAGAAGAATGCAGATCAACATAATGTAAAGTAGTAGTAGTGTTATCAACCTCGACCAGAGATCCTTTCCCGACTCCCTGTGAGAAAGAAATCCCAGAGCCATACTATCCAGTTATCACCTCAAGTATCCAGTTCTAGTTGTATCGATCGAGATACAACTCTAAGTGTCCGTTACCGTAGGATAGGCTATCGATAGATGTTTTCTTCCCTGCAGGGGTGCACCAACTTACCCACCATGCTCGATTAACTCTGGCCGGACACACTTTCCTGGGTCATGCCCGGCCTCGGCCAAACAATATGCTGCAACCCGACCTAGGCATAATAGAGAGGTCAGCCCGCCGGACTAAACCTATGCCCCCAGGGGTCATGGGCCATCGCCCCGGGAACTCCTGCACGTTGCGAACGCGGCCAGTGAGCAGACCTAGCTACCTACTTAAAAAGGCAGGTGCTTACGCAGTCCAATCCGGTGCACGCCGCTCAGTCGCTAACGTCTATTAAGCTTCGACTGATGTATACGACGCAAAACGCCCATACTATGCCCACGTGATGGTTAGTGCTATCAGGCCAGAGGCCCCTCGGATCAAATATCCAAACCGTTAGTGTGTTGGAAGTGCAGTCACGAGCAGAGACTCACGAAATATGTGACCCCGTCGCCCCTTCTTGAGTACTTGCAACTAGGGCTAAGAATACCCGGCCACACCTCGTAAGTATCTCACGGGCACCTTCCAGGTCAACCCGACTGCACATCACTCATAATTAAGCTCGCGCGGGTACCCCTCAGGGCCGACCCGTCTTTAGTAACATGGTTCAGTGTAAAGTCATAGTAACCATTAACTGTGTGTCTAACACCAAGGGAAACCCTGAGGAGCCACCCTCGATGGATTCCACTCAATGTAATCATCAAGGTGAACATAAGAGGAACCATCCTCGAGGTTCACACTTGAGGGGTTGCACGATAGAGTCGTATCGGAAGTGGTTAAGGAGGAAATCACCCTCGATGACCATGATGGAATAGCTACACTACAGAGATCTCCTCGGGAGTGATGTATGAGGTGTCACCCTCGGCACTCGATAGTAACTCTACAGAGTCATACAACTAGGGGGTGATGTGCGGTGTCGGGGCTTGGACGTCAATCACGTTGATCGAGTCATCAAACATAAAGCGGGGCAACAAGGACAAGGTGGGGGTCACTGATGGATCACTAACCAACCTATACTAAGGAGTTTAGGATAAGCAGGTAGGTAACAAATAAGCGGGTAGGTAGCAAGGAAAGAAGCAGCAGAAGTGTTGCAGCAAGCAGAGCATCATCGCGGGGAGCAGCGAGCAGCGTCGGGCGCGGTGTCGCGCGTGCGGATGGCGCAGGCTAGCGACGGCGGGGCGGTAGCGGCGTAGTGGCAGCCGCACAGAGCAACGACAACAGGCAGAGCATGGGCCGCGGGCGTCAGCGGCAACTACAGTAGTAGCAGAGCGGGTCGCAGCGGGAGGCACCGGACGACGGAGCAGCGCGCGAGCGGCGCTAGCAGCAAAGTGATGGGGCTAAGCGCATAAGAACCCTATGAGTGCACTAAGCATGTCAACAAGCGTGGTTGAGCTCGACGGCAACCGCATCGACAGCGGCGAGCGGCGTGATGGTTCGGTAACAACGGAGAGCGAGCTACAGCCTGGGGAAGAAGCAAGGGAGAGAGAGGGTGGTGCTCACAGCGTCCTTGCAGAGGTGCTAGAGTGGGCTCAGGTTAGAGCTCGCCGGAGTGAACCATCGATGATGTCCGTCGGGCCGAGGAGGAGGTCGGTGGCAGGGACGGCGTCGCAGGGGCGTCTGGCTCGATCTGGTAGCAGCTGACGACATGGTCGACGATGGGGAAGCAGGCAGGCAAGGTCCTAGGGCGCGGGGGTGATGAAGAGCGCGTGGGTGACGGCGACCATGGCGAGGGCAGGACGAGGCCAAAGTGGATCTAGAGCCGAAGGGCGAGGGGCGCGTGAGGGGGGGGAGAGGGGATTAGGGTTCGGCGATGGGAGGGGGTGCCGGGGTTTTGTTGAGGGGGGCGGCAGGGTGGTGGCCGGCGCGTGGCCGCCGATGGGTCGAAAAGGCAAGGCCTCCTGCCTGGGAGCCTCCTAACTACTCCAGGTCGTCAGCGGCCATCACATAGTAGTAGGCACCCTCGGGGTAGTAGTAGTCATCAGTGGTGTCGTCTAGCTCCTGGGATCCGTCAACTGGTCGCAACAATCAGGTATAGGGGAAAAAGAGGTAGCAAAGCAAATGTGAGTACTCATCCAAAGTACTCGCGAGACATACATCAGATCTAAACTAAGTTTGCATCTGTATCAAAGGAAATGGGTTGTATTTGTGGACTAAATTGCAGAATGCCAGAAGAGAAGGGGAAAGCCTAGCCTATCGAAGACTAGCATCTTCAAGCATCATGCAGCATTTAGAAGAGTACAGATCAACATAATGTAAAGTAGTAGTAGTGTTATAAACCTCGACCAGAGATCCTTTCTCGACTCCCTACGAGAAAGCAATCCCACAGCCATACTATCCAGTTATCACCTCAAGTATCCAGTTCTAGTTGTATCGATTGGGATACAACTCCAAGTGTCCACTACCGTAGGACAGGCTATCGATATATGTTTTCTTCCCTGCATGGGTGCACCAACTTACCCACCACGCTCGATTAACTCTGGCCGGACACACTTTCCTGGGTCACGACCGGCCTCGGCCATACAATACACCGCAACCCGACCTCAGATTAATAGAGAGGTCAGCCTGCCAGACTAAACCTAGGCCCCTACGGGTCATGGTCCATCGCCCCAGGAACTCCTGCATGTTGCGAACGCTGCCAGTGAGCAAACCTAGCTACCTCCTAAAAAAGGCAGGTGCTTACGCAGTCCAACCCGGCGCACGCCGCTTAGTTGCTGACGTCTATTAAGCTTCGGCTGATGTATACGATGCAGAACGCCCATACTATGCCCACGTGATGGTGAGTGCTATCAGTCTAGAGGCCCCTCGGATCAAATATCCAAACGATTAGTGTGTTGGTAGTGCGGTCATGAGCAGAGACTCACAAAATATCTCCGTCGCCTGTCTCGAGTACTTGCGGCAAGGGCTAAGAATGCCCAGCCATGCCTTGTAAGTATCTCGTGGGCACCTTCGAGGTCAACCCGACTCCACATCACTCGCAATTAAGCTCACGCGGGTACCCCTCAGGGCCGACCCGTTTTTAGTAATATGGTTCAGTGTAAAGTCATAGTAACCATAGTAACTGTGTGTCTAACACCAAGGGTGTGACACCCCAAAATTTTGGCCTTGTTTTAATGGAATAAAATTTTGCCAGGTTTTAAAACTTTGAATTTTTGAGCTCCATTTTGATTTTGTTTAAATCATTTCCTTCCCTGTTATGATGAGTTTTTCCCAAAGAGAAAACTTTTCAAAAATGTTGTTGGACTTGTTTAACCTCTCAAGTAAAACTTTTCCTTATCCAATATAACTAATTAACTAATTTAGGTTGCTTGATCTTTATTTTCTTGAAAAGGGTTTTCTAGGTTAAATGGCCTTATTTGAACTACAACCATTTGATAAATTCACTTAAAATTCCCACAAAAATTTGGAGATGTCATGTGATGTTTTTAAATCACTTTTATGCTAAAATATATTTCATTCAAGAAATATTTTGAGCTCTACACTCAATTTTTCTTCTCTGGTCCAGAGTGCATTTTACACTGCAACCTTTTTAAATATTTCTTTAAAACTTCTACCAAAATTAAGGGAGGTCAGTAGGAGCCTATTATTCCACTTTGTGCAAAAACCTAGTGCTGTTCTTTAAAAATTTTGAGTGAATCAACCTCTTTTCCATTCTGGTCCAATTTGAGGATTTGTACAGCAACCACCATTTTAGTTGCTCCTATATCCATGATTATTCCTCCTACTTGTAGTCCCCCATGTTAAACCCTTAAGTCCACGAGAATGCACCTTTTGGATCATTTTTGGTGCATGAAATAATGTCATTTATTTCCTGTCCAGAATTGAAGTTTTGTAAAACTTGCACTAACAAGTTTCTGCTTTTGGCCAAATAACCTCACCACTCTCTCTTTCATCCACAGAGACACTGATCTGGAGATTTTGGCCACTCCAAGAAATGCCTAAGTGCCCTTGGCATTTTGTCAACCACCTTTCGGGCATGATCAGTTTTGACATGAGTCCTTGTTTGCACTATGGACTTAATCCCCTGGCCAGACCAGCATGTCCAATGGTTTTGCCTTAAACTATAACCCCACCCTGCTAACTTTCTTGTGGTTTGGAGCCCCCTAACATGCCATAGCATTTCGTCGAGCACGTCTCGTGCGTGCACTGGGCGCGCCCAGAGCGCGCAAATTGCAGCCGCGCGCCCGAGCCGACACGCTGGCCCCCTGGCTTTGGCCCACACGGCAGCATCACGCCACGCGCGCCCCTTCTCTCAGCTACGCGCCAAGCCGCCCCTCGCCGCGCCCGGCAGGCCAAGCACTAGCCGCCGCCGCCGCCCGATAGCCCTGCGCCGTGCAGCGCCACCCAAGCCACCCCGACTCGCCACCTGCCCCTGTGAGCAGTGCATGCTCATCCGCAGCTTCGTCCCCTAGCGCTCGTCGCCACCACGTCGCCCTAGCCACAAAGAGGCGGTTCGCCGGAGAGCTTATCCACGGCCGCCGCGGAACCGACCTTGTCGCGCTATAAATGGACACCCCGAGCCCCTCTGAGCACGCACGCGACCTCAGACCACCCCTATGGCACTCCCCTAGCTCGCATTCGACCCGGGGAGGCCTCCTTCCTCATCTCCGGCAACTCCTGCCGCCGCCACCGCCCCGGCCAATCCGGCACCTCCAGTATCTCCCACTCTCCGTTCTCTCCACCTAGAGCTTCCACATCCTCCCGTGAGCCTTTTCCCCTACTTGATTTTGATCGGGAGCCAACGCCGCCACAAAGTCACTTCGCCACCGAAGCCTTCTTCCGCCGCGGAGCTCGCCGCCGGCAGCTCACCCCGTCCCCGCCGACCCAACGACTACCGGGAGGACCGCCCCAACCTTACGGATCCATCCCCATCCTCGGGGGCCCGCGAGGAGCAGCCAAACGCTGGCGACGATCGCCGGAGCCCCGCTCCGCTCGGGCAAAGGAGGGAGACGACGCGTGGCGACTGGTCAAACCTGACCAGTGGGCCAGGCAGGCCCACTGTCAGTGACCCCTGCGCCGCCCGCGTGGTTAAGTGGAGGCGTAAAGCCTCAAGTACGCCTCCTCTGTACCGAAAGCGTAATCTCGTCTGAAACGTTTTCTTTTCTGTTTTAATTTAAATAACAGATTTTGACCACATCTTTGACTGGCTATAACTTTTTAAATATAACTCCAAATGATTTGATTCTTTTTCCTACCTTCCTTAAATTTGGTCTAGTTTATTTTAAGATTTATTTGAAAAAATTTCAAACAACTTTTTGGTTCTGTTTTTGAAATATGTGTTAATTCAAATATATTTTTAAATAGGATTTTGGGAGAGAGAAGAAGCTTTCAAAAGTTTTGGAGAGCACCTCACCCCTCCACAACATTGGAGGCAAGCATTCTGAATCCCGGCATAATATTTTTGGTGTGATCGTTGATACATTTATAACACCACCGCATTTCGAAGGACTTGTTATTTCATGTGATATGATCATATGCATGGGTACATGTTGCTGACTTCCATGCTGTTGGAAATGGACACACTTGTGATGATAATCACCCTCATATGCCTTGCATGCATACCGGCAGGAACCCGGGAAAACCTCTGCCTTGGGTAGGCTTGAGTTTGTCACCGGTCTCCGTCGGGACGGTTATGTCTGGTATGGCATGGTAAGGCGATATGAGAGGTGACTCTGATGGATGAAATATATTCGTCATGCTAATCATGCAGGGAATACTTGAACCTCCTGAGTCGACCGTAGATCGAGTCTTGTTCCAGTAACCCCCATACTTGTTTCGTACTACCACTCGTCTCTACAGCAAGTAGAGTACGGTTCAGTAAGTTGTCAACCTCTTTCCAGCACACACCGTACAGAGAGGCCATGGTGGAAGATACCAGTTGTAGCTGGTAGGCAGGCCACCTGGTCCAGGGGCATGGGTGTTTCCGGTTGGGATCGAGAGGGGAGGCCACCCCTTAGAGCGCGCGATATAAATTTGATCCCATGCTACGCGAGGTTGTAGCCTCCCCACTTAGAGTTTGCTTAACAGGTGTCGTGGGTGATTCCAGACACGTGTGAGATAAGCTGCTGTGTGCAAGTTAGGTGTGTTTCCAACAAAAAGACCGTAGACGGAATTAGTCCTGCTGGACTAGAGAAATCCGTTACTCGTGGGTAAAGAGTACACCCTCTGCAGAGAATAAACCTATTCGAATAGCCGTGTCCATGGTTAAGGATTACAGTCTGGGATGGGTCAGGTGTCGGTCTTAGTGTCGGTCTTCGGAGGTGAAACTGTTAACCAGAAAAATGGAATTACTACTCGTGACTTGTGATATCTATGATTATTATTATTGCTCTGGGATGGTTCTACCTCCAGGGATATTCATTATGATTGTTTCTTTTAAAGCCCTTTATCTGGCGTCGCCCAGACGCCCGACTGTGGCATTTCTTTTAAAGCCCTTTATGTGGCGTCGCCCAGACGCCCGACTGTGGCATTTCTTTTAAAGCCCTTTATGTGGCGTCGCCCAGACGCCCGACTGTGGCATTTCTTTTAAAGCCCTTTATGTGGCGTCGCCCAGACGCCCGACTGTGGCATTTCTTTTAAAGCCCTTTATGTGGCGTCGCCCAGACGCCCGACTGTGGCATTCCTTTTAAAGCCCTTTATGTGGCGTCGCCCAGATGCCCGACTGTGGCATTACTTGTTATTTATTTCATAAATTTTAATGCTACTCTGTTATTGAAATTTTATAAATAACTTGCTTGCACGCATCCGAGATTTATTTATCTTTTGTGACTGACGTCATGAGCATAAAATATTTCCAGCACATCATTGTTATATTATATCTGTATTCAT
This sequence comes from Triticum dicoccoides, assembly GCF_002162155.2. Taxonomy (NCBI): domain Eukaryota; kingdom Viridiplantae; phylum Streptophyta; class Magnoliopsida; order Poales; family Poaceae; genus Triticum; species Triticum dicoccoides. The sequence goes on along the minus strand of NC_041386.1, from coordinate 129,550,736 downwards.
AATGTTTGCGAGTACATTCAAAGTACTCACTGGCTTGTCCCTGGCTATTGTCTTGGCCAGATTATCTTGCACGGAGATGAGCGACGCGATGCCAGCCCCGGAACCCACTCAATGGAGATAGCAGCCTCGCGAAGATAGGATTTAACCTGGTCAGCTGTTCCCGTGGGAAATGGAGTCCCATAGACACTGATGTTTCACAACCCGCTTCCGCCATCAACCACTAGAAACCATTTGTTGTACTCACAGGCCAGAATGGTCTTGTACTACATATTTTTTTGTATTTTTGCTTGGAATTTCTGTATCAAGTTGGAGCCTCATCAGCTAACAGTAATCCTGGGGCTGATGAGCACGACGGTCTTTTCTGGAAATTTATTACCCGGAAAACCCGGTCGTGACAAAGGGAAACCCTGAGGAACCACCCTTGATGGATTCCACTCAATGTAATCATCAAGGTGAACATAAGAGGAACCACCATCGAGGTTCACACTTGAGGGGTTGCACGACAGAGTCGTATCGGAAGTGGTTAAGGAGGAAATCACCCTCGATGACCACGGCCGAATAGCTACACTACAGAGATCTCATCAGGAGTGATGTATGAGGTGTCACCCTCGGCACTCCATAGTAACTCTGCAGAGTCGTACAACTAGGGGGGTGATGTGCGGTGTCGGGGCCAGGACATCAATCACGTTGATCGAGTCATCAAACATAAAGTGGGGCAACAAGGACAGGCTATCAATATATGTTTTCTTCCTTGCATGTGTTTTGGTGACCGAAATTTTTTCGGAGCCCCGGATGAGATCATGGACCTAACGAGGAGTCTCGAAATGGTCGAGAGGTAAAGATTCATATATTGGAAGGTAATGTACGGACACCGGAATGGTTCCGAAGAGGTTCAGGGATTTTTCGGAGTACCGGGAGGTTACCTGAACCCCCCCGGGAAAGTTAATGGGACTTATGGGCTATACTGGAGAGGAGGAGGCAAGCCACAAGAGGTGGTGCACACCCCACATAGCAGTCCGAATTGGACAAGGGGTGGGGGCGCGGACCCTTTTCCTTCTCCCTCTCCCCCTCTTTCCCCTTTCCCTATCTCCGTTGGAAGGAAGGGGGGAGCCGACTAGGACTAGGAGTCCTAGTGGGACTCCCCCACTTGGCGCGCCCCTAGGGCCGGCCGGCCTCCCCTCCCCTCCATTATATATGAGGGCGGGTGGGGGGCACCCCAAAGGCACACAAATAGTTCTCCTAGCCGTGTGTGGTGCCCCCTCCATAGTTTACTCCTCCGGTTATAGAGTCATAGTGCTTAGGCGACGCCCTGCGCGGATCACATCACTGCTACCTCTTGAGCACTGCGTTGGTTTTTCCCCAAAGAGGAAGGGATGATGCAGCAGAGTAGCGTAAGTATTTCCCTCAGTTTTGAGAACCAAGGTATCAATCCAGTAGGAGGCTACGCGCGAGTCCCTCGTACCAGCACAAAACAAATAAATCCTCGCAACCAACGCGATAAGGGGTAGTCAATCCCTACATGGCCACTTACGAGAGTGGGATCCGATATATATGATAAGATAATATTTTTGGTATTTTTATGATAAAGATGCAAAGTAAAATAAAAGCAAAGGAAATAACTAAGTATTGGAAGATTGATATGATGAAGATAGACCCGGGGGCCATAGGTTTCACTAGTGACTTCTCTGACGAGCATAAGTATTCTATGGTGGGTGAGATCCAAAAAGAGAGAAGAAGCCATCTAGCTAATAACTATGGACCCGTAGGTCTGAGGTGAACTACTCACACTTCATCGGAGGGGCTATGGTGATGATGTAGAAACCCTCCGTGATCGATGCCCCCTCCGGCGGAGCTCCGGAACAGGCCCCAAGATGGTATCTCGTGGATACAGAAAGTTGTGGCGGTGGAATTAGGTTTTTGGCTCTGTATCTGATCGTTTGGGGGTACGTAGGTATATATAGGAGGAAGGAGTATGTCGGTG
>NC_041386.1:129503614-129548488 GCF_002162155.2 Triticum dicoccoides | reverse complement strand
GCCTCCTCTTTTGTGTCTTGACATAGGGTCCAAGTCTCCTGAATCTTGTTCGGTGAGAAAATCATGTTCCCGAAGGTTTCATTCCGTTTGGACTCCGTCTGATATTCCTTTTCTTCGAAACCCTAAAATAGGCAAAAAACAGCAATTCTGGGCTGGGCCTCCGGTTAATAGGTTAGTCCCAAAAATAATATAAAAGTGGATAATAAAGCCCAATAATGTCCAAAACAGTAGATAATATAGCATGGAGCAATCAAAAATTATAGATACGTTGGAGACGTATCAAGCATCCCCAAGCTTAATTCTTGCTCGTCCTCGAGTAGGTAAATGATAAAAACATAATTTTTGATGTGGAGTGCTACTTGGCATAATTTTAATGTAATTCTTCTTAATTGTGGAATAAATATTCACATCCGAAAGATTCAAGATAAAAGTTCATATTGACATAAAAATAATAATACTTCAAGCATACGAACAAAGCAACTATGTGCTCTCAAAATAACATGGCCAAAGAAAGTTCATCCCTACAAAATCATATAGTTTAGTCATGCTCCATTTTCGTCACACAAGAATGCTCTCATCATGCACAACCCCGATGACAAGCCAAGCAATTGTTTCATACTTTTAGTAATCTCAAACCTATAAACTTTCACGCAATACATGAGCGCGAGCCATGGATATAGCAGTATGGGTGGAATAGAATATGATGATGGGGGTTATGTGGAGAATACAAAAAAAGGAGATAGTCTCACATAAACGAGGCTAATCAACGGGCTGTGGAGATGCTCATCGATTGATGTTGATTCAAGGAGTAGGGATTGCCATGCAACGGATGCACTAGAGCTATAAATTTATGAAAGCTCAACAAAAGAAACTAAGTGGGTGTGCATCCAACTTGCTTGCTCATGTAGACCTAGGGCACTTGAGGAGGCCCATTGTTGGAATATACAAGCCAAGTTCTATAATGAAAAATTCCCACTAGTATATGAAAGTGAAAAAACAAAAGACTCTCTATCATGAAGATTATGGTGCTACTTTGACGCACAAGTGTGGAAAAGGATAGTAGCATTGTCCCTTCTTTATATATATATATATATTTATTTATTTGGCCTCTCTTTTTATTTGGCCTTTCTCTTTTTTTGGGACAATGCTCTATGAATGATGATCATCACACTTCTATTTATTTACAACTCAATGATCACAACTCGATACTTAGAACAAGATATGACTCTATATGAATGCCTCCGGCAGTGTACCGGGATATGCAATGAACTAAGAGTGACATGTGTGAATGAATTATGAATGGTGGCTTTGCCACAAATACTATGTCAACTACATGATCATGCTAAGCAATATGACAATGATGAATGTGTCATGATGAACGGAATGGTGGAAAGTTGCATGGAAATATATCTCGGAATGGCTATGGAAATGCCATAATAGGTAGGTATGGTGGCTGTTTTGAGGAAGATATAAGGAGGTTTATGTGTGAAAGAGCGTATCATATCACGGGGTTTGGATGCACCGGCGAAGTTTGCACCAACTCTCAATGTGAGAAAGGGCAATGCACGGTACCGAAGAGGCTAGCAATTATGGAAGGGTGAGAGTGCGTATAATCCATGGACTCAACACTAGTCATAAAGAACTCACATACTTATTGCAAAAATCTACAAGTCATCAAAAAACCAAAGCACTATGTGCATGCTCCTAGGGGGATAGATTGGTAGGAAAATACCATCGCTCGTCCCCGACCGCCACTCATAAGGAAGACAATCAAATAACACCTCATGTTTCAAATTTGTTACACAATGTTTACCATACGTGCATGCTACGGGACTTGCAAACTTCAACACGAGCATTTCTCAAATTCAAAACTACTCAACTAGCACGACTTTGATATTATTACCTCCATATCTCAAAACAATCATCAAGCATCAAACTTCTCTTAGTATTCAAAACACTCATAAGAAAAATTTTATTTATCTTGAACACCTAGCATATTAGGATTATTTAAGCAAATTACCATGCTATTTAAGACTCTCAAAATAATCTAAGTGAAGCATGAGAGGTCAATAGTTTCTATAAAACAAATCCACCACCGTGCTCTAAAAGATATAAGTGAAGTACTAGAGCAAAACTATATAACTCAAATGATATAAGCGGAGCACATAGAGTATTCTAACAAATTCCAAATCATGTATGGCTCTCTCAAAAGGTGTGTACAGCAAGGATGATTGTGTTAAACTAAAAAGCAAATACTCAAATCATACAAGACGCTCCAAGAAAAACACATATCTTGTGGTGAATAAAAATATAGCTCCAAGTAAAGTTACCGATAGAAGTAGACGAAAAGAGGGGATGCCTTCCGGGGCATCCCCAAGCTTTGGCTTTTAGGTGTCCTTAGATTATCTTGGGGTGCCATGGTAATCCCCAAGCTTAGTCTCTTGCCACTCCTTGTTCCATAATCGATCAAATCTTTACCCAAAACTTGAAAACTTCACAACACAAAACTCAAAGTAGAAAATCTCGTGAGCTCCGTTAGCGAAAGAAAACAAAAGACCACTTCAAGGTACTGTAATGAACATATTATTTGTTTATATTGGTGTTAAACCTACTGTATTACAACTTATCTATGGTTTATAAACTATTTTACTAGCCATAGATTCATCAAGATAAGCAAACAACACACGAAAAACAGAATCATCAAAAACAGAACAGTCTGTAGTAATCTGTAGCTAGTGCAAGATCTGGAACCCCAAAAATTCTAAAATAAATTTCTGAACGTGAGGAATTTATATATTAATCATCTTCAAAAATAATTAACTAAATAGCACTTTCCAAATGAAAATGGCAGCAGTTCTTGTGAGCGCTAAAGTTTCTATTTTTTACAGCAAGATATCAAGACTTTCCCCATGTCTTCCCAACGGTTCTACCTGGCACTAACACTAATTAAACACAAAAACACAATCTAAACAGGGGCTAGATAAATTATTTATTACTAAACAGGATCAAAAATCAAGGAATAAAAATAAAATTGGGTTGCCTCCCAACAAGCGCTATCGTTTAACGCCCCTAGCTAGGCATAAAAAGCAAGGATAGATCTAGGAATTGCCATCTTTTGTAGGCAATTCTTCAATGAGGCATCTACCATCTTTAGGAATTTCTTTCTTTTTATTGATTATCAAACTTTTAGGCACAAGATCGAAAAAATCATTTGTAACAAATGGTTCCAATGATAGCAAAAAGATTGGGATGAATACTTATGATTTGAGATCTGTAGTTTCCTTACTAGAGGATTCACCCTTATTTTTAGGAACATACATAAGCTTGGAAATTTTAGTAGGAGGACTTGGAGTATTCTTTATGGAATAAAAAGCGGTTCCCAAGTTGGTAATAATATCCTCAAGTTTATCAATCCTAGTGGAATCATGATTTATTTTTTCATTAACTATCGGTTCCTTCTCTTTAATATTTTTCAAGGTGACTCCTACTTTGGATCCATATTGGGAGATTCGGTTGTGGATCTTTTTATCAAAATTTTCAATTAATTCTACGGTAGCAACCTTATTTTCAATAATTTTGAGCCTTTGCATTACATGCTCCAAACTTAATATAGTTCCATTAACCAAAAGAGGAGGTGAGCCAAACAAAATCATAGCATTATAGGAATCAAAAGTATGGCTACCCAAGAAGTTCCCTCCGGTAATAGTATCAAGGACATATTTGTGCCAAGGAGTAGCGGCTACATAAGAATTGCGAAAAAGAACGAAAGTAGATTGCTTCCTGGTAGATCTATTTTGAGCATTGCAAATTCCATACCAAGCGTCTTTTAGATTTTCTCCCTCCCTTTGCTTAAAATTTAGAAATTCATTCTCGGGAGACAACAAAGAAGATAAGGGGCTATCCATAACGACAGGCAAACGGAAAAGAGGCGAACAGAGAAAGAGAGGGAGGATAGAGAGAGAGAGAGAGCGAATAAAACGGCAAGGGTGAAGTGGGGGAGAGGAAAACGAGAGGGAAACGACAAATAATGTAATGCGGGAGATTGGGATTGTAATGCGGGAGATAGGGATTGTAATGCGGGAGATTGGGATTGTGATTGGGATTGTGATTGTCATGACTTTTGCGTAGACTCCCCGGCAACGGCGCCAGAAATCCTTCTTGCTACCTCTTGAGCACTGCGTTGGTTTTTCCCCAAAGAGGAAGGGATGATGTAGCAGAGTAGCGTAAGTATTTCCCTCAGTTTTGAGAACCAAGGTATCAATCCAGTAGGAGGCTATGCACGAGTCCCTCGTACCTGCACAAAACAAATAAATCCTCGCAACCAACGCGATAAGGGGTTGTCAATCCCTACACGGCCACTTACGAGAGTGAGATCTGATAGCTATGATAAGATAATATTTTTGGTATTTTTATGATAAAGATGCAAAGTAAAATAAAAGCAAAGGAAATAACTAAGTATTGGAATATTAATATGATGAAGATAGACCTGGGGGCCATAGGTTTCACTAGTGGCTTCTCTCAAGAGCATAACTATTCTACGGTGGGTGAACAAATTACTGTTGAGCAATTGACAGAATTGAGCATAGTTATGAGAATATCTAGGCATGATCATGTATATAGGCATCACGTCCGAGACAAGTAGACCGACTCCTGCCTGCATCTACTACTATTACTATACTCATCGACCTCTATCGAGCATGCATCTAGAGTATTAATTTCATGAAAACAGAGTAATGCATTAAGCAAGATGACATGATGTAGAGGGATAAACTCATGCAATATGATGAAAACCACATATTGTTATCCTCGATGGCAACAATACAATACATGCCTTGCTGCCCTACTGTCACTGGGAAAGGACATCGCAAGATTGAACCCAAAGCTAAGCACTTCTCCCATTGCAAGAAAGATCAATCTAGTAGGCCAAACCAAACTGATAATTCGAGGAGACTTGCAAAGATAACCAATCATACATAAAAGAATTCAGAGAAGATTCAAATATTGTTCATAGATAGACTTGATCATAAACCCACAATTCATCGATCTCAACAAACACACCGCAAAAAGAAGATTACATTGAATAGATCTCCACAAGAGAGGGGGAGAGCATTGTATTGAGATCCAAAAAGAGAGAAGAAGCCATATAGCTAATAACTATGGACCCGTAGGTCTGAGGTGAACTACTCACACTTCATCGGAGGGGCTATGGCGATGATGTAGAAGCCCTCTGTGATCGATGCCCCCTCCGGTGGAGCTCCGGAACAGGCCCCAAGATGGGATCTCGTGGATACAGAAAGTTGAGGCGGTGGAATTACGGTTTTGGCTCCGTATCTGATCGTTTGGGGGTACGTAGGTATATATAGGAGGAAGGAGTATGTCGGTGGAGCAACATGGGGCCCACGAGGGTGGAGTGCGCGCCTGGAGGGGGTAGGCACGCCCCCTACCTCGTGGCCTCCTCTTTTGTGTCTTGGCGTAGGGTCCAAGTCTCCTGAATCATGTTCGGTGAGAAAATCACGTTCCCGAAGGTTACATTCCGTTTGGACTCCGTTTGATATTCCTTTTCTTCGAAACCCTAAAATAGGCAAAAAAAGAGTAATTCTGCGCTGGGCCTCCGGTTAATAGGTTAGTCCCAAAAATAATATAGAAGTGGATAATAAAGCCCAATAATGTCCAAAACAGTAGATAATATAGCATGGAGCAATCAAAAATTATAGATACGTTGGAGACGTATCAATCACCATCACCGTCAGCACACCATCGTGCTGGCGGAACTCTCCCTCGACGCTCTTCTGGATCAAGAGTTCGAGGGACGTCATCGAGCTGAACGTGTGCTGAACTCGGAGGTGCCGTATATTCAGTACTAAGATCGGCTGGATCGTGAAGACGTTCGACTACACCAACTTCGTTAACCTAATGCTTCCGCTTTCGGTCTATGAGGGTACATGGACACACTCTCCCCCTCTCGTTGCTATGCATCTCCTACATTGATGTGGTATTCTCACGGGGGTGGGGGTGTTATGAGACGACAGATCTCATAGGGTGGCTTGAGGTGAGGGCAAGACTGCCGCTGGAATATCCGGGGACGGGTATGCGAGTATCATGCGCTAGTTTACCCATGTTCGGGGCTCTTCAAAGAGATAATACCCCTACTCCTGCATGTCTGAATATATGTGGTATATCTGGTACAGAGTGCTCTAGCAGTTGTATCTGAGATCAGTGCCATAGGAAGCTAGCTTTGCATATGTATGTGACATGGTGGCCAGGTGGCCGTATGAGCTAATGTCCATGTGTGGTCGTGAGTGAGCATGTGTGTGCTCATGCATGGGTGTGAGTCCATCCCAGATGGATGGATGGATGCTCATATATATAGTGTGGGCTAGCTTACTTCCTAAGCTAGGTAGTGGAATGGGAGCAAGTGGGCATGGTGGGGGTGTCATCCTTGTCCCCTGGGTCACTTCATAAATATTGCCCAGGGACAAGGGACACTATACATGACGACTTGAGGTGATGTGTGTATAGTGCTTCACTATTCGCCAACAGTGTCGGGTACTACCGTCTCATCCGTGGTATGGTCATCTTGTCGGTGTTGGGACTACGATTGACTCCAGGCAGCCGGCTGGTTGGCGCAGCCAGCAGCCAGCCGGGTGGAGCGGCTGGGTGGCGAGTCTGACAGGGGGCCATATGGGGCGGGCTGAGCAGTCGTACTAAGGGGCTTTGCTAGCCCCGATGTCTTGAAATGTTGCCTCGTTGTCTTCGGGGTACCCATGGTCAATTACCCCGATAGTAGCCTTCGAGCCTCCAGGCAACTTGGCAAAGTTGGGCGGAGGTTTTTTTAGCGGGTGTTGATGTAGAAGATGTCGATGACGGCCGGCTGCGGACCGCAGCCGGCGCGGCTTGTTTCTGGTGTAGCCTCCGAGCCTCCGGGTAACTTGGAAATGTTGGGCGGAGGCTTTTCGTGGTTGTTGGTGCAGACGATGGCGTCGAGGGGCTGGTTGTAGCCGGCGGCGGGCGTGCAATAGGAGCGGCGTGTTTCGAGTGGGGCGCGCAAGCGCACCCTCTGGGTATAGACTCCGGGCAACTTTGGAAAAGTTGTACAAAGGGTCTCTTTGTTGATGATGAAGCCAACGACGACGCCGAGGGTGCCACGCGCGGACACGGAGTCTCCCGGCTGGTGGGCGCGGGGCCCTGCCGGGCGCAGACACTGAGTCTGCTGGGTGATGCTGTCGGGCACGGACGCGGAGTCCGTCGACTGATGTTGTTGATGACAGCCGACTGTAGGCTGCAGCCGGCGCGGCTTGCTTCCAGTGGGGGCACGCCAGCGTACCTAGTGGGTGCAGCCTCCGAGCCTCCGAGCGAGGAGGGGGGTTCCCCGCGGAAATGATCATGCAAAAGACAAAGTTAGTCCGCGCAGATATATCAATGTTTGCTTTTAGCATTGCATGTTTTGTGTGGAGGGTGCCGACTCGGTTTCGTCCGAGCCCCTTCAATCTTTTTCATGTTCCCTCAGCTCTTTGGCTTGTGCTCTTGCTTGCCGGATAGCTGCTCTGCGGTCTGTGGCTGAGAGTGGGCCGTGAAGTGGAGTGTATAGTACTCAGACACTAGGAGCAGATTCGACCGAGCAGATACTCATAAAGCAAATGGCCGGGTCGCCTGAACCATTTTTCTTCCTGGATGTTTTTCGCGTGGGTGGCCTCCAGCATATGCTCTTGCTAGCCGGACAGCCACTCTGCGGTCTGTGACTAAGATTTATCATTTGGTACCATGCACGCTACTAAGCCGTCTACGGGAACAAACGTCTCAGGCCAATCGACCAGCCTTCGGGCCAACACTGGCTGGCACCGGAGCAAACAGTAGTGCAACTATAATAAAATGCAGAGACAGCCCCCCGAGCATCGCTCGACGTTATCCGTGTTTGCGCGGTGCAAAAATATGCGGGTGAGGAGCTCACATTTCTTTGACGTAGACAGAGGTTGATGAAGATAGTCGGCGTGGCTTGGCGCTTGCGGAGCATGCCGACACACCCGCTAGGTGTAGCCTTCTAGCCTCTGGGTGCTCGAGGAGGGTCCAACTGGGTTGCATCTGGCCATTTGAGTGGTGAAGCAGACGGACATTTTTTTTCTTTTCTTCGCTTTGTCCGGCTGTGGGCAGCTGGACGCACAGCCCTTTTTCAGCCGGCTGGGCAGCCGGACTCTCTTTTTCGGTCGTCTGGAAATGAGTAGCCACCTCACACTCTATTTTTTTCATCAGCCGACACCTTTGACTTTTCTCCAGCCGGCCCCATTTCTTTTTCCAGCCAACCTCTTTCTCCACGGGGACTCGGCCACAACTCCCGAGCGGTGGAAACCGGGTAGCGGACGGAGCTGGCGGGAGCGGCGCAGCGGGGCGGGCGCAGCCGGCTCAGGTCGGGGCGCAGGCCCGGGCGCGTGGCAGCCGACAGGACACGGGGGACCTGGCCTGCGCTAGGCGGCAAGATGGCGCGGAGGAGCGGGCACCCGGAGCGGCAAAACGGGGGGACGCGCGCGCGGGATGGAGGCGGCGCAGGTGCGGCACTGGCCAGGCGGAGGAGCGGGGCCAAGCACGACGCGGAGGCCGGCTAATAGCAAGTCGGCAGATGGACTGGGATGCGGCGCGCAGGCGGAGCACTAGCCGGCCACGGGCGAAGGAGGTGGAACCGGCAGGCGGAACAAAGCAGCCAGCCACGCGCGGAGCGGGCGGAGATAGCCGTCGTGAGTAGACGGAGCAGTGCGGGCGGCCGAGGCAATGTGGATGCGGACGGGGGAGTGCCAGCAGACCGGGAGGCCGGCGGCTTGTGCGCTGGCAATGAGCGGACGCAGAGGTCGCCCGCGGTCAACAGGTGAAGCCAGGCGAGCTGCATAGCAGGCTTAGCGCATAACCATTGTATGGCCACTGTCCAGGGATTATACGGTGATTATCTGGCTTGGGTATGGCCATAGTCTGGGACGAGTACGAGCAGTGTATGGCTTTTTTTTGGGGAAAGGAAAATTTGTCTTGCATCTGGCCTATGCATAGGCTGTGTATGACTCGGTTTGACTTGCATCTAGCTAGCTTGCATAGATGGTATATGGAGGAGCGAACGCACGTTTCGGCTGGAGCAAGTCGCAACGTGGAGGGCAGCAGACGCGAGCGGCACATGGATGGATGCAGCCGACCGAAGCGAGGCCCCGCACATGGACGGCCGACCGGCATTGCAGTGGTGATGACGAAGAGGCCGACAGCGAGGACGCGCCGCCCCTCGCGACCACTCCGGGGGCGTGTCGATGTCGGGCCCCCAAGCGCTACCAGAGAGATGATGGTGACGCCACGGTGACGATGAAGATGGTCCCGCCCGGACCACGATTCCAGCAACAACTTGCCCTCTCGTTTCTATGCATATCCTAGATTGCGTGGTATTCTCACGGGAGGGTTGTGAGACGACAGATGCCACAGGGTGGCCTGAGGTGAGGGCAAGACTGCCGCTGGAATATCCAGTGACGGGTATGCGAGTATCACGCGCTAGTTTACCCAGGTTCGGGGCTCTCTAAAGAGATAATACCCCTACTCCTGCATGTCTGAATATATGTGGTATATCTAGTACATAGTGCTCCTTAAGCTGTATCTGATATCAGTGCCATAGGCAACTGGGTTTGCATATGTATGTGACATGGTGGCCGGGTGGCCGTATGAGCTAATGGCCATGTGTGGCCATGAGTGAGCATGTGTGTGCTCATGCGTGGGTGTGAGTCCATCCTGGATGGATGGATGGATGCTCATATATATAGTGTGGGCTAGCTTACTTCCTAAGCTAGGTAGTGGCATGGGAGCAACTGGGCATGGTGGGGGTGTCATCCTTGTCCTCTGGGTCACTTCATAAATAATGCCCAGGGACAAGGGACACTATACATGACGACTTGGGGTGACGCGTGTACAGTGCTTCACTATTCGCCAACAGTGTCGGGTACAGCCGTCTCATCTGCGATATGGCCATCTTGTCAGTGTCAGGACGGTGGTTGACTCCAGGCAGCCGGTTGGTTGGCGCAACCAGTAGCCAGCCGGGTGGAGCGACCGGGTGGCGAGTCGGAGAGGGGGGCATTTGGGGTGGCCTGAGTAGTCGGATTGAGGGTCTTTGCGAGCCCCGATGTCTTGAAATGTTGCCTCGCCATCTTCGGGGCACCCATGGGCAATTACCCCGACATAGATAGATCTTGCGTGATCGTAGGACAATTTTGAGATTGCATGTTACATTCCACAACGGTGGCATCAGAGCCAGGTCTATGCGTTGTCGGAAATAATAGTCATACTGCTTACCATCAATGTCTTATTTTGATTTGGCGATGTTGTTGGATGAAGCGGCCCAGACCAACATTACATGACCACGTTCATGAGACCAGTTCTACCAACGTGCTTTGCACACAGATTGCTGGCGGGTGTCTGTTTCTCCAACTTCAGTTGAATTGAATTTGACTACCACCGGTCCTTGTTGAAGGTTAAAACAGCAAACTTGACGAAGAATCGTTCTGGTTTTGATGCCTAGGTAAGAACGGTTCTTGCTAGAAGCTCGTAGCAACCACGTAAAACGTGCAACAACAAAGTAGAGGATGTCTAACTTGTTCTTATAGGGCATGTTGTGATGTGATATGGTGAAGACGTGATGAGATATAAATTGTTGTATGAGATGATCATGTTTTGTAAAAGTTATCGGCAACTGGCAGTAGCCCTATGGTTGTCGCTTTATTGTATGAAATGGAATCGCCATGTAGTTGATTTACTTTATCACTAAGCGGTAGCGATAGTTGTAGAAGCAATAGTTGGCGAGATGACAACAAAGCTACGATGGAGATAAAGGTGTCGAGCCTGTGACTATGGAGATCATGACGGTTCTTTGGAGATGGAGATCAAAGGCACAAGATGATGATGGCCATATCATGTCACATATTTTGATTGCATGTGATGTTTATCTTTTATGCATCTTATTTTGCTTAGTAGGCAGTAGCATTATAAGATGATCCCTCACTAAATTTCAATGTATAAGTGTTCTCCCTCAATATGCACCGTCGCTACAGTTCGTCGTGCCGAGACACCACGTGATGATCGGTTGTGATAAGCTCTACGTTCACATACAACGTGTGCCAGCCAGTTTTGCACGTGAAGAATACTTGGTTTAAACTTGACGAGCCTAGCATATGCAGATATGGCCTCGGAACACTGAGACTGAAAGGTCGAACGTGAATCATATAGTAGATATGATCAACATAGAGATGTTCACCATTGAAAACTACTCCATCTCACGTGATGATCGGACATGGTTTAGTTGATATGTATCACGTGATCATTTAGATGACTAGAGGGATGTCTATCTAAGTGTGAGTTCTTGAGTAATTTGATTAATTGAACTTTAATTTATCATGAATTTAGTCCTGATACTGTTTGCATATCTATGTTGTTGTAGATCAATGGCCCATGCTACTATTCCCTTGAATTTTAATGCATTCCTAGAGAAAGCTAAGTTGAAAGATGATGGTAGCAACTACACGGACTGGGTCCGTAACATGAGGATTATCCTCATTTCTCCATAGAAGAATTACGTCCTAGAAGCACCGCTAGGTGCAAGACCCGTTGTAGGAGCAACTCCGGATGTTATGAACGTCTTGCATACTAAAGCTGATGACTACTCGATAGTTCAGTGTGTCATGCTTTACGGCTTAGAATCAGAACTTCATAGATGTTTTGAACATCATGGACCATATGAGATGTTCCAAGAGTTGAAGTTAATATTTCAAGCAAATGCCCGATTTGAGAGATATGAAGGCTCCAACAAGTTCTATAGATGCAAGATGGAGGAGAAGAGTTCTGTCAGTAAATACATACTCAGAATGTCTGGGTACCATAACCACTTGACTCAGCTGGGAGTTAATCTTCCTGATGATAGTGTCATTGATAGAGTTCTTCAATCACTACCACCAAGCTATAAAGGCTTCGTGATGAACTATAACATGCAAGGGATGGAAAAGAAAATTACCGAGCTCTTCGCAATGTTGAAGGCTGCAGAGGTAGAAATAAAGAAAGAGAATCAAGTGTTGATGGTTAACAAGACCACTAGTTTGAAGAAAAATGGCAAAGGGAAGAAGGGAAACTTCAAGAAGAATAGCAAGCAAGTTGCTGCTCCTGGGAAGAACCCCAAGTCTGGACCTAAGCCTGAAACTGTGTGCTTCTACTGCAAAGGGACTGGTCACTGGAAGCGGAACTGCCCCAAGTATTTGGCGGATAAAAAGGATGGCAAAGTGAAAGGTATATTTGATATACATATTATTGATGTGTACCTTACTAATGCTCATGGTAGCACCTGGGTATTTGATACTGGTTTTGTTGCTCATATTTGCAACTCAAAACAGGGGCTACGGATTAAACAAAGATTGGCTAAGGATGAGGTGACCATGCGCGTCAGAAATGGTTCCAAGGTCGATGTGATCGCCGTTGGCACGCTACCTCTACATCTACCTTTGGGATTAGTTTTAGACTTGAATAATTGTTATTTGGTGCCAATGTTGAGCATGAACATTATATTTTGATCTTGTTTGATGCGAGACGATTATTCATTTAAATCAGAGAACAATGGTTGTTCTATTTATATAAGTAATATCTTTTATGGTCATGCACCCTTGATGAGTGGTCTATTTTTGTTGAATCTCGATCGTAGTGATACACATATTCATAATATTGAAGCCAAAAGATGCAAAGTTAGTAATGATAGTGCAACTTATTTGTGGCACTGCCGTTTAGGTCATATTGGTGTTAAGCGCAAGAACAAATTCCATGCTGATGGGCTTTTGGAATCACTTGATTATGAATCACTTGATGCTTGCGAACCATGCCTTCTGGGCAAGATGGCTAAGACTCTTTTCTCTGGAACAATGGAGTGAGCCACTGACTTATTGGAAATAATACATACTGATGTATGCGGTCCGATGAGTGTTGAGGCTCGCGGCGGATATCGTCATTTTCTGACCTTCACAGATGATTTGAGCAGACATGGGTATACCTACATAATGAAACATAAGTCTGAAACATTTGAAAAGTTCAAAGAATTTCAGAGTGAAGTGGAAAATCATCATAACAAGAAAATAAAGTTTCTACGATCTGATCATGGAGGTGAATATTTGAGTTATGAGTTTGGTCTTCATTTGAAACAATGTGGAATAGTTTCGCAACTCACGCCACCTGGAACACCACAGCGTAATGGTGTGTCCGAACGTCATAACCGTACTTTATTAGAAACGGTGCGATCTACGATGTCTCTTACCAATTTACCACTATCGCTTTGGGGTTAGGCTTTAGAGACAGTTGCATTCACGTTAAATAGGGCACCATCTAAATCCGTTGAGACAACACCATATGAACTGTGGTTTGGCAAGAAACCTAAGCTATCATTTCTTAAAGTTTGGGGCTGCTATGCTTATGTGAAAAAGCTTCAACCTGATAAGCTCGAACCAAATCAGAGAAATGCGTCTTCACATAATACCCAAAGGAAACTATTGGGTACACCTTCTATCACAGATCCGAAGGCTATATATTTGTTGCTAAGAATGGATCCTTTCTAGAGAAGGAGTTTCTCTCGAAAGAAGTGAGTGGGAGTTTCTCTCGAAAGAAGTGAGGTAATTGTACCTTCTCCCGAATTGGAAAGTAGTTCATCACAGAAATTAGTTCTAGTGATTCCTACAACAATTAGTGAGGAAGCTAATGATGATGATCATGAAACTTCGGATCAAGTTACTACCGAACCTCATAGGTCAACTAGAGTACGGTCCGCACCAGAGTAGTACAGTAATCCTGTTCTAGAAGTCATGTTACTAGACCATGATGAACCTACGAACTAGGAGGAAGCGATGATGAGCCCAGATTCCGCAAAATGGCTTGAGGCCATGAAATCTGAGATGGGATCCAGGTATGAGAACAAAGTATGTACTTTGGTTGACTTGCCCGATGATCGCCAAGCCATAGAGAATAAATGGATCTTCAAGAAGAAGACTAACGCTGAAGGTAATGTTACTGTCTACAAAGCTCGACTTATTGCGAAAGGTTTTCGACAAGTTCAAGGAGTTGACTACGATGAGACCTTATCACCCGTAGCGATGCTTAAGTCTGTCCGAATCATGTTAGCAATTACCGTATTTTATGATTAAGAAATTTGGCAAATGGATGTCAAAACGGCATTCCTTAATGGATTTCTTAAAGAAGAGTTGTATATGATGCAACCAGAAGGTTTTGTCGATCCTAAAGGTGCTAACAAAGTGTGCAATCTCCAGCGATCCATTTATGGACTGGTGCAAGCCTCTTGGGGCTAGAATATACGCTTTGATAGTGTGATTAAAGCATATGGTTTTATACAGACTTTTGGAGAAGCCTGTATTTACAAGAAAGTGAGTGGGAGCTCTATAGCATTTCTAATATTATATTTGGATGACATATTGTCGATTGGAAATAATACAAAATTTCTAGATAGCATAAAAGGATACTTGAATAAGAATTTTAAATGAAAGACCTCAGTGAAGCTGCTTATGTATTGGGCATCAAGATCTATAGAGATAGATCGAGACGCTTAATTGGACTTTCACAAAGCACATACCTTGATAAAGTTTCGAAGAAGTTCAAAATGGACCAGTCAAAGAAAGGGTTCTTGCCTGTGTTATAAGGTGTGAAGTTGAGTCAGTCTCAATGCCCAAGCACTGCAGAAGATAGAGAGAAAATGAAAGTCATTCCCTATGCTTCAGCCATAGGTTCTATCATGTATGCAATGCTGTGTACCAGACTTGATGTGTGCCTTGCTATAAGTTTAGCAGGGAGGTACCAAAGTATTCCAGGAGTGGATCACTGGACAGCGGTCAAGAACATCCTGAAATACCTAAAAAGGACTAAGGTTATGTTTCTTGTTTATGAAGGTGACAATGAGCTTGTCGTAAATGGTTACGTCGATGCAAGCTTCGACGCTGATCCGGATGACTCTAAGTCGCAAATCAGATACGTATTTATATAGAATGGTGGAGCTATAAGTTGGTGTAGTTCCAAGCAGAGCATCGTGCCGAGATCTACGTGTGAAGCGGAGTACATAACTGCTTCGGAAGTAGCAAATGAAGGAGTTCATATCCGATCTAGGTCTAATACCTAGTGCATCGGGTCCAATGAAAATCTTTTGTGACAATACTGGAGCAATTGCCTTGGTGAAGGAATCCAGATTTCACAAGAGAACCAAACACATCAAAAGACACTTCAATTCCATCCGCGATCAAGTCAAGGAGGGAGACTTAGAGATTTGCAAGATACGTACGGATCTGAATGTTGCATACCCATTGACTAAGCCTCTTCCACGAGCAAACCATGATCAGCGCAAAGACTCCATGGGAGTAAGAATCATTACTATGTAATCTAGATTATTGACTCTAGTGCAAGTGGGAGACTGAAGGAAATATGCCCTAGAGGCAATAATAAAGTTGTTATTTATATTTCCTTATATAATGATAAATGTTTATTGTTCATGCTAGAATTTTATTAATCGGAAAATTAGTACATGTGTGAATACATATACAAAACAGAGTGTCCCTAGTATGCCTCTACTTGACTAGCTCGTTAATCAAAGATGGTTAAGTTTCTGACCATAGACATGTGTTGTCATTTGACGAATCGGATCACATCATTAGAGAATGATGTGATGGACAAGACCCATCCATTAGCTTAGCATAATGATCGTTAAGTTTTATTCCTATTGCTTTCTTCATGACTTATACATATTCCTCTGACTATGTGATTATGCAACTCCCGAATACTGGAGGAACACCTTGTGTGCTATCAAATGTCAAAACGTAACTGGGTGATTATAAAGATTCTCTATAGGTGTCTCCAAAGGTGTTTGTTGGGTTGGCATAGATCAATATTAGGATTTGTCACTCCGAGTATCGAAGAGGTATCTTTGGGGCCTCTCGGTAATGCACATCACTATAAGCCATGCAAGCAATGTGACTTATGAGTTAGTTGCAGGATGATGCATTACAAAACGAATAAAGGGACTTGCCAGTAACGAGATTGAACTAGGAATGATGATACCGACGATCAAATCTCGGGCAAGTAACATACCGATGACAAAGGGAATAATGTATGTTGTTATTGCGGTTTGACCGATAAAGATCTTCATAGAATATGTAGGAACCAATATGAGCATCCAGGTTCCACTATTGGTTATTGACCAGAGATGTGTCTCGGCCATGTCTACATAGTTCTCGAACACGTAGGGTTCGCATGCTTAACGTTCGATGACGATTTGTATTTATGAGTTATGTGTTTTGGTGACCGAAGTTTGTTCGGAGTCCCCGATGAGATCACGGACATGACGAGGTGTCTCTAAATGGTCGAGAGGTAAAGATTCATATATTGTAACATTATGTACGGACACCAGAATGGTTTTGAAGAGGTTCGGGGATTTTTGGAGTACCGGGAGGTTACCGAAACCCCCCGGGAAAGTTAATAGGCCTCATGGGCCATAGTGGAGAGGAGGAGGCATGCCACAAGAGGTGACGCCCCCCATAGCAGTTAGAATTGGACAAGGGGTGGGGGGCGCCCCCTTTTCCTTCTCCCTCTCCCCCTCTTTCCCCTTTCCCCCTCTCCATTGGAAGGGAGGCGGAGCCGACTAGGACTAGGATTCCTAGTGGGACTGCCCCCACTTGGCACACCCCTAGGACCGGCCGGTGAAAGTGCGTTATATTGACTAGAGGGGGGGTGAATAGGCGATTTTTATGAAAGTCTTCAAAACGTGGAAGTTATGAAGACAAACGATAGAAATAAACCAATTACCATGCAGCGAAAGGTAGACTACACTAGGCAAGCCATAGTCAAGTGTTCAATGAAGTGAAAGCACAATGATTTAATAGCAGCAATGTAGTAAGGATCAGGTAGGAAGATATTATGAAGCCATACAGAGCATGCAGTCACTCAGTGAAGATAAAAGATAGTGCAAACATACAATGACTTCACAAGGAGCAACAGTAAGTAAAGGGAAGGGAAGATGAAACCAGTGACTCGTTGAAGACAATGATTTGTTGGACCATTTCCAGTTTCTGTGACAACTGTACGTCTGGTTGGGGCGGCTAGGTATTTAAACCTTAGGACACACAGTCCCGGACACCCAGTCCTGAACACGCAGCTCAGGACACCCAGTCCTTACTGTATTCTCCTTGAGCTAAGGTCACACAGACCTCTCCCAATCACTCTGGTAAGTCTTCAAGGTAGACTCCCAAACCTTCACAGACTTCGTTCACCGGCAATCCACAATGTCTCTTGGATGCTCAGAACGCGACGCCTAACTGGCTGGAGGATGCACAGTCCTCAAGTGTAATAAGTCTTCAGATCACACAGACAAGAAGACTTAAGTGATGCCCAATTCTCTCTAGCTCTGGGTGGTTAGGGCTTTATCCTCGCAAGGAATTCTCTCTCAAAGGCTTCGAGGTGGGTTGCTCTCAAACGACAAAAGCCGTACTTTCAATCTGAGCAGCCAACCGTTTATGGTTGTGGGGGGGTGGGCTATTTATAGCCACTTGGCAACCCGAACTGATTTGTCCGAAATGACCCTGGGTCACTAAGGAACTGACACATGTTCCAACGGTCAGATTTCAAACTCACACAACAACTTTACTTGGGCTACAAGCAAAGCTGACTTGTCCGACTCTGGACAAGATTCGCTCTCATAGTCTTCACTCGAAGACATAGGTTTTGGTTAGGCATCACTTCAGTCAGTCTGACTGGTTCTCTTGGACCCCACTTAACAGTACGGTGGTTCCTATGACTCAACACAAAAGAAAAAGAACTACGAAAGATCTAAGTCTTTGAGCTCCATAGGCTTCATGTGGTGTCATCTCTTGTCATAGTCTTCAATGTGAATATCTTCATATACCACCTTTGACTTCAATGTCTTCATACATTTTTAGGGGTCATCTCTGGTAGGAAAACCGAATCAATGAGGGACTTCTACCTGTGTTATCCTGCAATTCTCACAAACACATTAGTCCCTCAACTAGGTTTGTCGTCAATACTCCAAAACCAACTAGGGGTGGCACTAGATGCACTTACAATCTCCCCCTTTTTGGTGATTGATGACAAACTAGTTGAAGTTTTCAACGGGGAATATAATCTGTGAAATTGTAAAGGACAAGGAATTGTCTTCATAAGTTGCAAGGGCTCCCTCTGAAGATGTGCATATAGGTAATTTGCTTTTGGAATGCAAATGCACATGGCAGGTTGTACTTGTGGAGATCCACTTCAACTTATGATTACAATCCACTATGCATGTGAAAGTATATGAAGATAATGACATGAATAATGGAAAATGGATGTCTGCAGAATGATCTAAGTGCGGAATTTATCGTCGCACATGCGGAATTTATCATCGCAAAACAAAGTGGCAGATAAGTAGCAGACGACCATCAAGTTTAAGTGTTACAACTCAAAGAACCAAATGTAGCAAAACGAGAGTTGTAAGCATGAAGCAAAATATAAAGCACCCACCCATATGGACCCGCTTGAAGACTATCAACCTCATATGCTTCTCCCCCTTTTGTCAGTAAGGACCAAAAAGGCTTGAAGACATAGAGCATCTACTCGTTCCCATGTGGAGTAGGTGAAGTAGCAGGGTCGTTGGTGGTGTTTGGCGGTGCTGAAGAGCTTGGAGCAGAGTTGACGCGTGCTGAAGGAGGTGGTGGTGAAGTAGCATCATCTTCATCCTCGATAACTCTGGCAGTCACTGTAGCAGCAGATGAAGAGAACTCAGATTCTTCAAGGGGTGGAGTTCCTAGCAGCACAGCTCTTCGAGGAGGTGTGGAGTAAAACTTTAATCGCTCAGTGAAGCCATTCTCTTGGAGATCATCTTCAGAACACATCATCGTTAGCCCTTTCCATGTACGGCGACAGTTTTCATGGGCAACGAAAGCATTCTTGGTGGCAATATTGCGAATGCGATTAACTTCCACCAAGAGGCTTTTCATCTAACGCTTCAGCCAGTCATGATGCCTATCCTGTTTCTGATGAAGAGCCACAAGAAGCTCTCAGTCGTTGAGAACACGAGTGCGCTTCTTGGGTCTTAGAGAAGTTGTACTATCAGTGGCTTCAGTAGACGCAGGGTGTGGTGCACGTGTAGTGCCAGCCAAAGGATACACATGAGTGACTGCTTCAACTCCTTCAATGTTCTGTGAGAAACTCTGATGCTCTGCATTCTGAAGACTTAGAGGTTCCTTTGCAGGCTCAGGATAGATGGCTTCAGTAGAGATATCCACATCAGGCAGAAAAATCCTATGATTGCGAGCAGATGGATGATATGAGATATCGGAGTGAAGTTTAATTAGCCGCATTACCCATGGGGTGTAGAACTTCAAGCCAAACAGATCAGAGCCCGATGCAGCAAGTTGGCAGATGAATAAGTCATGTGCATTGAAGCATTTTCCATGAAGAATATAGAAGACCAAAGTCTACATTGCACCCTCAAGCTTGGCATTTGGAGAGTGCCCTTTGATGGGCCAGAGAGTTCGCCTGATGATGTGATAGATGGTTCGTGGCAGATACTCAAGGTCTTCAACAAAGAACTCTGTTGGATAAGCAGCATCTTGGGGCAATGGCTTCATCATGTTGAGCATCTGACTCATATCAGGTTCCGACCTCTTAAAGATGCTCTCAATAGCTTCAATATGCAGCTGACAGCCATGCTCGTAGAGATCGCCAGGAGTGGGCAAACCAGTGAGCTCAATGATGTCAAATGCATTGGCTTCATGATGAACATTTCCGGTCATCTACTCCAGGACCCAAGTCTTCGGATCTCTGCTGTACTCGCGGATATGAAGTGTGGCATAGAATTGGAGCAGCAGCTCTTCATTCCAATGCTCTTGGTCAGTAACGAACGGCAGCAGTCCAACTTCCTTGAAGCAATCCAAAGCTTCTTCCAGACAAGGCAGACCAGCTATGGCTTCAATGTCAAGGCGCTTGTGTGGGAAGATGCGACCTTGGTTGTAAAGAATGCATGAGTAATAGCTTCGCTGAGGATAGCTCCAGAACCGATCAGATGATATCCTTTCCCTTGAGTAGGGGTTCCTGGAGCTATCACAGAATGTGTTGTCTGCCCTGAAGCCATTGATATTGAAGGAGCCAGGTGCTGATGCAGGACCTGGGAACCTTGGCAATCTTGGGATTGGCTTCTGTACCTGAGGCCTGTGCTCAACATGATAGTCAAACTGTGGACCGGCAGCAGACTCAGGAACAGAAGTGACGGGATCAGTGGCTTCGCTGTCTTCTTTTTCCATTGGGGAGGGCTCCACATTAGCTTCATTGGTGGTTGTGGCAGCTGCAAGATTTTCAAGCACGTTCTCCTTGAGAACTGCTTCTTGGTGGGACAGTGGAGTGGCAACTTGTGGGACTTCATCTTCCGCGGCTGATGCAGCCGGATTGTCTTCAGCAGAGACTTGAGGCCTTGGACCTTTGCGAAGCCTGCACAACGCGGGCGACGCCTGTGGAGTTGGAGTCGGTTGGGCCTCATAGTCTTCTTCCTCTTGTGGGCGATCTGCCCATGAAGCATCCTGTGCAATTGGCGTCAGTGGACGACCAATGCTGATGAGTTTGCTATTCTGAGGAAGGACTGCACCATCTTCTACATTGTCATGTTGATCAATGTCTTCAGCAGCGATGGGATCAACTGCTGGAAAGTCTTCAACTTCATGAGCCTCTATGGAAGTAGGCTCATGGATAGTCAGTTGGCGTTCATGGTGTTCAGCTTCAGGATAGAACATAGAAATGGGTTCAACTATCAAGGGCTCTGTGGGAGCTGCCCGATCTTTCTTGGTCTTCCTCTTCTTCTTGGAGGGGGCAGTTGGAGAGGCTTCAGAATGTTTCCTCTTCCTGGCTTCAGCCTCAGTAGTCCTTGTCTTCTTGAGCTCTGAAGCTGTTGACCGGCTTTTTGGCTTCGAGCCAGTCATTTTAGTTGGGAAGACAATAGGAACTGCTTCCTTCCTTGGTGCGTCAGGTTCAGCCGTAGTAGGCTTCTTCTTCTTCTATGCGGCCATCCCGGGGTCGATGCCAGGATGCCCAAGGGCCTTGCGCTTCTCAGCCTCATTGTAGGCTTGCACACATCTGTCAGCCAGAGTCTTCATGCGCTCACGCGAACCCTGAGCTTCTGCATGTTTCTTTACAAAGGCTTCCTTGAGCTCATGCATCATACTCTTGAAGTTCTTCACTTCCTGCACGCTGAGCTTGGCCATATGCTTCTTGAACTGAGCCTTTTCATAGTCAATCTTTTGCTTCAGTTCAACAATGCGCTGGGCAATAGCGAGTTCTGAAGCAATGGCGCCTTGGAAGGCGACACTGAGGCCAATTGGTAGCTGCAGATCTTCAAAGCTGATGTTTGGCGTGTCAAACCACTTGTCAATGAAGTTGTGGATGATGGTCACATCAAAGAGAGGCAGATCATTGAAGATTTCTGCTTCTTCTTTGCTCTTGATGAGTTGCTCAAGAGCGTCATCTGCTAGATCTTCATCACTTGACAGATCAATGTCGTCATTGCGCAGAATGGCAGCAGCAGTTAGCTCTTGTCCGGTGTGAGGCAGAGGCATCTTGACTTTCTGGGGCTTGGAGATGCGAGATAAGTCTTTGGACTGCACACTGTCTTCAGGAGGTGCAGTTGCTAGTGGCTGCGCCCTTGAGATTTTTGGTGAGGGGGCAGGCTTTGAAGCTTTAGGCTTCTTCATCTTCTTTGTCTTTGGCGCTGCAGGAGCTTCTTCTGATTCAGCGTCAGCTGCAGGCTCATTCACTGCAGTCCCTTGAACTAAGATGCGGGTGATGAGGCCTTCAAGGTTGTAGAAAGGACCGATGACATTGGGTTCTGCATCTCGTGTGCCATCTGCCCTTGGTGCTGAGGGACCAGGGTTGAAGTATAACCCCAAAGTCTTCTTGTTCTGCTTCGCTGAGTTTTGGGCAAACTGGAAGTTGCGCTTGAACAGATTGTTGTCACGACACCATAGTAGTGACGATGGGTGTGCATCAGCTGGCTGTGGCCCACGGACCATGCAGGGATAGAAGCCTTGAGCAATGGCTTCATCGCTGGACCTGGGTAGAAGATTCTTGTATTGGACATCTCCCCATGGTCTCTTGATGGCATTTTTCTCAGCATATTCATGGGTTACAAATTGGTATTTGAACCATTGTTCTGCCAAATATCTTCGAATCCATTGGATTCGGGTCTTGCGCTGATTGTACTCCTCTTCAGGATCTGTCTTGTACAGTTCTGAGAGTTCATCTGGCAAATCTCTGGATGTTTCTCCATGATGCTTTCTGCCACCCTTCCTTGCTTCTTTCTCTGAAGCCATAAACTTTAACTTGAAAGGCTTCAACACGTTCAAGGGCTTCAAAGGTTTTCGCTTGCTGGACCAACAGGAACTGGCTTTGGGAGGATTAATGTGATGCTGTAAGAATTCTACAAATGAATGCAGACTATGAGAACCAAAGGATTCTCCCACGGACATGTACCTGTGACAGCATTAAGGTGCGAGGGAAGGGGAAGAGGTCATATGCATTCTCAGAAGATTTTGAAGATAAATCAGTTTAGAAGACATTGACCTCATTTTGCGAAGACATTCACTCATAGATAAGGAGTTGGTTCCAGATTTGTACGAATCCACAGATCAGTACAAGTGAGGAATCTAAGTACTTCGTGAAGCATAAGTGAATATACTAGGCATGTTATGAGTAGCAGTATGAGAGAGATCTAACTTGTGTGAATAGAAACTGCTTGTGGTAGAAAGTGACAAATCCATCGGATCAATGGTGCTGTAAAAAGGAAGTTTTATTTACCACACTAAGAACTGCTAGACGAAGTGGAAGATGAGGCCGAGCAGTTCGATCTTCCATGCCCTAACTTGGCAACGGCGGAGAGGACGATGTCCGCGGTCGGTGTGAAGACGGCGTCGGAGAGGTCGCGGCAGCGAAGCGCTTCGTCGCCGGCATCGTCGAGGGCTAGCGGTGGCGCTAGGGTTCATGCGAGAGTGGAAGAAGAGATAATGACCGTTGTGAAGTGTGTATTTATAGGTACATGGGCGGCACTGCACTATTACACAGGTGCCCCTGGCGATTCGCATCTAAGGAACACGTGGCCATTATGCAGAATTTTGGGGTTTGTTCCACGTCCCACGCATGCCTTGATTGTCGGGTGGTCATTCCTACTTCTCCGGGTTTCATGTGGAGGAATGAGCATTGAAAACAGACTTAATGGTTGTCTCTGTATCTTCTGCTGACAAGGACGCAGAGAAGACATTCGACAGTTTCAATAGAATGCATATGATTTGGAGAGATAGAATTTGAGATAGAAAGCATAGAGAGGTTAGGGTCCGATCACATTCACTTAGTTCAAAAGATTCAACAATGAAGACATAGCTATAAGTGAATGTTGTAGAGGACAGAACACTAATATATATATATAATCAACATAGTGAAGATAATCATGAAGATATGTTGAGATCGAAGCCAAACCAAATGTGAAGACATTGCAAGGTAACGCCATGAGTGAAACACTTCAAAATAGAACATTTGGTGGTGGCGTTACCCACCGTATAGGAAGTATTAGACCCAGACACGACGCACAATTATCGTGGCGCTCCGAAGTCAAATTCCACATTAATGTATTCACACTTAGAATGTATGTCTTCATTGATTGAAGATATACTTTACTTCATGTGTTGCACATCTAATTCATCAATATGCATAAGGGTTAGGATGTGTTCCTGATCAAAGGACATTTGAGGATTCCAGGATATTTAGCTCACACCGTAACTTGAAAAATCTCTTCTCATCCAAGGGCTTGGTGAAGATATCTGCCAATTGCTCTTCAGTGTTGACGTGTATGATATCAATATCTTCCTTCACAACATGATCTCTGAGAAAGTGATGACGAATTTCAATGTGCTTTGTCTTCGAGTGCTGAACTGGGTTGTTGGCGATCTTGATGGCGCTTTTGTTGTTGCAGTAAAGTGGCACTTGCTTCAGATGAATGCCATAGTCCTTGAGTGTTTGCTTCATCCATAGAAGCTGAGCGCAGCAAGATCCGGCAGCAATGTATTCAGATTCAGCAGTGGAGAGAGATACACAGTTCTGCTTCTTTTAAGACCAACATACAAGTGATCGTCCCAGAAAGTGACATGTGCTGACGTAGACTTTCGATCAACTTTGTCACCAGCAAAATCAGCATCCGAGAATCCAACCAGATCAAACTCTGAGCCCTTTGGATACCATAATCCTAGAGTTGGGGTGTGAGCCAAATATCGAAGAATTTGCTTCACAGCTAAGTGATGCGACTCCTTTGGTGCCGCTTGAAATCGAGCACACATGCAAACACTAAGCATAATATCTGGCCTAGATGCACATAGATAAAGTAAAGAACCAATCATGGAGCGGTATACCTTTTGATCGAACTCTTTACCATTGTCGTCGGAACCCAGATGATGTTTGGCTGGCATTGGTGTTGTGAAGCCTTTGCAGTCTTGCATACCGAACTTCTTCAGGCAATCTTTGAGATACTTCTCTTGAGATATGAAGATGTCATTGTGTTGTTGTCGTATTTGAAGACCAAGGAAGAATTTCAGCTCTCCCATCATGGACATCTGATATTGCTCTTGCATCATATATCCAAACTCTTCACTATACTTCTGATTGGTGCAGCCGAAGATAATGTCATCCACATATATTTGGCACACAAATAGTTCACCATCATACGTCTTCATTGAGACGAATGCGAAGTGCCCACAGAAATTTGCTAGCTGAGTTGCCCTTGAATGAGTGAGTGGACCGGGTGCATTGATGCTATCAATTATTCTTTCAATCTGCACTTCATTGGCAACGCGAGGATGTACAGGGTGAAGACTTTGCTCTTGCTGATCATTGTCGTTGTTAGAAGGAATGTCTTTAGGCTGAGCATTGTCTTCATGTTGATCAGGTGCTGAGATGATAAGTTCTTCTTCAGGATGAGCTTTAGAAGGTATAATTTCTCCAGTTCCCATTAGCTTGATTGATTCACTGGATGGAACTTCATCTAGCACATTTGGCAGTTGCTCTCTTTGTGAACCATTGGTCTCATCGAACCGCACATCCACTGTTTCAACCACTTTGTAATGAAAGAGATTGAAGACTCTGTAGGAGTGCGAATCCTTTCCATATCCAAGCATAAAACCCGCATGTGCTTTTGGTGCAATCTTTGAGGTGTGATGTGGGTCCTTGATCCAGCACCTTGCGCCAAATACTCCGAAGTACCTGACATTTGGCTTCTTGCCAGAAAGGAGCTCATAAGATGTCTTCTTCAGAAGCTTGTGAAGATAA
Organism: Triticum dicoccoides; assembly: GCF_002162155.2. Classification (NCBI taxonomy): domain Eukaryota; kingdom Viridiplantae; phylum Streptophyta; class Magnoliopsida; order Poales; family Poaceae; genus Triticum; species Triticum dicoccoides. The sequence continues at coordinate 129,523,111 of NC_041386.1, read as the reverse complement.
ACACGATTGATTGTATGGCATGCAGTATCAATGGCTTCAGGCCAGAATTTTCTTGGGGTCTTGTATTCATCTAGCATCATTCTGGCCATCTCAATGAGTGTTCTGTTCTTGCGTTCGACGATGCCATTCTGCTGTGGCGTGTACGGGGCTGAGAATTCATGTGTGATGCCCAAGGTATTAAGATATGTATCAAGGCCAGTGTTCTTGAATTCAGTTCCATTGTCACTTCTGATGTGCTTTATCTTGGCACCATAATTGTTCATAGCTTGATTGGCGAAGCGTCTGAAGACATCCTGCACTTCAGTCTTGTAAAGGATTATGTGCACCCAAGTGTATCTAGAGTAATCATCAACAATAACGAAGCCATAGAGGCATGCAGTAGTAGTAAGAGTTGAGTAATGAGTGGGACCGAAAAGATCCATGTGAAGCAGTTCGAAGGGTCGAGTAGTGGTCATGATTGTCTTCGAAGGATGTTTGGCCCTCGTCATCTTCCCTGCTTCACAGGCACCGCATAAGTGGTCTTTGTTGAACCTGACGCCCTCGATGCCTATGACATGCTTCTTCTTCGCAAGGGTGTGGAGGTTCCTCATGCTAGCATGCCCAAGCCTCCGATGCCAGAGCCAGCATTCTGAAGCTTTTGCTAGAAGACATACGGCAAGCTGTGGTCCTGCTGAGAAATCTACTACGTACAGATCATCTTTTCGATACCCTTCAAACACTAGAGACTTGTCAGATTCCATTGGTACAAGGCAACGATATTTTCCAAATATTACGATCATGTTCAAATCACAAAGCATTGAGACAGACATTAAGTTGAAGCCAAGGGATTCAACAAACATGACTTTGTCCATGTGTTCATCCCTTGAGATTGCAACTCTACCTAGACCCAATACCTTACTTTTACCAGTGTCAGCAAATGTGATGTGGCTCTTGTCGGATGGACATAAGGTTGAGTCCATAAGAAGACTTCTTTTGCCAGTCATGTGATTTGTACACCCACTATCAATAATCCATTCTGAAGACGCTGGTGTCGTACCCTACAGTGCAGTTAGGGGGATAGGCTTCACCAAGAGCATTGTGAAGCAAAAACATTTGACGAACCAATGGGTTATGAAAGCTTAGATCCAGATTAGGACTAATAGGGAGAGTAGCAAGCGATTCCGGAACGAAGTACATAGTAAGACCATTCGGGCATTTGATCTTGCGCCCTACAAGATGTTTAAGGTCCCCAGCAATGGCGTCAGACGATTTTGGTTTTCTGCTAGAGACCTTTCCCTACAAAAGAGAGTTAAGCTTTCTTAGCCACCCACATCTTCAAGGGTGGCTGAGAAGCAATAAGTCTAAGTGCAGCATCTGAGAATTTTGGCTTTGGAGCCCTAGAAAACAGTCTTGCAGGCGGACAATAGTACTCATAAGAATAAGGAGAATAGTTCTTGGTCTTATGAACATGGCGGTTTGATGAACCACTCTCATATTCATATGCCTGAGTATGGTTTCCCTGCAAAACATTTGCGTTAGTGCGACTCAGGTGAGTCCTATGTCTGTATGAAGCCTTTGGACCGTATGAAGCCTTTGGTCTGAGGTTTGTCTTCTTCACGTCAGGTGTCATGATGACATTCACAGGAAGATTCTCCAGACACCTTTTTGGAACCCAGATCTTCTTCATAGGCGGTCCATTCCTGCAGTTAGTACCAATGTACCTGGCAAACACTTCGCCATTCTGATCTTTAAACAGTATATAGTTTGCATCAAAGGATTCATCAATGATAATGGGGTTAGCACAAGTGAAGCCAGATAGATTGGATGGATCTGCTGAAGGTTCCTTTGCAGCAACCCACATGGTTTTGGGGTACTGCTCAGGTTTCCAGTAAGAGCCATCAGCATTCATTTTCCTTACGAACCCAACACCCTCTTTCCTTGGGTTTCAGTTCAGTATCTGCTTTTTGAGGACGTCACATAGTGTCTGATGCCGTTTAAGACTTTTTTACATCCCTGTTTCAAGCAATGTCTTCAACCTAGCATTCTCATCAGCAATAGCAGTGGTATCCTCAACAGAGGGGTTAGTTACCACATCAACAGTTGAAGATATTGCAATAGTAGTAGCAGTAGAACATTCAGCAACAAAAGTAGCATTATCACGCTCAATGCATTTAAGACATGGTGGTTCAAATCCTTCCTGAGTGGGACTGATCTGTTTGGAGTGAAGTGACTCGTTTTCCTTTTGAAGATCTTCATGAACCGCTCTCAATTTCTCAAGATCTTGCTTCCTTTGAAGATAATCATAGGAAAGCTTTTCATGAGTTGTTGAGAGAGTTTCATGACGACTTTCAAGTTCCTGATACTTAACGTGAAGATTTTTTATGTCTTCAATTAAGGATTCAGATCGATTCATTTCAGCACCTAACAGATCATCGCTTTTGTCTAACAGTTTTTGAATATGTTCCATAGCTTTCTGCTGTTCAGTTGCAATTTTAGCAAGTGTTTTGTAGCTGGGTTTTGAATGACAATTAGAGTCATCGTCACTAGATGTTTGATAGTGAGTAGTGCATGTGTTTACCTTGGCACCGCGTGCCATGAAGCAGTAGGTAGAAGCGGAGTAGTCCTTGTCAATTGCATCAGTGTCGGTGACGAGTCATTGTCTTCAGTATTGAAGATGGACTTGGCAACGTATGCTGTAGCCAGACTTGCGACGCCTGAATCAGACTCCTCCTCAGACTCCACCTCCGCCTCCTCAGAAGCGGACTCCTCCTCTGAGTCCATTTCCTTGCCAACAAACGCACGTGCCTTGCCAGATGAGCTCTTCTTGTGTGATGAAGACTTTGAGGAAGACTTGGACAAAGACTTTGAGTATTTCTTCTTCTTCTTGTCGTCAGAGTCATATTCCTTGCTCTTCTTCTTCTTTTTGTTCTCATTGTCCCACTGTGGACACTCAGAGATGAAGTGGCCAGGTTTCTTGCACTTGTGACATGTTTTCTTCTTGTAGTCGTGAGCAAAAGCTTCATCATTCCTTGAGCTTGATCGGGAAGACTTTCTGAAGCCTTTCTTCTTGGTGAATTTTTGGAACTTCTTCACAAGCATAGCAAGTTCTCTTCCAATGTCTTCAGGATCATCAGAACTACTGTCAGATTCTTCTTCAGATGAGGAGACAACTTTTGCCTTCAAGGCACGAGTTCGCCCATAGTTTGGACCGTAGATATCTCTTTTCTCAGAAAGCTAAAACTCATGTGTGTTGAGCCTCTCAAGTATGTCAGATGGATCGAGTGTCTTGAAATCAGGACGTTCTTGAATCATCAGGGCTAGGATGTCAAACGAACTATCAAGTGATCTCAGTAGTGTCTTGACGACTTCATGTTTGGTGATCTCAGTAGCGCCGAGGGCTTGAAGCTCATTTGTGATGTCAGTGAGTCGGTCAAAAGTGTGCTGGACATTCTCATTGTCATTTCGCTTGAAGCGGTAGAAGAGGTGGCGAAGGACACTGATTCTCTGATCTCTCTGGGTTGAGATGCCTTCATTGACCTTGGAGAGCCAGTACCAGACCAGCTTAGATGTCTTCAAAGCACTCACACGGCCATACTGTCCTTTGGTCAGGTGACCACAAATGATATTCTTGGAAGTAGAGTCTAGTTGAACAAATTTCTTGTCATCAGCAGCAGTGACACCTTCTCCAGCCTTGGGAACGTCATTTTCGACGACATACCATAGGTCGACATCAATGGCTTCAAGATGCATGTGCATCTTATTCTTCCAGTAGGGATATTCAGTTCCATCGAAGATGGGGCACGCAGCGGAGACTTTAATTATCCCTGCAGTCGACATAGCTAAAACTCCAGGTGGTTAAACGGAATCACACAGAACAAGGGAGCACCTTGCTTTGATACCAATTGAATGTGCGTTATATCGACTAGAGGGGGGGTGAATAGGCGATTTTTATGAAAGTCTTCAAAACGTGGAAGTTATGAAGACAAACGATAGAAATAAACCTATTACCATGCGGCGAAAGGTAGACTACACTAGGCAAGCCATAGTCAAGTGTTCAATGAAGTGAAAGCACAATGACTTAATAGCAGCAATGTAGTAAGGATCAGGTAGGAAGATATTATGAAGCCATACAGAGCATGCAGTCACTCAGTGAAGACAAAAGATAGTGCAAACATACAATGACTTCACAAGGAGCAACAGTAAGTAAAGGGAAGGGAAGATGAAACCAGTGACTCGTTGAAGACAATGATTTGTTGGACCAGTTCCAGTTGCTGTTACAACTGTACGTCTGGTTGGGGCGGCTAGGTATTTAAACCTTAGGACACACAGTCCCGAACACCCAGTCCTGAACACGCAGCTCAGGACACCCAGTCCTCACCGTATTCCCCTTGAGCTAAGGTCACACAGACCTGGCCCAATCACTCTGGTAAGTCTTCAAGGTATACTCCCAAACCTTCACAGACTTCGTTCACCGGCAATCCACAATGTCTCTTGGATGCTCAGAACGCGACGCCTAACCGGCTGGAGGATGCACAATCCTCAAGTGTAATAAGTCTTCAGATCACACAGACAAGAAGACTTAAGTGATGGCCAATTCTCTCTGGCTCTGGGTGGTTAGGGCTTTATCCTCGCAAGGAATTCTCTCTCAAAGGCTTTGAGGTGGGTTGCTCTCAAACGACAAAAGCCGTACTTTCAATCTGAGCAGCCAACCGTTTATGGTTGTGGGGGGTGGGCTATTTATAGCCACTTGGCAACCCGACCTGATTTGTCCGAAATGACCCTGGGTCACTAAGGAACTTACAGGTGTTCCAACGGTCAGATTTCAAACTCACACGACAACTTTACTTGGGCTACAAGCAAAGCTGACTTGTCCGACTCTGGACAAGATTCACTCTCATAGTCTTCACTCGAAGACATAGGTTTTGGTTAGGCATCACTTCGTCAGTCTGACTGGTCCTCTTGGACCCCACTGAACAGTACGGTGGTTCCTATGACTCGACACAAAAGAAAAAGAACTACGAAAGATCTAAGTCTTCGAGCTCCATAGGCTTCATGTGGTGTCTTCTCTTGTCATAGTCTTCAATGTGAATATCTTCATATACCACCTTTGACTTCAATGTCTTCATACATTTTTAGGGGTCATCTCTGGTAGGAAAACCAAATCAATGAGGGACTTCTACCTGTGTTATCCTGCAATTCTCACAAACACATTAGTCCCTCAACTAGGTTTGTCGTCAATACTCCAAAACCAACTAGGGGTGGCACTAGATGCACTTACAGCCGGCCTCCCCACCCCTCATTTATATAAGGGGGCGGGGGGCACCCCAAAGGCACACCACTAGTTCTCCTAGCCGTGTGCGGTGCCCCCCCTCCACAATTTACTCCTCTGGTCATAGCGCTGTAGTGCTTAGGCGAAGCCCTGCGCGGATCACATCACCATCACCATCACCACGCCGTCGTGCTGAGGAACTCTCCCTCGACCCTCTGCTGGATCAAGAGTTTGAGGGACGCCATCGAGCTGAACGTGTGTTGAACTCGGAGGTGCCGTATGTTTGGTAGTAATATCGGTTGGGTCATGAAGACATTCGACTACATCAACCATGTTAACCTAACACTTCCACTTTCGGTCTACGAGGGTACGTGGACACACTCTCCCCCTCTTGTTGCTATGCATCTCGTAGATAGATCTTGCGTGATCGTAGGAAAATTTTGAAATTTCATGCTATGTTTCCCAACGGTGCCTTCTTGGTTGTTTCTTATTTTCCTAAATTTTAAAATCTTTCAAAACTGACAAAAATATTTTGCGGATTTTTCAGAGTCCGTTTACTTACCGTATCACGTGGCTCCTCTTTTTTCATGATTCTAGAGTGTTCCAGATGGTTTTCTTTATGTGTTCTTCTGGTGTCATAGTTTGGATAATATTGCTTTCAACATTAATGGGCTTACCTAAAATATAATGTTTTATTCTTTGCCCATTGACAACCTTCAGGTTGGTACCTTTGGCATTATTTATTTTTATTACTCCTGATCGATAAACCTCCTTGACAACATAGGGTCCTTCTCATTTGGAGAGGAGTTTTCCTGCAAAGAATCTAAAACAAGAGTTGTACAAAAGAACATATTCTCCAACCTTGAACTCACGCTTTTGGATTCTTTTATCACGCCATCTTTTAACTTCTTCTTTAAATAACTTGGCATTTTCATAAGCTTGGCTTCTCCATTCATCTAGTGCGCTAATATCAAATAACCTCTTTTCACAGGCAAGTTTGAAATCATAGTTGAGTTCTTTAATTGCCCAATATGCTTTATGTTCTAACATAAGAGGCAAATAACAAGTTTTTCCATAAACCATTTTAAAAGGAGACATACCCATAGGATTTTTATATGCTCTTCTATAAGCCCAAAGTGCATCATCTAAATGGTTAGACCAATTCTTTCGGGACCTATTGATAATTTTTTTGTCAAATTAATTTTATTTCCCTATTGCTAACTTCAAATTGACCACTAGATTGAGGATGATAAGGTGATGCCATTCTATGGTTGACATCATACTTAGCAAGCATTTTACAGAAAGCACCATGAATAAAGTGTGAACCACCATTAGTCATTAAATATCTGGGGACTCCAAACCTTGGGATAATAACTTCCTTAAGCATTTTAATAGAGGTGTTGTGATCAACACTACTAGTTGGAATAGCTTCTACCCACTTAGTAACATAATCAACAACAACCAAAATATGTGCATACCCATTAGAGGAAGGAAAAGATCCCATGTAATCAAATCCCAAAACATCAAATGGTTCAAAAACAAGTGAATAATTCATAGGCATTTCTTAATGCTAACCAATGTATCCAATTCTCTGACATTCATCACAAGATAAAACAAACTTACGAGCATCCTTGAAGAGAGCAGACGAATAAAACCAGATTGCAATACCTTGTGAGCAGTTCTATCTCCCGCATGATGCCCTCCGTAAGCTTCGGAGTGACACTTCTGTAAGATTTGTTCCTGTTCATGCTCAGGTAGACAACGTCTAATAATTCCATCTACTCCTTTTTTATAAAGATGTGGGTCATCCCAAAAGTAATATCTTAAATCATAGAAGAATTTTTTCTTTTGTTGGTATGTGAAACTAGGTGGTATGTATTTTAGCAACAATCACTACAAAAAAAATACACTTCCGTGATGATACGTGTTTGTCACAGTAGGTCATGTTTTCTGTCATGCACGTACATCCATGACGATTTTATGACAGAATCAAGATAGTCATACATGTGATGTCGTAAAAGTGTTCCATGACATTACCAAAATTATCATCACGTAAGTGTCCACTACCATGACGATAAATGGCGCGTCATGGAAGTGTTTTCGTCAAGGGTAACCGACACGTGGCATCCACTGTAAAAAGGTCGTCGCTAATCTATTGGGTCCGGTTTTGGATCCGACAACCCATTAACAGCCCGGACCAATGGGGATTTTCCACGTGTGAAATTCTCATTGGCCAGAGGAAACACGGGTTGGCTCACTGTTGGGCCAGATGTCATCCACTCATTGGATAGGAGGCGCCTATGATACGTCGACACGGGGCGCCGCCCAACAGAGGCCCATTTCGGTGAAAAGGCCAGCCCGTTTGACTTGGTCAAAAGGTAACGAGCTGGCCCATGGAAAGCCTACTAACGACTTGTTCGTATATAGCCCATTTACGGCCCGCTAACTCCCGGCCCATTACGGCCTATCGGAATTAAGCCCAGTAGCTTCATCTGGGCCGTCCAATATGATTCCATCCCTTTGTAACTTTCGACCCATGTATGGCCCATGATGTCTTTCGGCCCATATGAGGCCCTTTGTAACTCTGGGCCCATTAAAGGACCGAGATGAAACTGGCTCATAATGAACAGTGTATCACTTTATACCCATTAACGACCCATTATTCCGTCGGCCGTTTCCAGCCCGTGTTAACTTTCAGCCTTCTAAGGGCCCATTTATTCTTGGGCTCATTTCTAGAATTCGGTTAGTTACGATCTGTTACTGGCCTGTTCCGTTTGGGGGCCAAATTCAGCCCGTGGTTACATTCGACCCGTTTGTGGCTCATTAACCCGTTGGGCTGTTTTCATAGCGTTATCAAATACGGCCTGTTAACGGCCCGTTATGGTCCACAAATAGTACGGCCCATGTTTGGCAAAATGATGATACGCCTCGTAGAAGGCCCATGGATCCTATGGCCCGTAGAAGACCAATGGATCCTATGGCCTGTAGAAGGCCCATGGATCATACGGCCCGTAGAAAGTCCATGGATCCTACATCCTGTAGAAGGCCCATGGATCCTACGGCCCGTAGGAGGCCCATGGTTCAGTCCATGTGTTGCCACGATTATTGTGGCCTAGTTACCAAAAATAGGTTATTGTGGCCACTAGAAAAACACAGAAAAAGAACTGTAGTAACTACAAGCAAACAACTAAACAATACAATAAGGAAATAAATAAGCAAGAAACTAAGGCTAGCCTATTACAGCTATTACACATATTACATCCACTAGGCATCAAAGTTCGCCACCAGTGCAAATATAGGGGACAAAGCAGCATATTACATACACTGGCCGTCAAAATTGGCCACCAGTGCAAAGAAACTATAAGTGCATCTAGTGCCCCTTAATGATTTTGGTGTATTGAAGACTTATAGGTTAAGGGACTAATGTGTTTGTTAGTGTACACATGTCTATAAGTCTATGAGGAGTTTGATATTTGCACAGAAAGTCGACCCCTAAAAATGAATGTCTTCAACTGAAGACTTTGGATTTCTGAAGACTTTGAAAGTGAAGAAATTGGTCTGACCGTGAAGACTTAATATTCGTGTGAGGAATATGAAGCGTGAAGACTTTTGTTTTCGTAGTTTCATTTTATCTTTCTTGAGTCATAGGAAACATTGTACTATTAAAGGGGGTCGAGGTAAAACTAAGGAAAAGTTTCCAGGTGATGCTCAACTCAAAATCCTACACCTACCAATACCTTCGGGTGAAGCCATTGGAAATCTCATACAATTCAGTCAATTTCTTCAGTGACACAGACAAAGTACTTATGGTGTCTCAGGAATTTGTTCTGACTAAGGAGTTAGGAATTCGCCAATGTGGATTGCCTACAAGTGAGGAACATGATAGCCCTGAGGAATTTGAACCTCAAATTTCCGACCATTGCTATGTTATGCGCTAGCTGTCCCAAAATATCTTATCCACCTAACGGTCATATCATTGAAGGGCATTTATGTCTTATCATGTCGGGCTGCATCCCATCCTCCGAGGACTTTGAGCGAAAATCATCAAGTGAGGAAAAACCCAAAACCCAAAACCCCAAACCAAACACCTACAAACCCAAAGTGATTGAGCATCACTGAAGAGATTGTTCCTGTGTTGATCTGACGCTTGTTACCTTTGAGGATTGTGCATCATCCAGGCGGTTAGGCGTCATGGTCTAGAGCATCCAAGATGAAATTGTGGATCGCCGAGTGACCAAGTTTGTGAAGGTTTGGAAGTCACCTGAAGACTTACCACGAGTGATTGGGTGAGGTCTATGTGACCTTAGTTCAAGGTGAATACGGTGATGACTGTGTGTCTGGGACTGTGTGTCCTTAGGTTTAAATGCCTAGCAGCTCCAACTAGACGTACGACTGTCACAGCAGGTGGAACTGTTCTATGAAATCATTATCTTCACCAAGCTAACTGGTTCTATTTCCTCATTACTATGTTGTGTATTTGATTGTTACTGTTGGAAGACTTTGACTGAAGACATTCTCAATTTCCTCAATTTAATTTCTTCAGTCGGTTTGTCTTCAGCCTGCTTATCATGTGTTTATGCTTTCTGTACTCTCTAGTAGTTTTTCATTTCATCATGATGACTGTGCTTACATTATGTTCTGTCTGCATCTGAGTACTTATTCAGCTGCAAGTAGTTCTTCGCTTTGGAATTTCCTCACCTTGAAATTCCTTAGTGAATAATTCATAAAAATCGCCTATTCACCCCCCTCTAGTCGACTTAACGCACTTACAATTGGTATCAGAGCAAGGTACTCCCTTGTTCTGTGTGATTTTGGTTTAACCGCCTGGAGTTTTAGTTATGTCGACCATAGGAATGAAGACAGTGACATGCCCCATCTTTGACGGTCATGATTATCCCAAGTGGAAGGCCATGATGAAGAAGCGCCTCATGGTGATGAACAGCAAACTGTGGACCGTCACTGAGATTGGTCTTACCGATCTCTGGAAGATGGTGGAGGCTGATGATATTCTCAAGTACACTCTACTTAACCTCATGCCGAATGACATCATCTGCTCTGTCTTGTCCCAAAATCAATTCAGGAACATGATGCATCTCAGTAATGCGAAGATCGTCTAGGACTGACTCTTTGAGGTCTATGAAGGTCATCGAACTCATCATCATCCCTGGTTTGAGGATTTCATGGAATCGTGCAAGGCGACCTTCGATCCGGAATCATCATCCTCTTCACCTATCTAAGCCCAATGATGATGAATCTGGTGATGAATTTGGACCCAGCTATACCAAACTTGCTTCCCTTGCCACTAAGCAACACAGAGCTTTGGAAAAAGTTCAAAACATGCTAGATGAGAGCGGTGATATGTTGGGTGAAGAAATTGATCGTTCTAAAGCTTTGGCCGAAAGTCTTCAGAGACTTCAGACTCAGTTTGACAATCTTTAGATTCATCATAGCACTCTCTTATCTGATCATGCGACGCTTTCTTATGAATTTCTTCAAAGAAGGCAAGATCTTGAGAAGCTAAGGGTGAGCTATGAAGATATTCAGAAGGAGTGTGATTCATTACTTGCTCAACAAATCAGCGCTGCTCAGTAAGAATTCATTCCTCCATATTTTAAGTGCACTAAACGTGAATCTGCTAATTCTTCACCTGAAAGTTCAAATGCTAGCTTCTATTGCTGCAAATTCTTCAACTATCTCTGCTATCACTAATTCCTCATTTGAGGATGCTGCTAGTATCACTAACCATGCAGGGTTGAAGGAATTGTATTTGACAGGCATGTACAAAAGCCTCAAAGGGCATCAGGTACTTTGTGATGTGCTTAAAAGCAGATCCTCAACAGGAACCCTAGGAAAGAGGGTATTGCCTTTGAGAGGAAACTCAATGCTGATGGGACCTACTAGAAGCCTAAGCAGTATCCCAAAACCTCATGGGTTGATGCAAAGGGACCTTCAGTAGATCCATCTACTTTATCTGGCTTTACATGTGAATCTTCATATTCTTCTGATGAGTCATTTGACTCCAACTATAAGCTGCTCAAAAATCAGAATGGTGAAGTATTTGCTAGATATGTTGGCACTAACTGTAGGAACGGTCCTCCTATGAAGAAAATCTGGGTTCCCAAAAGGTGCCTTGAAAGTCTTTAGGTGAATGTCATCATGACACCACCTGTGAAGAACAGGAACCCCAGATCCAATTCTTCATATGGACAAAATTCTTCATATGGATCCAAGTCCTCTTACGGACCAAATTCCTCACATGGATCAAATTCCTCAAAAGGATCAAGGTCCTCATATGAACATCATCGGGCTAGCACCTCTGTTTCACATGGAAAGATTAAGTGTTATGAATATGTGCATTATTCTTCAAATCATTATGTTCATAAGTCCTCTAAGAATTTCTCTGCTTATTCATATGCTTACTCTAACCACTGTTATGCGAAACGAAGTGGATTGGCATCTATGCACCCTTCTCTTGTAGAGCTCACAGAATGATGAACTCTTTGCCACCCCTTCAGATGTGGGTGGTGAAGAAAAAGAACTAATCTCTTTTGCAGGGTCAGGTCTCCAGATGAACCTAAACATCTGAAGAATTTGCTGGAGACCTAAATATGCTTGAAAGGACCCAAGCTAATCATGAACAAATGAATTTTCATTTCTCATGTCCTCATATTGATATATCTGTTCTAATTCTTGATGAAATTGATGTGATGAATTTGATGTCATATTCTTCACTAATGAAGTATATGAGTTCGTAAGTTGCACTAATTCATCTGCAGGATGATCAACCCAAAGCCACTGAGTGGGTCCTCGATAGTGGATGTACAAATCACATGACTAATGACAAGAACTTATTGATGGACACTTCTTTATCTCCGTCGCATCTGAAGCATATCACCTACGTTGACAAAGGCAAAAGCAAGGTATTGGGTCTAGGTAGGGTTGCGATCTCAAAGGATCGACACATGGACAAAGTCATGCTCATCGAGTCCTTAGGATACAACCTCATGTCAGTCTCAATGCTTTGTGATCTTGATATGGTTGTTGTCTTTGGAAAGTATCATTGTGTTGTGATCATGGAAGCTGACAATTCCAAAGTCTTCGAAGGCTTTAGGAGAGGAGATTTGTATATTGTTGACTTCTCTACATGACCGCAACCTGCTACATGCTTACTTGCAAAAGCTTCAGAAGGCTGGCTATGGCATCGACGACTTGATCATGCTGGCATGAGGAACTTGCACACGCTCGTGAAGAAGACGCATGTCATTGGCATCGAGGGTGTCAAATTCCTCAAGGATCATCTATGTGGAGCTTGTGAAGCTGGAAAGATGACCAAGGCCAAGCATCCCTCAAAGACCTTCATGACTACCACTCGTCCATTTGAATTGCTTCACATGGATCTCTTTGGCCCTACTCATTATTCCACATTTACTAATGCTGCATCTTTATATGGCTTTGTCATTGTTGATGACTATTCTCGTTATACATGGGTGCATATCATCACTTAAAAAACTGAAGTGCAGGAAGTCTTCAAACGATTTTCCTCGAGGGCTTCAACCAACTTTGGTGTGAAGATCAAGCACATCAGAAGTGACAATGGAACTGAGTTCAAGAATACTGGTCTTGATGATTATCTTGATGAACTTGGTATTACTCATGAGTTATCTGCTCCTTATACTCCTCAGCAGAATGGCGTCGTGGAGCGCAAGAATAGGACTATTGTTGAGATGGCTTGCACTATGCTTGATGAATACAAGACGCCTCATCACTTCTGGCCTGAGGCAATTGACACTGTGTGCCATGTCATCAACAGGGTATATCTTCACAAATTCTTCAGAAAGACCTCATATGAACTCCTCACTGACAAGAAACCCAGTGTGAGTTATTCCAAGGTCTTCGGTGCTAAATGTTGGATTAGAGATCCTCATGACAATTCTAAATTTGCATCGAAATCACATGAAGGTTTTATGGTTGGTTATGGAAAGGACTCACACACCTACAGATTCTTCAACACCTATCACCACAAAGTTGTTGAAACTGTAGATGTGCGGTTTGATGAAACTAATGGCTCACAAATAGAGCACCTACCTCCTGTGCTAGAGGAAATACCACCTGAGGAATCCATTAAGTTCAAGGCTACTAAGGATGTCATTCCTACCGAAGAATTTGCTGAAGAAGTCATTCCAGAATGTGAAGAACATCATGTTGGTGCACCTGAGGAAAATGGCTCTGAAGAAAATGTTGAGCCCCCTCAATGTCGTCAACCATCTCATCCTCGCATTGCTAATGAAGTGCAGATTGAGAGAATCATCAACGTCATCAAGGCACCAGGTCCTCTCACACGCTTAAGAGCTTCACATTTGTGTAACTTTTGTGGGCACTTTGCTTTCGTCTCTATCGCACAGCCCACTAAGGTAGATGAAGCATTTATGGAGCATGAGTGGATTCAAGCGGTGCAAGAGGAATTACATCAGTTTTGAGCTCAACAATGTGTGAGAACTTGTCAAGCAACCAAACCCTCGCAAGCACAATATCATCGACACAATGTGGATCTACCGCAACAAGTAAGATGAAAATGGCCTTGTGGTGAGGAATAAGGCACGACTTGTAGCTTAAGGCTACACACAGGTTGAAGGAATTGATTTCGATGAAACTTTTGCACCTGTTGCTAGACTTGAGGCTATTCGCATATTACATGCTTATGCTAACCATCATAATATCATCTTATATCAAATGGATGTGAAAAGTGCATTCCTTGATGGTAAGCTTGAGGAAGAAGTATATGCTGCTCAACCCCCAGGTTTTGAGGATCCAAAGCATCATGACAAAGTCTTCAGACTCAACAAGGCCCTCTATGGCCTCAAGAAGGCCCCTCGGGCGTGGTATGATACTTTGAAGGAATTCCTCATGAATAAAGGCTTCAAACTCGGTTCACTTGACCCAACTTTTTTCACCAAAACTTATGATGATGAACTATTCGTGTGCCAAACATACGTTGATGATATCATTTTTGGCTGTACTGACCAATGTTATAGTGATGAATTTGCCTATATGATGAGTAAAGAATATCAAATGTCCATGATGGGAGAATTGAAATTATTATTAGGTCTTCAAATTCGTCAACAACGAAACAACATCTTCATATCTAAGGAGAAATACCTCAAGGATGTATTGAGGAAATTCGGCATGCAAGATTACAAAGGTGTCAAAATCCCTATTTCCACAAATGGCCATATATGCACTGATGAAAATGGTATTGACTTCGATCAAAAGGTATACCGCTCCATGATTGGATCTTTATTGTATTTATGTGCATCTAGCTCAGATATTATGCTTATGTTTGCATGTGTGCCCGCTTTCAAGCTACACTGAATGAATCACACCATAAGGCTGTGAAGCATATTCTTTGATATCTAGCTCACACTCCAACACTTGGATTATGGTATCCCAAGGGCTCGGCTTTTGATCTCATTGGATATTCAAACTCTGACTATGCTGGTGATCGTGTGGACCGCAAGTCAACATCTGGCACATGCCATTTCCTCGAACGATCCTTGGTTTGTTGGTCTTCGAAGAAACAGAACTGCGTATCACTTTCTACTGCTGAAGTTTAGTACATTGCTCCTGGTTCGTGCTATGCTCGATTGCTATGGATGAAGCAAACCCTCAAGGACTACGGCATCTGAAGAACGTGCCACTCTATTGTGACAATGAGAGTGCCATCAAGATTACTCATAACCCAACTCAGCACTCGAAGACAAAGCACATTCAGATTCGTCATCATTTTCTTCGTGATCATGTGTTGAATGGTGACATCTCCATCGAGCACGTGAAGACTGAAGAGTAGCTAGCCGATATCTTCATAAAGCCCTTGGATGAGAAGAGATTTAGCAAGTTGCGGTGTGAGCTAAATATCTTAGAATCTTCGAATTTTCTTTGAAATGGACACACATCCTAACACTTATATAAAATTGATGACTTAGATGTGCAACACATGAAGTAACATTTTTCTTCAATCAATGAAGACTAACCCTCTAAGCGTGAAGAAATTAACGACAAATTTGATTCTCAGAGCCCTACGACAATATTGTGCGGCGTCTGAAATCAACATTCTTATACGGTGGGTTACGCCACCAACAAAAGTTGAAAATCTTCAATTTGAGTTTTTCTTCAGTTTTGAAATTCCTCAGTTGTTCGATTTCTTCAACGTTGCAATGTCTTCACTCTCTCCATATATATATATATATATATATATATATATATATATATATATATATATATATATATATATATATATATATATAGACACACACACACACATGAGTTTATGTCCTCTATAGCATTCACTTATTGCTATTTCTTCAAGTTGCCTTTTTCTGCTAAGTGAATGTGATCGGACCCTTCCCCCTATATGCTATACTCAACCTAGTCTATTCACAAATTCTTCATGTGCGTTCTATTTGAATCCCATTCAAAATCTTCATCGTGTCCTTATCAGCTGAAGAATTTGCGAACGAAACATTAAAATTTTCTTATCTAAATTTTCGGCCTTTGCCACCTAAACCATTCCACATTCCATGACATAATTATCAATTCACCCACGATCTCACACGATTGCCACCGCTCTGTACGTGGGTGACACATGTCGCTAGGATGAGAAGAGTCAGGGGCACGTTCGTCCAATTTCTTCGGGCGAGCGGTTTTTCACCTTGGCTATATATACCCCTCACCTTCTGAGACTGCATTTACCTTGCTTGACTGCACTTCCCTTCGCTCGAGCTTCCTGACCTAGCGTCGCTGCTATTTCCATCGTCGCTGGTGAGGAAGAGCTTCACTGCCTCGCCCTCGTCGCCGTCGTACTCACGCTGATCGCTGATTTCTTCACTCCGCCGCCACCATAGCTACCTTCCTCTACCAAGTTAGGGCGTGGAAGATCTGGACTGACGAACTTCCAATCTACATTCCCAGTTCATCGTGTTCTTCGTCAAGGGTAATTAAAAGCTACTTTTACCGCCCTTGTTGATTCTGATGATTTCCACAAAATCTTCAAAAGGTGTTTATTATTCAACTTCCACACTTTAAACACATCACACAAGCATCTGTTCTTGATCTGTTTCTCTAAGCAACATTTTTCTTCAAGATTCCTCCATTGTGTGGATTTTTAATCTATACAAGTCTGGAACCTAAGTCAAAAGGCGCTTAGTGAAATTCCTCAAGACACATCTGGTCAAATTCCTCAAACCTTTTCTTTTTGCAAAAACTTCTGAGAACGCATATGACCCCTCCTAATTCTTCGCACCTATACTCTGCTCACAAGTACTCATGTCCGCTGCTGAATCACTAGGTTCTCATCAACTTAACTCGTTTGCAGCGTTCCTCAAAGAAAAGTTGCATACCTTGTCAGAAAACTCAATTTTCAAAATCCTCAGCTGAAGAAAATGGCTGACGGCAAGAAACCTCACAAGGGAGGGAATAAATTGGAAGTCAACACTGCTATTGAAATCCCTGAAGATATCTATGCTGGACACTGCACACCCCCTCAAGAAACAAAGAATGAGCGCAAAGTGCGCATTCAAAAGATTGAGAGGAGATGGGCACGGGAACAGAGGGAGTATAGGTATGTCACTCCAAAGTACATGAAGGAATTCGCTCTTCACCCTCCTTGCCCAAGACCTCCATTGGCACCTGGCCATGAAGCTGATTGTGACGCCCCCGATTCAATCGTACACTAATCATGCCCACAAATGTGTAGGATCAAGATCAAGGACTCACGGGAAGATATCACAATACAACTCTAGACACAAACTAAAATAATACAAGCTTTATATTACAAGCCAGGGGCCTCACAAGCTCAAATACACAAGAGTCAGCGGAAGCAACAATATCTGAGTATATACATAAGTTAAACAAGTCTGCGGCCATCAACGATCGAAAAGGCAAGGCCTCCTGCCTGGGATCCTCCTAACTACTCCAGGTCGTCAGCGGCCATCACATAGTAGTAGGCACCCTCGGAGTAGTAGTAGTCATCAGTGGTGTCGTCTGTCTCCTGGGATCCGTCAACTGGTCGCAACAATCGGGTATAGGGGAAAAGAGGTAGCAAAGGAACCGTGAGTACTCATCCAAAGTACTCGCAAGACTTACATCAGATCTAAACTAAGTATGCATCTGTATCAAAGGAAATGGGATGTATCTGTGGACTAAACTGCAGAATGCCAGAAGAGAAGGGGAAAGCCTAGCCTATCGAAGACTAGCATCTTCAAGCATCTTCAAGCATCTTGCAGCATTTTAGAAGAATGCAGATCAACATAATGTAAAGTAGTAGTAGTGTTATCAACCTTGACCAGAGATCCTTTCCCGACTCCCTGTGAGAAAGCAATCCCAGAGCCATACTATCCAGTTATCACCTCAAGTATCCAGTTCTAGTTGTATCGATCGAGATACAACTCTAAGTGTCCGTTACCGTAGGATAGGCTATCGATAGATGTTTTCTTCCCTGCAGGGGTGCACCAACTTACCCACCATGCTCAATTAACTCTGGCCGGACACACTTTCCTGGGTCATGCCCGGCCTCGGCCAAACAATACGCTGCAACCCGACCTAGGCATAATAGAGAGGTCAGCCCGCCGGACTAAACCTATGCCCCCAAGGGTCATGTGCCATCGCCCCGGGAACTCCTGCACGTTGCGAATGCGGCCAGTGAGCAGACCTAGCTACCTACTTAAAAAGGCAGGTGCTTACGCAGTCCAACCCGGTGCACGCCGCTCAGTCGCTAACGTCTATTAAGCTTTGGCTGATGTATACGACGCAAAATGCCCATACTATGCCCACGTGATGGTTAGTGCTATCAGGCCAGAGGCCCCTCGGATCAAATATCCAAACCGTTAGTGTGTTGGAAGTGCAGTCATGAGCAGAGACTCACGAAATATGTGACCCCGTCGCCCCTTCTTGAGTACTTGCAACTAGGGCTAAGAATACCCGGCCACACCTCGTAAGTATCTCACGGGCACCTTCCAGGACAACCCGACTCCACATCACTCATAATTAAGCTCGCGCGGGTACCCCTCAGGGCCGACCCGTCTTTAGTAACATGGTTCAGTGTAAAGTCATAGTAACCATTAACTGTGTGTCTAACACCAATGGAAACCCTGAGGAGCCACCCTCGGTGGATTCCACTCAATGCAATCATCAACGTGAACATAAGAGGAACCATCCTCGAGGTTCACACTTGAGGGGTTGCACGATAGAGTCGTATCGGAAGTGGTTAAGGAGGAAATCACCCTCGATGACCATGACGGAATAGCTACACTACAGAGATATCCTCGGGAGTGATGTATGAGGTGTCACCCTCGGCACTCGATAGTAACTCTGCAGAGTCATACAACTAGGGGGTGATGTGCCGTGTCGGGGCCTGGACGTCAATCACGTTGATCGAGTCATCAAACATAAAGCGGGGCAACAAGGACAAGGTGGGGGTCAGTGATGGATCACTAACCAACCTATACTAAGGAGTTTAGGATAAGCAGGTAGGTAACAAATAAGCGGGTAGGTAGCAAGGAAAGAAGCAGCAGAAGTGTTGCAGCAAGCAGAGCATCATCGCGGGGAGCAGCGAGCAGCGTCGGGCGCGGTGTCGCGCGTGCGGATGGCGCAGGCTAGTGACGGCGGGGCGGTAGCGGCGTAGTGGTAGCTGCACAGAGCAACGACAACAGGCAGAGCATGGGCCGCGGGTGTCAGCGGCAACTACAGCAGTAGCAGAGCGGGGCGCAGCGGGAGGCACCGGACGACGGAGCAGCGCGCGAGCGGCGCTAGTAGCAAAGTGATGGGGCTAAGCGCATAAGAACCCTATGAGTGCACTAAGCACGTCAACAAGCGTGGTTGAGCTCGACGGCAACCGCATCGACGGTGGCGAGCGGCGTGATGGTTCGGTAATGACGGAGAGCGAGCTACAGCCTGGGGAAGAAGCAAGGGAGAGAGAGGGTGGTGCTCACAGCGTCCTTGCAGAGGTGATAGAGTGGGCTCAGGTTAGAGCTCGCCGGAGTGAACCATCGATGATGTCCGTCGGGCCGAGGAGGAGGTCGGTGGCAGGGACGGCGTCGCAGGGGCGTCTGGCTCGATCTGGTAGCAGCTGACGACATGGTCGACGATGGGGAAGCAGGCAGGCAAGGTCCTAGGGCGCGGGGGTGATGAAGAGCGCGTGGGTGACGGCGACCATGGCGAGGGCAGGACGAGGCCAAAGTGGATCTAGAGCCGAAGGG
>NC_041386.1:129440043-129503289 GCF_002162155.2 Triticum dicoccoides | reverse complement strand
CCGAAGGGCGAGGGGCGCGTGAGGGGGGGGGGGGGAGGGGATTAGGGTTCGGCGATGGGAGGGGGTGCCGGGGTTTTGTTCAGGGGGGCGGCAGGGTGGTGGCCGGCGCGTGGCCGCCGATGGGTCGAAAAGGCAAGGCCTCCTGCCTGGGAGCCTCCTAACTACTCCAGGTCGTCAGCGGCCATCACGTAGTAGTAGGCACCCTCGGGGTAGTAGTAGTCATCAGTGGTGTCGTCTAGCTCCTGGGATCCGTCAACTGGTCGCAACAATCAGGTATAGGGGAAAAAGAGGTAGCAAAGCAAATGTGAGTACTCATCCAAAGTACTCGCAAGACATACATCAGATCTAAACTAAGTTTGCATCTGTATCAAAGGAAATGGGTTGTATTTGTGGACTAAATTGCAGAATGCCAGAAGAGAAGGGGAAAGCCTAGCCTATCGAAGACTAGCATCTTCAAGCATCATGCAGCATTTAGAAGAGTACAGATCAACATAATGTAAAGTAGTAGTAGTGTTATAAACCTCGACCAGAGATCCTTTCTCGACTCCCTACGAGAAAGCAATCCCACAGCCATACTATCCAGTTATCACCTCAAGTATCCAGTTCTAGTTGTATCGATCGGGATACAACTCCAAGTGTCCACTACCGTAGGACAGGCTATCGATATATGTTTTCTTCCCTGCATGGGTGCACCAACTTACCCACCACGCTCGATTAACTCTGGCCAGACACACTTTCCTGGGTCACGACCGGCCTCGGCCAAACAATACACCGCAACCCGACCTCGGATTAATAGAGAGGTCAGCCTGCCAGACTAAACCTAGGCCCCTACGGGTCATGGTCCATCGCCCCAGGAACTCCTGCATGTTGCGAACGCGGCCAGTGAGCAAACCTAGCTACCTCCTAAAAAAGGCAGGTGCTTACGCAGTCCAACCCGGCGCACGCCGCTTAGTTGCTGACGTCTCTTAAGCTTCGGCTGATGTATACGATGCAGAACGCCCATACTATGCCCACGTGATGGTGAGTGCTATCAGTCTAGAGGCCCCTCGCATCAAATATCCAAACCATTAGTGTGTTGGTAGTGCGGTCATGAGCAGAGACTCACGAAATATCTCCGTCGCCTGTCTCGAGTACTTGCGGCAAGGGCTAAGAATGCCCAGCCATGCCTTGTAAGTATCTCGTGGGCACCTTCCAGGTCAACCCGACTCCACATCACTCGCAATTAAGCTCGCGCGGGTACCCCTCAGGGCCGACCCGTTTTTAGTAATATGGTTCAGTGTAAAGTCATAGTAACCATAGTAACTGTGTGTCTAACACCAAGGGAAACCCTGAGGAACCACCCTTGATGGATTCCACTCAATGTAATCATCAAGGTGAACATAAGAGGAACCACCCTCGAGGTTCACACTTGAGGGGTTGCACGACAGAGTCGTATCGGAAGTGGTTAAGGAGGAAATCACCCTCGATGACCACGGCCGAATAGCTACACTACAGAGATCTCATCAGGAGTGATGTATGAGGTGTCACCCTCGGCACTCCATAGTAACTCTGCAGAGTCGTACAACTAGGGGGGTGATGTGCGGTGTCGGGGCCAGGACATCAATCACGTTGATCGAGTCATCAAACATAAAGTGGGGCAACAAGGACAAGGTGGGGGTCACTAACGGATCACTAACCAACCTATACTAAGTAGTTTAGGATAACCAGGTAGGTAACAATAGGCAGGTACGAAAAACAAGCTATGCATCAGAGTAGGATCATACAAAAAGTAGTAGCAGTTCTAATGCAAGCATGAGAGGGAGAGAAATGGGAGATATCGGAATGCTCAAGGGTGGTTTTCTTGCCTGGAAGTTCTGCTGAAAATGAAGAAGTGTCATCGATGTAGTCGATCATAGGGGCATCAACATCGGTCTCGGGGTCTACCGGAGAGAAGAGGGGGAAGAAACAGTAAACACAGAGCAAACAAGTGCATAATAGGACAACAGGGAGAGCTAGACTTGTTCTAACGCGGTGCTACATGATACCGATGAAGGGGGGAAACTTCCGGGAAAGCTTTCCCGAAGTTTGGCATTTTCGGACAGATGAAATGGAGTGGGACGGTTGCATGTACGCTATGCTAGGGATGTATGGCGGAGGAGCGGACAGCGTATTCGGATTCTTCTCGTCGTTCTGAGCAACTTTCATGTATAAAACTTTTTCATCAGAGTTATGATTATTTTTCTATGAATTATCAAAGTTTAAACAATTTTTTGAAAATCCTGCAAATTCTGCTAAGTCTGAGAATTCGCCAGTTTTAAACACCTTTTAGCTGTTTTCAAAAGGCTACAACTATGGATCTATACCTCCTATGATTTTGTGCCTTATATCAATTTTGAGCATTTTTCTGTGATCTACAAGATAGTAGCACTTTCATCTCTGTTAGAGTGCCTTTGCTTGATCATCAACAGCTCTAAAGTAGCTATGAAATTAAAGTTGTTTTCGGCTTTTCTATTAACAGAACATTGAACTTTGTGATTTTCGTAGGAATTAAACCATGCATCGAAAGGATTTGGTCCAATGGGATAAAATGGAGTTTGCTAAGTATACTTTCTACTCATATTTTTTTATGTTTGTTAGTAGTTGTCTAACCATAGTTTAGGGGCAGTCGAGGGGCTTACTCTATGTAGAAATTGAAAGCTAGCTAGCGCGGCTACAGTACTAGCAGTAGTATAGGCAGAGTAGCAGTAGCAAGGAAAGAAGCAGCAGAAGTGTTGCAGCAAGCAGAGCATCAGCGCGGGGAGCAGCGAGTAGCGTCGGGCGTGGTGTCGCGCATGGGGACGGTGTTGGCTAGCGACGGCGGGGCGGCAACGGCATAGTGGTGGCAACACAAAGCAACGGCAACAGGTAGAGCATGGGCCACGGGCGTCGCCGACAACTACAGCAGCAGCAGAGTGGGTCGCGGCGGGAGGCACTGGACGATGGGGCTAAGAGTGATGTATACTACACAACCTTCTTCTTGTAGACGTTGTTGGGCCTCCAAGTGCAGAGGTTTGTAGGACAGTACAAAATTTCCCTAAAGTGGATGACCTAAGGTTTATTAATCCGTGGGAGGCGCAGGATGAAGATGGTCTCTCTCAAACAACCCTGCAACCAAATAACAAAGAGTCTCTTGTGTCCCCAACACACCCAATACAATGGTAAATTGTATAGGTGCACTAGTTCGGCAAAGAGATGGTGATACAAGTGCAATATGGATAGTAGATAATGGTTTTTGTATTCTAAAAATATAAAAACAGAAAGGTAACTAATGATAAAAGTGAGCACAAAAGGTATTGCAATGCTAGGAAACAAGGCCTAGGGTTCATACTTTCACTAGTGCATGTTCTCTCAACAATAATAACATAATTGGATCATATAACTATCCCTCAACATGCAACAAAGAGTCACTCCAAAGTCACTAATAGCGGAGAACAAACGAAGAGATTATTGTAGGGTACGAAACCACCTCAAAGTTATTCTTTCTGATCGATCTATTCAAGAGTTCGTACTATAATAACACCTTAAGACACAAATCAACCAAAACCCTAATGCAACCTAGACACTCCAATGTCACCTCAAGTATCCGCGGGTATGATTATACGATATGCATCACACAATCTCATATTCATCTATTCAAACCAACACAAAGTACTTCAAAGAGTTCCCCGAAGTTTCTACCGGAGAGTCAAGACGAAAACGTGTGCCAACCCCTATGCATAAGTTCATGAGGTCACGGAACTCGCAAGTTGATCACCAAAACATACATCAAGTGGATCACATGATATCCCATTGTCACCATAGATAACCATGTGCAAGACATACATCAAGTGTTCTAAAATCCTTAAAGACTCAATCCGATAAGATAACTTCAAAGGGAAAACTCAATTCATCACAAGAGAGTAGAGGGGGAGAAACATCATAAGATCCAAATATAATAGCAAAGCTCGCGATACATCAAGATCGTGCCGACTCAAGAACACGATATATATATATATATATATATATATATATATATATATATATATATATATATATATATATATATATATCAAACACATAGCTACTAGTACATACCCTCAGCCCCAAGGGTGAACTACTCCCTCCTCATCATGGAGAGCGCCGGGATGATGAAGATGGCCACCGGAGAGGGATTCCCCCCTCCGGGAGGGTGCCATAACGGGTCTAGATTGGTTTTCGGTGGCTACAGAGGCTTCTGGCGGCGGAACTCCCGATCTATTCTGATCCTCGATGTTTTTAGGGTATATGGACATATATAGGCGAAAGAAGTCGGTCAAGGGAGCCACGAGCACTACTAGGGAAAGGGCTAGCAGCAGCGCGGGTTTTAGGTGTATCAGTAGCGCGTGGACCGGCGCTACTAATAAGGCGCTACAGCTAACACATAGCAATAGCGCGTGGTCACCAGCGCTACTGCTACACAAGTGTAGTAGCAGCGCGCTTAGTGGAAGCTCGCTACTGCTAATAGCTATAGCGCGCTTCTTCCGTGCGCGCTACTGCTACTACCGTGCTGCTGCTAACTTTTCTCCACTCGCTACTGCTAATTTTAGTAGTTTTTTGTTTTTTCGGCATATTTGTTTTGTATTTGAACAGGCTTTATAGAAGAATCTTTAGCACATACAAATGTCATCATGATACACATACAAATGTCTGCGAGACCAGAGATGTAATCATAGCATATACATACAAATAGTCTCATCATAATCATCATCCAACACAAAGTGGTCTCTCGTCATCATCTCGAAAATAGCGATACAAGTCTCGATTACTTGCAAATACATCGTCATCCATCTAAACAATGATATACGCGGGAAGAGCTATCACTTTGAGTACATGAGTTTGTATCCCTCTCTCGCATTAGCGTGAACCTCAACTAACTACTGCCTGTCGCTCGGAAATCGGAAACCGGTACACCTGGGCCTGACACTCCGGCCACTTGTCATATATATACTCCTGGCGTGGCACTTCTTCGCCATCTATGATCTATGCACCTGCATCGTCACATGAGTCGATGATATGCATCATATATAGTTGAGCAACAGAAAGAGACAGACTTGGCAAAAATAGAAACAACATATCATAAGCATAAATAACAAAGTTCATTGTACCCCAAAATGCCCTAACTAGAGTGATTTTCTCTAGTCGAGGAGGAGGACGGTTTAATTACATCACAAATAAAGTTTCACCGTGCATAACTCAAAGTTTTTTCATACAGAAAGTATGGACTAAACGGACACATTGTCATATATCGACAATCACTCCAACATGTCGTTCCATCCATCCAAGTCAGGGAGATAGTCCTTGAGCTTAATGAAAGGCTTCATGTCGAGATGCTGAGAGGCTATCCATGTTCGGACGTCTTCCCGCAACATGTGTCCTTCTCCTTAGAACATCCCTGTTTTTCTGACGACCTCCTTCATGATGATTTGGGCAAGTTCGCGTTGGATGTTATAGAACTCAGCTCGAAGTCAATGATCCTCGATATCTCCTATGTCCTTTGCCCATTGCAGAATATGGGCATCGCCGGATCTAGGTGACATGCGAAGGTTCTGGTGATCCCGTCTGTACTCCAGCATGTGGTGTAGGACATAGAATCCATCATTAAGAGAATCGTTCAGTTGCTGGATGCAGCAGAAGTCGGTCTTATGGCCGAAGGCGGCCCTGCCGCCCCTTGTCTTCTTGTCCCTGACCTCTCCACCCCTTGCTTGGTAGTAAAACATAGCACTATCGATAACATCCTTGATGTGGGTGTAATCCTTTTTATGAATGTTCTTCGACGAGTCCAAGTAAAGAGTGTGGGAGAATCGGGGGTAGAGGATGATGAGGACGGCGCGCCCGCCGCTGCGCAAAACAAGTACACCTCAAATTAATTAGCCTCCACTGTGCAAATGAATGATTGAAATCGAAGGAAAGATAGCAGCGCGGATGACTTATACGGGATGATAAGGCACGAGAATCTCCTCCTTGTCCTTATTGGCGAGCATGAAAGTGACGATGTAATCCCTCGCGTATTCACGGTGCTTTGCGCAGACTCCCAAGAAGCCCTCGTGCATGTAGTACAGGTCAGCGACATAGATATTAGATATCTGCTCAACCCCGATGATGCAGTTCATGTGCAAGGCATAAAGGCAGACAAACGTAAAATCTAGCTTCTTCACGTGAAACATGTCGAATATGTAATCAAGTCAGAGGAAGAACTTATCCGCGGGGAAGCTGTCGACGTACGACATTTTCCGCGGAATGTTAACCACGTAGAGTGGGTATCCTGGATCTTTCAAGGCGATGAGAACTTTCTCTACCCGCAGCACATCATCATGAAGTCTCCTTAGATCGCCGAATCTGGCCCGTAGCACTGTTGCAGGTAGGATTGGTTGACCGGGGATATGTCATTTATCTGCATCGGGGATATCTATACGGTCCTGAAGCCGAGGCTGTTGAGGCGGCTGGATCATAGAATCAGCTTTTTTGCCTTTCCTCGCTCTCTTCCTAGACTTCTTTACTACCAGAAGGTCGTCCATAATACGTTGAGACGGCAATTCAGGCACCGACTCATGACGCTCAAACCCTGAGGAGGCGCCAGTATAGACATACTGTTCAGCGCCATCGTCGTCCTCATCCTCATCCATGGCAACGTCATCAGCGACTAATGGAGCCTCCTCCTTACCCCGTCCGCTATCACCCAACCCGACACCCGACGCTAATTGGGTAGGTGGGGTGTTGATGTTCATACCTTGCTGAGGTTGTGTGCTTGTGGGTGTGCTCCCGGCCGCCTCCAGACGAAGCAGACTCTTTGGCCACAACAGCACCCACTCATTGCAACAATCACCAAGCTGCCGCGGTGTCTCGTTGTCATCCCCCGCTAGTATTGGAGGAGGCAAATTCTCGTGGCCCGGTTTGACACTAGCCACAGAAACCTTGAAGACATTCGGGGGGATCAGCCGGCTGTGGAACAATGGTTCCTTCGGCTTTATTATCGTCGCCTTCCCCACATCCACCATCTGGTCGCCGATGGTGTACAATATGGTACACGGGGTTTCGTCGTCCTGCAAAGAAAAGTCTGCGACATGAGACATCCGAAAGGCAACGAAAACGGGAGATTATACATTTATACTGAAGGGGGCCGGTGTGACAGATACCGTGAGGGCGTCGAGCTCAACCAAAGATGAAACACCACCGAGCACATCCGGTGCGGGAGCCGGTGCGGGAGCAGGTGCGGGAGCAGGTGCTGGTGCAACGCTAGTGGAGCTGCTCCCCAAGAAGTCGTCAAGGGGAGAGTCCTCTGCATTTTTTTCTGGATTTTGCCTTGTCCAAGTGATAACGCCCGTCACCAAGGAAGTAGACAAATCTGCAACCACCTGTTTTGCAGCAGCTACCGCTGTTGCGACTGTTTGAGATGATTTCTTCTCAACCGCAATGTCAACCTTCTTGTCGATGTTTTCTTTAGTTAACCTCCGTCTTTCCTTTCTCTCCTCCATGGTCTCACGGTATTACTTCTTCCACGTGGCGCCGTCTCCGACACCGTGCACGTGCCCATACGATGGTCGAGTATCCACCGGTTGTCGTTCCAATATGTTCAACGCCCGATTGAATGGAGTGTCCCACTTGGGCCTCGCCAATGCCTCAGACGGCGAGTTGCTTTCGGCCGCAATCCGGTGCTGCTCTGTCTGCAAAAGGCACAAGGATCATTTACAAATATGACTAACGTGTGCAGTCGAATTGATTAGAAACTAAAATTACCAGCAGTCTCATGAACTCTGTAATGACCGGTGTTGTCTCGTAAACCTTGTTCACTAGGTCCCAATGGCACCGGGCCCTGAGGACGTCACGCTCCTGCGGGACGGTGAAATCCGCCAAGGGGTCTGGGATGCCAAGACTCGCGGCTTCCGCATCCTCCTTGGCCCATTTGGACCTCTTTCCGCCATAACCATGGCTTTCGAGGTGGAGGCTCCCAATGTTCCTCTCTTGAAGCCCCTTCATGTACTGAGACTTTTTTTTGGCAGCTTCGGCCTCACAAGCCTCCTTGAATATTCGAAACTGCTCTTCCGTGATTGTAGGATTATCCTTTACAATCTCGGAGTAGGGTTCCTTCTTGTCGATGATCTTTGCTTTCACTCGATTTTTCCGGGCGGCCAACGCGTTGCTAAACTTGGTCATGGCGTGTTTGTTTATCTTCTTCATTGCCGGGTCCTCATCTGGATCTTCATAATCCTTCTCATTCCGGCCCGGGAACAAGAATATCTGGTGAAACTTCTTTAGGAGGGGGCTCCTCATATTTTCTATCTTCGGTAGTTTCTCATCGTTGATGGTGGCGGTTGTCCGTACGATGCAGCCTATTCGATTGCCGTAGCATCGACGCGCTTCCTCGGGCGCCTTTGGCTCAAAATTGTCGTCGTCCACCTCCATGACCACCAGTCTAGTAGTCTTGAGTTTGTTAGGAAGTCGTTGCCTCTTTGCTTTCTGTTCTACACCGGCTCCGCTCCCCAAGGCAGCGCCGGTCTCAGTCTCAGCGCCGGTCTTGATGCCGGTCTGAGTCTTAGCGCAGGTCTCAGTCTCAGCACCGGTCTCAGTCTCAGCGCCGGTCTCGATGCCGGTCTGAGTCTCAGCGCCGGTCTCAGTCTCAGCACCGGTCTGCGTGTCGGTCTTAGTCCCCGATGCCACCGGTTGATCGTCGGCAAGGCTAAAAAATTCGTCTGCCGCCCAGTAGACGTCATCGCAATCACCAGAACCCTGTCCTTCATCGTTGCTAGCCATGTTTCCTACGATTAAATCTAGTAAATTAATTCTAGACCTAATAAAATGAATAATGACATGCACAAGGCCTATGTTTTGTAGGAACGTTGACTCCTTCCTGGTGCGGCAAATCCCGGGCACTCGATATGTCCTAGTTTGTAGCACAAGTCATGCCGAAATTCACGGAAAATTTCGGCATGACCTTTGCTAAAAAGTGGACAAATCGAGAACCTGAAATTTGCCAGAACGGAAATGAATCAACATTCCGGCAAAACATATATACGCCACTCAGCTTCATTCAAACAACAAAGCCACTTGGGCACAAACAACATGACCACTTCAATGGAAAGATATAATCAACAATAAAAGTCTAGGAAGGGATCATCTTTAAAATAAAACTTGCGTAAATAACCTAGATAGGTAACCTAATTAAACTAGTTAACCTGACTAGTTCTCTGTCAAAGCCCTAACTAAATTTTTGCACTAACCTAGGTAATTAACCTAATTAAGCTAGTTAACCTAACTACTTCTCTGTCAAAGCCCTAACTAAATTTTTGCCCTAACCTAGATAATTAACTTAATTAAACTAGCTAACCTATGCATGAGAGAGGAGGGGTGGGGGCTTACAGAGGATGGCTCCGGTGGTGGCGAGGGAGGCAGTGGTGGCGAGGGAGGCAATGGCGTCTCCGGTGACGCGAGGGAGGCAGTTGTGGCGAGGGAGGATCCGGTGGCACTGACGGTGGCTCCGGCGGTGTTGATGAGGCCGCGCGGCTCCGTGGCGTTGGGGGCGGCTCCAGTGGCGTCGACGGCGCACGGCTCTGGTGGCTCCGGGGGCATCGACGTCGGCAGGATACGGCGGCGAAGTGGGGCGACGGCGAATCGGGGAGACGACGGCGGGGTGGTCGAGAGATTTGGGGGGGAAACGGTTTTTTGGTTAAGTCAAAACTAGTGGTAGCATGTTTCGCAGAACGCGCTATAGCTAAGGTAGCTATATCGCTTTTTCCAAAACGCGTTACTGCTATACATATGTAATTTTCTCTCTTTTTTATTTGCTTTTCTGTTTCTATAGCGGGGGTCCTGGAAACGCGCTGCAGCTGCGTTAGCTACAACGCCTCTTACTAACACACGCTACAGCTAAGCCTTTCTCTATTTTTCCGCTTTTTCATTTATTTTGCTTTACATTTTATTTTTTTCTTTCTCCTTTTTCTGTTTCTTTAATTTTCATTTACTTTTCTATTTGTTTTTCATTTTATTTTATTTCCATTAACAGTAGCGCTGTTACACGGAAACGCACTGCTACTCATGCCCTAGCGGTAGCGTGCTTCCTGCAAGGCCGCTACTGCTATGCGTAGCCCGTCGTTCCAGCAATGGGAATATTAGTAGTAGCGCTTTTACGGGCACACGCGCTACTGCTAGGATCGTATCTGCAGCGCGGTTTATTCTGAACTGCTACTGGTATCTAGCACTAGCGCCCTTTTTTAACCCGCGCTGTTGCTAAATTTCTATGTATATGGTTTTCCCTAGTAGTGGAGGGGCCCACGAGGGTGGGGGCGCGCCCAGGGGGTAGGGCGCGCCTCCCTGCCTCATGGCTTCCTCGAAGCTTCCCTAACGTCTACTCCAAGTCTCCTGGATTGCTTCTGTTCCAAAAGTAACTCCCCCGAAGGTTTCATTCCATTTGGACTCAGTTTGATATTCCTTTTTTTCGAAACACTGAAATAGGCAAGAAAAAAGAAATTTGGGCTGGGCCTCCAGTTAATAGGTCAGTCCCAATAATAATATAAAAGTGTTTAGTAAAGCCCATAAACATCCAAAACAGATAATATAATAGCATGAATACTTCATAAACTATAGATATGTTGGAGACGTATCAGCATCCCCAAGCTTAATTCCTGCTCGTCCTCGAGTAGGTAAATGATAAAAGAAATAATTGATGAAGTGTGAATGCTAGCAGGTGCACAAGTTTGATCAATGGTAATTTCAATCACCTTTTCTAGCAGGTGCACAAGTTTGATCAATGGTAATTTCAATCACCTTTTCTAGCATCAAGTAACAAGGTATTCACATGTTAAAGTATAGATCATAAATTTTCTTGAAAACTAACAAACCGTGTTATTAGTCATCAAACAATTACAATTCATCTTATTTTCTGGAAGGGTCTATGTCAAAGCTTTGATTCAGCAAACTTCACATACTCAACTATCATTTAGTCTTTCACAATTGCTAACACTCACATGATATTTATGGGTTGAAAGTTTTAATCAGACACAGAGAAAGATAGGGTCTTATAGATTCGCCTCCCAACCTTTTACCTCAAGGGTAATGTCAACAATAATAGTTCATGATGCCTTACATCCAATTGGATATATATATATATATGAGGATCTTTCCAACACAATGTGCTTGCCAATGGATAAAATGTAAAAAGGAAAGGTGAAGATAACCATGACTCTTGCATAAGGTATAAGACAGGAATAAAAGATAGGCCCTTCATAGAGGGAAGCAGAGGTTGCCATGCGCTTTTATAGTTAGATGCACAAAATCTTAATGCGAAAGAACGTCACTTTATATTGCCACTTGTGATAGGGACCTTTATTATGCAGTCTATCGCTTTTATTACTTCCTCATCACAAGATCGTATAAAGCTTATTTTCTCCACACTAATAGATCATACATATTTAGAGAGCAATTTTTATTGCATGCACCGATGACAACTTACTTGAAGGATCTTACTCAATCCATAGGTAGGTATGGTGGACTCTCATGGCAATATTGGTTTAAGGGATGTTTGGAAGCACAAGTAGTATCTCTACTTGGTGCAAATAATTTGGCTAGCATGAGGGGGAAAGGCAAGCTCAGCATGTTGAATGATCCATGACAATATACTTTATTTCAGATATAAGAAAACATAACCCATTACATTGTCTTCCTTGTCCAACATCAACCTTTTACCATGTCATATTTTAATGAGTGTGCACAATTACAAAAGATGTCCAAGTGACCAATACAATGTTTGCTAACCTTCAATAAATTTACCACCTCTACTTCTTATATGTGGAGTCATTACTCCCCATGGGATAAGCATATGAAACATAAATAATTTCAGATTTATTATATTCAATTCATTCAACCATTTACTCATAGGATATATATGAAGCATGTGAATGAATAACAAACTTCTCCGAAAGATATAAGCGAAGATCAATGAGTAGTTAAATATTTATTTAGCTATGTGAAGACTCTCCCATTAAATAATTTCAGATCTTGATACTTTATTCAAACATCAAGAAAAACAAAATAAAATGACATCTAAGAGTAGCAAACATCATGTGAAGAAGCAAAAACTTAGGATCAACCGATACTAACCGATAGTTGTTGAAGAAGAAAGGTGGGATGCCAACCGGGGCATCCCCAAGCTTAGACACTTGAGACTTCTTGAAATATTATCTTGGGATGCCTTGGTCATCCTCAATCTTGAGCTTTTGTGTCTCCTTAATTCCTCTCATATCACAGTCTCCCTAAATCTCAAAAGCTTCATCCACACAAAACTCAACAAGGACTCATGAGATAAGTTAGTATAAACCAATGCAAAAACCTTATCATACTCTTATGTAGCAAATCACTAAAATTATTAATCAATATTGCATACTAAATGCATCTGCATATTTAATAGTCCTATCCTCAAATAGAATAATTAAACAAGCAAACATATGCAAACAATGCAAACATAACAACAATCTGCATAAACAGGACAGTCTGTGAAGAATGCAGCAACATCCATACTTTCCTAGCTCCAAAAATTATGAAAGAAAATTCCCACTTTAGTAAATTTATCAGAGATTATTATGAAAAATGTTTCAACATTTTATCACATTATGACCTTTCTAGGGAAATTTTGCAACAGTGGTAAACTTTCTGTTTTCAAACAGCAACATGTAGACTTGTAAAATAGGCATACTAAAGGCCATCAATGCCACTTTTATTGAAATAAAAGATGTAAAACATTGTCCTAAATAACAGAAAGAAAATCCTAACAAAATAAATTCACACTCCAAGCAAAACACATATCATGTGGTGAATAAAAATATAGCTCCAAGTAAAGTTACCGATGAACGAAGACGAAAGAGGGGATGCCTTCCGGGGCATCCCCAAGCTTAGGCTCTCGGTTGTCCTTGAATATTACCTTGGGGTGCCTTGGGCATCCCCAAGCTTAGGCTCTTTGCCACTCCTTATTCCATAGTCCATCGAATCTTTACCCAAAACTTGAAAACTTCACAACACAAAACATAACAGAAAACTCGTAAGCTTCGTTAGTAAAAGAAAATAAATCACCACTTCAAGGTACTGTAATGAACTCATACTTTATTTATATTGGTGTTAAACCTACTGCATTCCAACTTTTCTATGGTTCATAAAATCTATTACTAGCCATAGATTCATAAAAATAAGCAAACAACACACGAAAAACAGAATCTGTAAAAAAACAGAACAGTATGTAGTAATCTGTAGGTTTCGAATACTTCTGGAGCCCCAAAAATTCTAAAATAAATTTCTTAGAGGTGACTAATTTATCTATTAATAATCTTCAAATAGAATTAACTAAATAGCACTCTCCAGTAAAAATGGCAGAAAATCTCGTGAGCGCTAAAGTTTCTGTTTTTTATAGCAAGATCGCAAAGACTTTCCTCAAGTCTTCCCAAAGGTTCTACTTGGCACAAACACTAATTAAAAGCATAAAACCACATCTAAACAGAGGCTAAATGACTTATTTATTACTAAACAGAATCAAAAGGCAAGGAACAAAAATAAAATTGGGTTGCCTCCCAACAAGCGCTAACGTTTAACGCCCCTAGCTAGGCATGATGATTTCAATGATGCTCGCATAAAATATGAGAATGAAACATAAAGAGAGCATCATGAAGAATATGACTAGCACATTTAAGTCTAACCCACTTCCTATGCATAGGGATTTTGTGAGCAAAAATTTTATGGGAACAATAATCAACTAGCATAGGAGGCAAAACAAGCATAACTTTAAAACTTTAAGCACATAGAGAGGAAACTTGATATTATTGCAATTCCTAAAAGCATATGTTCCTCCCTCATAATAATTTTCAGTAGCATCATGAATGAATTCAACAATATAACTCTCACATAAATCATTCTTTTCATGATATACAAGCATAGAAAATTTTGTACTCTCCACATAAATAAAATTCTTCTCATTCATAATAGTGGGAGCAAACTCAACAAAATAATTATTATGTGAGGCATAATCCAATTGAAAGTTAAAATCATGATGGCAAGTTTCATGGGTATCATTATTCTTAATACCATACAAGTCATCACAATAATCATCGTAGATAGCAACTTTGTTCTCATAATCGGTTGGAACCTCTTCCGAAATAGTGGAATCATTACAAAATAAAGTCATGACCTCTCCAAATCCACTTTTATAATTATCACAATAAGATTCAACACCCTCCAAAATAGTGGGATCATTACTTCCTAAAGTTGACACTCTACCAAACCCACTTTCATCAACATAATCATCATAAATAGGAGGCATGCAATCATCATAACAAATTTTCTCATCAAAACATGGGAGACAAAAAATATCATGTTCATCAAACATAGCTTCCCAAAGCTTGTGGCTTTGCATATCATTAGCATCGTGGGTATTCAAGGAATTCATAATAACAACATTGCAATCATGCTCATCATACAAAGATTTAGTGCCAAACATTTTATAGATTTCTTCTTCTAGCACTTGAGCACAATTATCGGAATCCTTATGATCACGAAAGACATTAAAAAGATGAAGCATATGAGGTACCCTCAATTCCATTTTTTGTAATTTTCTTTTATAAACTAAACTAGTGATAAAACAAGAAACTAAAAGATTCGATTGCAAGATCTAAAGATATACCTTCAAGCGCTAACCTCCCCGGCAACGGTGCCAGAAAAGAGCTTGATGTCTACTACACAACCTTCTTCTTGTAGACGTTGTTGGGCCTCCAAGTGCAGAGGTTTGTAGGACAGTACAAAATTTCCCTAAAGTGGATGACCTAAGGTTTATTAATCCGTGGGAGGCGCAGGATGAAGATGGTCTCTCTCAAACAACCCTGCAACCAAATAACAAAGAGTCTCTTGTGTTGCCAACACACCCAATACAATGGTAAATTGTATAGGTGCACTAGTTCGGCGAAGAGATGGTGATACAAGTGCAATATGGATAGTAGATAATGGTTTTTGTATTCTAAAAATATAAAAACAGAAAGGTAACTAATGATAAAAGTGAGCACAAAAGGTATTGCAATGCTAGGAAACAAGGCCTAGGGTTCATACTTTCACTAGTGCATGTTCTCTCAACAATAATAACATAATTGGATCATATAACTATCCCTCAACATGCAACAAAGAGTCACTCCAAAGTCACTAATAGCGGAGAACAAACGAAGAGATTATTGTAGGGTACGAAAACACCACAAAGTTATTCTTTATGATCGATCTATTCAACAGTTCGTACTATAATAACACCTTAAGACACAAATCAACCAAAACCCTAATGTCACCTAGATACTCCAATGTCACCTCAAGTGTCCGCGGGTATGATTATACGATATGCATCACACAATCTCATATTCATCTATTCAAACCAACACAAAGTACTTCAAAGAGTGCCCCAAAGTTTCTACCGGAGAGTCAAGACGAAAACGTGTGCCAACCCCTATGCATAAGTTCACGAGGTCACGGAACTCACAAGTTGATCACCAAAACATACATCAAGTGGATCACATGATATCCCATTGTCACCATAGATAACCATGTGCAAGACCTACATCAAGTGTTCTGAAATCCTTAAAGACTCAATCCGATAAGATAACTTCAAAGGGAAAACTCAATTCATCACAAGAGAGTAGAGGGGGAGAAACATCATAAGATCCAAATATAATAGCAAAGCTCGTGATACGTCAAGATCGTGCCGACTCAAGAACACGAGAGAGAGAGAGAGAGATCAAACACATAGCTACTGGTACATACCCTCAGCCCCGACGGTGAACTACTCCCTCCTCATCATGGAGAGCGCCGGGATGATGAAGATGGCCACCGGAGAGGGATTCCCCCATCCGGCAGGGTGCCAGAATGGGTCTAGATTGGTTTTCGGTGGCTACGGAGGCTTCTGGCGGCGGAACTCCCGATCTATTCTGATCCCCGATGTTTTTAGGGTATATGGACATATATAGCCGAAAGAAGTCGGTCAGGGGGGCCATGAGGGGCCCACGAGGGTGGGGTGCGCCCAGGGGGTAGGGCGCGCCTCCCTGCCTCGTGGCTTCCTCGAAGCTTCCCTGATGTCTACTCCAAGTCTCCTAGATTGCGTCCGTTGCAAAAATAACTCTCCTGAAGGTTTCATTCCGTTTGGACTCCATTTGATATTCCTTTTCTTCGAAACACTGAAATAGGAAAGAAAACAACAATTTGGGCTGGGCCTCCGGTTAATAGGTTAGTCCCAAAAATAATATAAAAGTGTTTAGTAAAGCCCATAAACATCCAAAACAGATAATATAATAGCATGAATACTTCATAAATTATAGATACATTGGAGACGTATCAAAGCGCGTAAGAACTCTACGAGTGCACTGAGCACGTCTACAAGCTCGGTTGAGCTCGACGACAACCGCATCGACGGCGGCAAGCGGGGCGATGGTTCGGTAATGACAGAGACGACACGAAGAGCGAGTTATAGCCTGGGGAAGAAGCAAGGGAGAGAGGGGGAGGTGCTCACAGCGTCCCTACAGAGGTGCTAGAGTGGGTTCGGGGAAGAGCTCACCGGAGCGAACCGTCGACGGTGTCCGTCGGGCTGAGGAGGACGTCGGTGGCGGGGACGGTGTCCGGCTTGAGTTGGTAGCAGCTGATGACGTGGTCGACGATAGGGAAGCAGGCGGTCAAGGTCCTAGGGCGCAGGGGTGAAGAAGAGCGCGTGGGTGACGGCGACCATGGCGACGGCGGGACGTGGCCGAAGTGGATCTGGAGCCGAAGTGCGAGGGGCGCGTGAGGGAGGGAGAGGGGATTAGGGTTCGGCGATGGGAGGGGGCGCCGGGGTTTTGTAAAAGGGACGGCTGGGCGATGGCCAACGCGTGGCCGCTGATGGGGCGATGGCCGCCACGATCCCCCTCGTGAATAGGGGGAGGAGGGAGGGGTATGTGGGCTGGCCGGTTTTTGCTTAATGGGCCAAAGGTCCAGTAGTTTAGGTCTTTTGTTTTTCATTTACTCACCTCTGTTTATTTTCTTTCCCCATTTTTATTTAATTTCCACAATATTCTAGTTTAGTTGATTTTTATAATTAGTATTTCTATCTATACCTCTGCTACAAAAAGTTTCGCTCACATATAAAATAGTTTAACATTTTATAAATTAAAAAGGCATTTATATAATTTTTTAAAAGCCACTGATATAATTATTTTTTTATCGCTTAAACCTTTTATAAAAATTCTGGTTTCCTCACCAATAACACCTATGAATTATTTGCCATAGTTTGCACATTTTACTTTTGACATTTGAAAAACTTTTCATTTTGACTTATCTAAAATTTGAATTCGAAGCTTTCGAATCTAAGACAGGCTAGCAACAGTAATAGTGGTGACGTGGCACCATCATCATGGTATTATTGTAGCTAAATTATCCGGGCGTTACTCTGATCCCACTAGCCTCAAGCGCGGTGAGGACTATCCTGATTAATGGGCAAAATGGTAAGCGAAGCTAGCCAAAATGGCTAAATAAGCAGTGAGGAAATTTAATGAAGACTCTGCTGCTGTTGAGGCCTCTGCAAGGAAGCCAAGGAAATCGATGCAAAAGAAGCCTGCTCACAAACCATCATGTTCCAGAGCAATGCCATCACGGCCAAGCTCTTCAATGCCCCCACGGCCAATTCCTCAAGCTGCCCCAATTCCTCAAGTCGTAAAAACCTCAGCTCCTCCGGCAAAGTCCTCAGCACCTGTGCATATCTCCTTGTGTCAAAGGACCAAAGGCATGTCAATTGCTTCAGGAGCCTCTGCAAGTTCTTCAGCTCCTGTGCAATCCTCAACTGGCCCCTCTCTGCTAAAGACAAAGGCCACTGCTGGACGAGGCATTAGACCAAGTCCTCATAAGAAGCAGGTAGCCTTTCACGTACAGTCCAGTGATGACAAAGCTGATGATGAAGAACTTGAAGAAATCATCAGATACAGACAACAAAGGGCCGCTAGATCCAAAGGCACAAATGTGCCATTGATGCTGGATCCAAAGATGATCCTTGAGTATATTGATCTCTAGCACAAGGACCCCAACACACCTGTGCTTGACTTCAAGCTCACTCCTGGCCAAAGTCACATGCTGACCGCCTTCATTGGCGAAGAAAAATGGAAGTTTGAGAAGGCCATGCAACTAAAGAAAGCTCAATAGAAAAAGGAGCGCTTTCCGAAGAAGAATGTTGTCAATATGAAAACTGATGAACTTGTTGCTATACAAACTGAGATCAAAGGACTCAGTGATGAATTCAACATCTACCGCATAGATAGGCTTGGAGCCAAAGTCAGATTTGTGAAGTTGGTTGAGAAATTTACTTCACATAATGCTGCATCATCACAACACGAATCTCCTCAGGGTGAAGCATCTGCTCAGCCCACTGAAGAACATGCCAGCACCGCTAATGAAGATACGGTTGCTGATGAAACTGCAAGTACCAGGGCTGATGAAGTTATTCCAGCCGCTGATGAAATTGCCAGGGCAACCACTAGTGTTGCGCCTGAAGAACAAGCCAGGCTAGCTGAAGCATTGAACGCTGGGCCTGAAGTAACTGAACCAATCAGGGCAACTGCACCGGTTGTGCCTGATGAAAATGAACCAATTTCCTCTGCTCCTCCTGCACCAATTCCAAGTCCCACTCTTCCTTCTGCATCAGAAGTGAAGAAAACCAAAGCTACGGAGAGAGCAGTTGTGAAGAAAAGGAAAGCATCCGCCACCTCAGAGTCTTTAGCACCAAAGAAGACAAAGACTCTGACAAGTTCTTTTGAGAATCCAATTGATGTTATTCCTGTTTCGTGCATGCCATCAAAGGAGCTCATATCCTTTGGTGAAGATTATGAAATAGCAAATGAATCAGATGAAGAAGATCCTTCTCCTGCTTCGACAGAGCAGTTGGATGAAGAAATTGAAGTGGATAACATCCCTTCAACTCTACTAGTATCCTCGCCCATGCCTCAGCTCACTGCTGAAGAGGCCGGCGTTAAAGAAATAAATGATAAAGCAGAAGACGTGGACATTGGGTGTTCCACTCCGGTTCTGAATGATGACTATTGGGACAGTCAGCACCCGAACTCACCATTGTTCACCCCACTGCAATAGATTCCTCGGTCCCCTGTCCAGACTGAAGAAATTCAAATGGGCTCTGACGAACCTCAAGCCACACCTTCCATTCATGAAGAAATTCCATCCACTAGTGCTGATGCTCATGTTGCTGAAGGGATGAGGACCCAGGCTCCCACTAAAGATGTTGGCAATGAAATTCCCCAGCCTGTGGTTCCTGAGATTGTGATTCCTGAAACTGTGAAGGCATCGACTGATACTCCTCAGTCCAAGCCGAAGAATCCCTTCTCCAAAAAGCAGAAATTCAAAGCAAATGACTTCTTTCACGAGCATGTGTTCTTCACTGATTACACTCCATATGAATATGCTCGTCTTCGAAGGAAGCGTTTCTAGACAGCAAGTCAGATGAATTTCTATTCCTCTCTGCTTTTTGACAAAGACAAGATCTTTGACCACGAGCATATTCCTCATATTGGCATGGAATCGCTGCCTTGCTTCACGCTAGTCCTCAGTGTTCTTCATGACACTGGGCTGCTAAACTTCTGCATCGACATCATAGACTGGAATGAAGAACAAATTCTTTAGTTCTACGCCACACTGCACATCACTGGCAATGCTGAAGAGTAAATTCATGGCTACTGGATTGGATGACAAAGAACACGCACTACAAAGCACCGGCCTCTGAATTGCTTCATGCACTGCATGTCAGTCCTCCCCTTGAAGGTGCACAACTCATTTACCATGAACCTGAGCTACTGGGTCACTATATGCAAGTGCTGATGAAGCCGCTGAAGCCTGGTCAAGCACCCAGAACCAAATTCCTTGTGAAGGAATTACTCTATGTGCCAAGAACCATCTATAGAATTCTGACCAAGACCCTGAGTCCTATCAAAGGCCACGATTCTAATGAATAAGAAGTCGTTGGCATCATGAAGAATTTTCTATTCAACATCATCCATGGCTGTAACAGCTTGGATTTTTGCCCTTTTCTTTTTCCTTTGATTTTCTAGGATTTCTTGTTTTGTTTTGCTTTTCCGTGGCTATGTGGTTCTGAAACTTGGGAAGATCATGTCTTCCTCGGTTTCATAGTGGCTTTTCACCCTCTTCATCATCCCAAGATCATGTCATTTCCATCTTTGACCTAACCCAATATTCTTTTTATTGGGAGTATTCCTTTTCTGATAAAGGAATAACCCTTAAAACCCTAGGTTGTGAAGCAACCTATATTTCTGTCACTCCAAAAATTCCCAAATAAATCTCATAAATTTTTTGGGTAATATATTCCTCAAATATGGAAATATATATCATTGGCCATGTTTCCCATCATGCTCAATAAATTTATTTCCTATTCTTTCCTAAATGGCACATTGTGAAGCAAGTGCTATTTATCTTTGCCCATTTGAACCCAACCTTCTTGGACATCTTTTCCTGTCCAAATAAGTGCCTCATGCCAAAATTCAACTCAATTTTCCTAGTAAATATTCCTGAGCAATTTTTCTAAGTTCCTGTATGAGGGAAGTGATTGTGAAGGATGTACAAGCTATGCATTTCCAAATGAGTTGAAATTTTGCAAGGAACTTTATATGATCAAGTCATGACTCTCCACCAAATATGAGCTCATGTAACTCATATATGTGAGCCCAGATCCAAATCTTAGTTTGTGGTCAGATTTTCAGATTGTGAAGCAACTATATTTTATATTGCTTCAATTGAGCTGAAACTTTACCAAGACATGATTCTACCTATATAAACTCCCTCCACCAAGTTTTACCTCAATTGGTTAATCCAATTACCCTGTCTAAGTTTTCCAAGTTTTTGTCCAGAATGAAGCTTTGTGAAGCAAGTGCCACTTTGGTATTTCCAAATAGCATGAAACTTTTACAACAGCTTCATATCATCATATAACCCCTCTATGCAAAATGTCAGATCACAGAAATCAAGTATGTGAGTGTATCATCCAAATCCCTAATTCTGGCCAGCTTGGCACTTTCTACAGCAACCCTCATCTAAACTCCACCTCTTGGTCTAATTTTTGGTGATCAACATCACCTTAGTATGTGATCATCACCAGACAAACTCATTACCACATTACCTAGCTGGTTTAACCACAGTAAGTTACAAACACCTTCTTACTGATTTACATTGGAGCTAAGTGCAAATCTCTTCTTTGCCCCTGGACCAATTTATTTCCTCATTTTGAGTAAGGGTACGACGGTCTATCTACTAGACATGGTCGGCCACGCTAAAGAGCACCGTTTGCGCTAGTGCGCATGGTGATCACGCTTGCGTCATGGCTGAACACGTGATCTGGCTTGTTCCGGCCACTGTTCTCGTCTCCTTCCTCCTCGTCTCAACCTTCATTCAAGTCCTGGAGCTCGCCTGTGCTCGACTACATCGCCCTGCGTCGCTACTTCATCATGGTTCGCCATCAATGCGCCGCTAGAACAATGCTCGTGCCATGCCCAGCCCCTGACCTCTATTAGAGCACTACTCAAGCTCGCTTGTGAGCTCCAGAGCCTTCCCCTCGGCTATATAAGCGTGCCCCGAGTCCCTCTGCACCTCAACCATCTCTCCCTCGCCTCATTTGCTCTCTGGAATCGCCCCATCTCGCCGGAGTTCGCCTCTATCCACCGTGACCGCCTCGGCCTCGGCATGATTCTGGCCAACCCGAGTCTCCTCTCGCCCCCCTCCACGTCCTCTATCTCCGCCTCGTTCCACTCAGCCGCCCCACCCACTTGCCCCCTCGCCGGAGTGCGTGCTTCGCCGAAGAGCACCACCACCCGCCCGTCCTGATCCTCCTCTTGGCGTCACCTCTCCCCTCCACCCCTCTTCTCCCCGACAGCCGTGCTCCCTCTGAACGGGACCCCCTCGCCGCCCCGGTCCCGACAGTGCCCTCGGCTCGGCCAGAGAAGGTCGGAACTGGCTAGCCCCCGCGCCGCTTCCTCCCCTGCTCCTCCTTTGTATCGCACGGGAGCACAGGAGCGGGAGGAAGGAGACAACAGAGCCTGGCCCCTCCCCCTGCGCCTGGACCCCACCTGTAAGCCTCTCGTTCCCTCATCCACGTGGATAAGTGGAGACGTCTTTTCTGGAAATACGTTCTCGTTTTGAGAAAGTGTATTTTCTATCTATTGCGGCTGAAAATATGTTTTCCTTCACAGAAAACGTAATATGGACGAAGGCGTGTTCTATTTTTCCTCTCCAGGGACCTGTTTGTGAAGAAATATTCACATATTGGTTCCTGATCTTCAACTCCTCACAACTTTTCAACCGTAACTCCGATCGAGGTGAAACCAGTGCTCACTTCTTCGTCTCGTCGATTTATATCTTTTGGTAAAATTTTCACTAGGTGGCCTCATAGTGAAAATGACCATTTTGCCCTTGCCTCTAATCAGCTCCCTCTGAGAGAGAACTGTCTGACGTTTTGTTCCGCGGTTTCACCGCACTTCTTCCTGGAGTCTCTGCCATCCCAGGCAAGCCACAATACCCACTTGCATGATAGTCATGCAGTAGCCATGGTTTTCAACTTGAATATTTATTAAATGTTTTCTTGTTTAAAACATGGTTATCATTGTTCGGTAATGATTCTTGGCTAGTGCTTACTTTCTTGCTATGTTGTTATGCGATTGGTTGTCATGCCCTGCTAGTTGTTAGTATTCCTTTCATATGATTATGCTTGCTAGTAGTACATGTTGATGTTGGTAATGGTTTTCGGTGCATGACTGTCGTCTATCCCGAGTACCATTGTTATGCTTGTTCCATTGCATCCAGTTGGTTAAATGCTTGCACGATGGCATTGTTGATATGTCTTGCATGATATTTATTCTTAATGCTAGTGGTCATGCTATGTTTCAAAGAAGTATGTACTTATGATGTTCATGCTAGTCAGTATGC
This sequence comes from Triticum dicoccoides, assembly GCF_002162155.2. NCBI lineage: Eukaryota > Viridiplantae > Streptophyta > Magnoliopsida > Poales > Poaceae > Triticum > Triticum dicoccoides. Next base: position 129,480,294 of record NC_041386.1, on the reverse strand, counting down.
CATGCTTAGTTGGATATGATTCATTGTTGATATGGTGGGTAGTTATGTTGTACCCTCATGACTCTGTTGATATCATGCTCATGCATTGTAATTGTATCATGTTATTTTATCATGGCTCAGCATATTTGCATTCAAGTTTAACCGGATTAAATTGAACTTGAACAATTGTTCGCTGAGTCATGGTGCCACCATAACGAACTGACCAATGCAACCACGCTTACCTTTATGGGAAGGTCCCAACTGGGTCCATTGTCATGCCTCTTGCCGGTGCCTCCAACTACGGAAGGTTATGGGCGTGCGGTACCCTGGCCCGGTAAGTAGACATAACCTTGTGTGCCCGTTGTTGTTATTATGGATCCGGTCCCCGTGAGGGACGTTTTGGCCACGGCGGTGGTCGTTGTGTCTTTGGTAGACACGGGGCAACCCCGGACTACCCCAGTTGGGAGTGGGTCGGAGTGGCCGGGAGAGTGTCATGGAAGTAGATCGGTTTTGTCGGAACACCGTTGGTCCACTCGAATGGGGGTGCGAGGCCATGGGTTCCGTAGTGTGGTACAGTGAACTAACCTCTGCAGAGTGTATATTAAATCCATCGATAGCCGCGCCCGCGGATAAGGGCCCAGTTCATGTCGGTCACACTATGAGTCAACAGTAATAATAATAATGTGCTAAATAGCAACCCCAGTTCGAGGATGAGATAAGTTGGTTGTGATCGCCGGAAGGATCACCGTTTGAGGCCTGGTATTGGTCGTGATTGTGATCGCCGGAAGGATCACTGTTTGAGACCAAGTGTTGGTCATGGTTGTGATCGCCGGAATGATCACCGTGGTATCGAGGATACTGAGTGGTTGGATATTCGTGATGTTGTGCGAGAATCGTGGGTAAAGATCAACCTCCTTGTGGTCATTTGATGATTAGTATGGTATTGTTTATACCAAGCTTGATTTGATCCTGAGATGATCGTGTAATGTCCGAAGTTGGTAAGTGATGCATGTGATGGTTACGACGTAACCCGAGCAGAATAAATGGTGCATGTACTGTCATCATGTTGCATGCTAGTATCATCAGATTTATATGTTCATGCCATGATCATATTGTTCTAGCGATATTATGTTCATGTTGTTCATGCCATGTTTTTCTGATGATTTCATGATAATTCCTGCTTAATCTGTAATTGCCATGCTGTTGTTTGTCTTCAATGCTTTTGGTTATTGTGAGCTTGCAAGTACATTCAATGTACTTACCTGGTGTCTCATGCCAGTTTGCAGGTCGTGCCTGGATTGCTTGCTTGTTTGGTGTGGTTCCTGTGTACGCGAGCTAGGATAAACGTTCTAGCCAGAGTCCCTGCGGATTGGAGTCCATAATCGTCATTCGTTGTTCCGCTGCCAGTAGTTGTTCCGCTGCTTTGAGTTGATATGCTGCTTGTATAGAGCAACCGTGGTTGGCGTAGTGTCGCCGTACCTATGTTATTCATTGTAATATCGGAACCCTTGTATTCATATTCGTGTTGTAATAGAGAGCTGGTTTGTTCTATACTAAGCAGTGCCGTATTCTGAAAGACTTCACCTCGATCTCTGGGCTGGAATACGGGGCGTTCCGGTTTTCTCTGAGCCGGGGTGCCACAGGCTTGGTATCAGAGCACATCTGACTGTAGAGTGTCCTAGTCCGCTGGAACGTTAGAAAACGGTAGTATAGGGTCTGGTTGTTGCCCTTGCTTCCTGCATTTGTTTGTTGCATTCACTACAAAAAAATACTTCTATGATGATACGTGTTTGTCACAGTAGGTCGCGTTTTCTGTCTTGCATGTACATCCATGACAAATTTATGACAGAATCAAGATAGTCATACCTGTGCTGTCCTAGAAGTGTTCCATGCCATTGCCAAAATTATCATCACGGAAGTGTCCACTTCCATGACGATAAATCGCGCGTGACAGAAGTTCTTTCGTCAAGGGTGATCGACACGTGGCATCCACCGTAACAGAACGCTGTTAAGCTATCGGGTCGAATTTTGGATCCGATAACCCGTTAACAGCCACGACCAATGCCGATTTTCCACGTGTAAAATTCTCATTGGCTGACGAATCCACGCGTCAGCTCTGCGTTGGCACATGTGTCACTCATCCAATGGTCGAGATGGGCCTATGATATGTTGACACGTGGACCGGCCCAAAAGTGGCCCACAAAGATTAAATGGGCCGGCCCAACCGAAGGCCCATAAGATTTAGCGGACCATAATTGGCCGGCCCAGCTAAAGGCCCACAAAATTTAGCGGACCATAATGGGCCGGCCCAGCTAAAGGCCAACAAGATTCTGCCGACCATAATGGGTCGGCCCAGCTAAAGGCCCAACATTCTCTGTCAAATCGGCCCGTCAATGGCCTGTCCTAAACTTGTCATCAACGTGGCCCATGGTCACTTCTGGCCCGTTAACAGTCCGCTAAGTAATTGGGACGAATTACGGCCCGGTGTATTTCCGGCCTGTTAAAGGTCCGGCTTCATTTGGGCCCATTTACAGGCCATCAAAACTTTCAGCCCATAAACGACCGTGAAGGATTTGGGTCATATTCGGCCATGTCTGACATTCGGCCTGTTAGAGGCCCACTATAGCTTTGGGCCACTTTCGGCCTGTTAACGCCGGACGTAAACCATGGGTCATATGTGGCCCAACGTCATATCGGGCCCATTAATGGCCCATATAAAAATGATGATAATCTAGCCCGACCGAAGTCCCGGCCTGTTAAAGGCCCGTATATTAGGTCAACGCATTTACGGCCCGTCCGAATTTCGGCCTGTTAAAGTCCAGTGGGTTATTTGGCACAATCAGGGCCCAATCTCACTTTCGGTCTATTAAAAGCCCATATATTTTATGGGCTCGAGATATTTACACATGTAAACGGCCTATTTTTACTGAGGGCCCAAATTATGTTTAAGCCTGTTAAAGGCCCACTATGGGCACAGGCCTACCAGAAAAATATGAAAGCTTATGCTGATTTAGGCCCATATATTTTTTAGTGGACTACATGCCAATTTCGGCCTGTAATCGTTTTTAGCCCAATAGGAATGGGCCCGACGAATGTTGGCATGTTGGGCCCCTATGAAGCTTTCGGCCAAATACATTACTAAGATAAACCTACACTATACAAAAATAGCATCTTAATTACTGCAGCCTGAGGCACCATCATAAATGTTGTATCACAACAAAATAAATTCCATGTTGGGGAACGTAGCAATAATTCAAAATTTTCCTACGTCTCACTAAGATCAATCTAGGAGATGCTAGCAACGAGAGAGAGCGAGTGCATCTTCATATCCTTGAAGATCGCTAAGCGGAAGCGTTACAAGAACGCAGTTGATGGAGTCGTACTCGCGGCGATTCAAATCATGGAAGATCCGATCTAGCACCGAACGGACGGCGCCTCCGCATTCAACACACGTACAGCCTGGGGACGTCTCCTCCTTCTTGATCCAGCAAGGGGAGAGGAGAAGTTGAGGGAGAACTCTAGCAGCACGACAGCATGGTGGCAATGGAGCTCGTGGTTCTCCAGCAGGGCTTCGCCAAGCACTGTGGAGGAGGAGGAGGTGTAGCTGCGCCAGGGAAGAGGTGTGGCTGCCCTCCCACCCCTCCACTATATATAGGGGCAAGGGGAGAGGGGGAGGCGCCCTAGGGTTTCCCCTAGGGGGCGGCGGCCAAGCAGATTGGATCTCCCTAGGGAAAATCCTAGGGAGACTTCCCCCCCAAGCCAAGCAGGTGGAGGCTTGCCTCCCAAGCCTGGTGGAGGAGCCCCACCTCCCCAAGTAACGTGGGAAAGGGTGTGGGGGGCACACCACCCCTTAGTGGGCTGGTTTTCCCCTTCCCCTTTGGCCCATGAGGACCTCCAACACTTGCCGGGGCTCCCGAAACACCTTTCGGTCATGCTGGCCATAGCCTGGTACCTCCAGAACACTTCCGGACTCCAATACCCTTCGTCCAATATATCAATCTTCACCGCCGGACCATTCCAGACCTCCTCGTGATGTCCGGGATCTCATCCAGGACTCAGAACTACCTTTGGTAACCACATACTATTTCCCATAACAACTCTAGCGTCACCGAACCTTAAGTGTGTAGACCCTACGGGTTCGGGAACCATGCAGACATGACCGAGACACCTCTCCGGCCAATAACCAATAGTGGGATCTGGATACCCATATTGGCTCCCACATGTTCCACGATGATCTCATCGGATGAACCATGATGTCGGGGATTCGATCAATCCCGTATTCAATTCCCTTTGTCAATCGGTATGTTACTTGCCTGAGATTCAATCGTCGGTATCCCAATACCTTGTTCAATCCCGTTACCGGCAAGTCACTTTACTTGTTCCGTAACGCATGATCCCGTGACTAACTGCTTAGTCACATTGAGCTCATTATGATGATGCATTACCGAGTGGGCCCAGAGATACCTCTCCATCATACGGAGTGACAAATCCCAGTCTCGATTCGTACCAACCCAACAGACACTTTCGGAGATACCTGTAGTGCACCTTTATAGCCACCCAGTTACGTTGTGACGTTTGGTACACCCAAAGTACTCCTACGGTATCCGGGAGTTGCACAATCTCATGGTCTAAGGAAATGATACTTGACATTAGAAAAGCTTTAGCATACGAACTACACGATCTTGTGCTAGGCTTAGGATTGGGTCTTGTCCATCACATCATTCTCCTAATGATGTGATCCCGTTATCAACGACATCCAATGTCCATGGTCAGGAAACCGTAACCATCTATTGATCAACGAGCTAGTCAACTAGAGGCTTACTAGGGACATGGTGTTGTCTATGTATCCACACATGTATCTGAGTTTCCTATCAATACAATTCTAGCATGGATAATAAACGATTATCATTAACAATGAAATATAATATAATAATAACCAATTTATTATTGCCTCTAGGGCATATTTCCAACAGTCTCCCACTTGCACTAGAGTCAATAATCTAGTTCACATCGCCATGTGATTAACACTCACAGGTCACATCGCCATGTGACCAACATCCAAAGAGTTTACTAGAGTCACTAATCTAGTTCACATCACTATGTGATGAACACTCAATGAGTTCTGGGTTTGATCATGTTATGCTTGTGAGAGAGGTTGTAGTCAACGGGTCTTCCATATTCAGATCCCTATGTATTTCGCAAAACTTTATGTCATATCGTAGATGCTGCTACCATGTTCCACTTGGAGCTATTCCAAATTGTTGCTCCATTACATGTATCCGGTATCTCTACTCAGAGCTATCCGGATAGGTGTTAAGCTTGCATCGACGTAACTCTTTACATCGAACTCTTTATCACCTCCATAACCGAGAAACATTTCCTTATTCCTCTAAGGATAATTTTGACCGCTATCTGGTGATCCACTCCTGGATCACCTTTGTAGCCTCTTGGCAGACATGTGGCAAGGCACACATCTGGTGCGGTACTCAGCATGGCATACCGTATAGAGCCTATGACGAAAGCATAGGGGACGACCTTCGTCCTTCCTCTTTCTTCTGCCATGGTCAATCTTCGAGTCTTACTCAACTTCACACCTTACAAATCAGGTAAGAACCCCTTCTTTGAATGATCTATTTTGAACTCCTTCAAAAACATGTCAAGGTGTGCGTTCTTTGAAAGTATCATTAGGCGTTTTGATCTATCTCTATAGATCTTGATGCCCAATATGTAAGCAGCTTTATCTAGGTCTTCCTTTGAAAATCACTCTTCAAACAACCGTTTATGCTTTCCAGAAATTCTACATTATTTCGAATCAACAATATGTCATCCACATATACTTATGAGAAATGTTGTAGTGCTCCCACTCACTTTCTTGCAAATACAAGTTTCTAGCAAACATTGTACAAACCTAAAAGCTTTGATCACTCCATCAAAGCATATATTCTGACTCCGAGATGCTTGCTCTAGTCCATAGAAGGATTGCTGGAGCCAGCATACCTTTTAGCATCCTTAGGATTGACAAAACCTTCTATTGTATCACATACAACTTTTTCTTACAAAAACTGGTAAGAAAACTTGTTTTGACATCCATCTGTCAGATTTCATAATCGAAAAATACAGCTAATGCTAACATGATTCCCACGGACTTAAGCATCACTACGGGTGAGAAATTTTCATCGTAGTCAACTCCTTGAACTTGTGAAAAGACTCTTTCCCACAAGTCGAGCTTCATAGACGGTAACATTACCGCCCACGTCCGTCTTCTTCTTAAAGATCCATTTATCTCAATGGCTTGCCGATCATTGGGCAAGTCCACCAAAGTCCATACTTTGTTCTGATACATGGATCCTATCTCGGATTTCATGGCTTCTAACCATTTGTTGGAATATGGGCCCACCATCGCTTCTCCATAGCTCGTAGGTTCATTGTTGTCTAACAACATGATATCTAAGACATGATTACCGTACCACTTAGGAGTAGTACATATCCTTGTCAACCTACGAGGTTCGATAGCAACTTGATCCGAAGCTTCATGATCACTATCATTAACTTCCTATTCAACAGACGTAGGCGCCACAGAAAACATCTTTCTGTGTTGCATCACTCTCCGGTTGAAGTAAAGGTTCAACAACCTCATCAAGTTCTATCTTCCTCCCACTCAATTCTTTCGAGAGAAACTCCTTCTCGAGAAAGGACCCGTTCTTAGTGACAAAGAATTTGCCCTCGGATCTAAGATAGAAGGTGTAGCCAACTGTCACCTTTGGGTATCCTATGAAGATGTGTTTGTCCGCTTTGGGTTCGAGCTTCTCCGGCTGAAGCCTTAAGCATCGCAGCCCCAAACATCAAGAAATGACAACTTTGGTTTCTTGCCAAACCAATGTTCAACGTCGTCTCAACGGACTTAGATGGTGCCCTATCTAAAGTGAATGCAGCTGTCTCTAACGCATAACCTCAAAATGAAAATGGTAGATCGACAAGAGACATCATAGATCGCACCATATCTCAAAGGGTTTGATTACGACGTCCGGACACACCATTACCCTATGGTGTTCTAGGTGGCTTCAACTGTGAAACAATTCCACAATGTCTTAAGTGTTTGCCAAACTCATAACTCAGAAATTCTCATTGATCATATCGTAGGAATTTGATCTTCTTGTTATGATGATTCTTAACTTCACTCTGAAATCGCTTGAACTTTTCAAACGTTTCAGACTTGTGCTTCATTAAGTAAATATACCTATATCTACTCAAATCATCAGTGTAGATGAGAAAATAGCGATATCCACCGCACGCTTCAATTCTCATTGGATCACACGCATCAGCATGTATGATTTCCAACAAGTCACTTGCCCGTTTCATTGTAACTGAAAACGGGGTCTTAGTCATCTTGCCCATGAGGCATGGCTCGCATGTGTCAAGCGATTCAAAATCAAGTGACTCCAAACATCCATCGACATGGAGTTTCTTCATGCATCTTACGCCAATATGACCTAAGCGGCAGTGCCACAAGAAAGTGGTACTATCATTAATAACTCTACATCTTTTGGCGTGAACATGTGTATTACCACGACCGAGATTCAATGAACCATTCACATAGGGTGCATGACCATGAAAGGTATTATTCATGTAAACAAAATAACCATTATTCTCTAACTTAAATGAATAACCGTATTGCAATGAACATGATCTAATCATATTCATGCTCAACGTAGACACCTGATAACATTTATCAAGGTTCAATACTAATCCCGAAGGCAGATGGAGCGTGCGATGGTGATCTCATCAACTTTGGAAACACTTACAACACACATCGTCACCTCGCCCTTAGCCAGTCTCTGTTTAGTCCGTAGCTTTTGCTTCAAGTCACCAATAATAGCAACTGAACCGGTATCCAATACCCAGGTGCTACCAGGAGTACTAGTGAGGTACACATTAATAACACGTATATACTTTGTTGAAGTTGCCAGCCTTCTTATCTACCATGCATTTGGGGTAATTCCGCTACCAGTGACCGTTCCCCTTACAATAGAAGCACTTAGTCTCGGGTTTGGGTTCAACCTTGGGTTCCTTCACTGGAGCGGCAACTGGTTTGCCATCCATGAAGTTTCCCTTCTAGCCCTTGCCCTTCTTGAAACCAGTGGTCTTGTTAAACCATCAACACTTGATGCTCCTTCTTGATTTCTACCTTTTGCGGTCTTAAGCACCCCGAACAGCTCCGGGATCAACTCCATCCCTTGCATGTCATAGTTCATCACGAAGATCTAGTAGCTTAGTGATAGTGGCTAGAGAACTCTATCAATCACTATCTTATCTGGAAGTTTAACTTCCACTTGATTTAAGTGATTGTAGCACCCAGACATTCTGAGCACATGCTCACTAGCTGAGCTATTCTCCTCCATCTTGTTGGCAAAAGAACTTGTCAGAGGTCTCATACCTCTCAACACGGGCATGAGCCTGAAATCCCCATTTCAGCTCTTGGAACATCTCATATGTCTTATGGCGTTCGAAACGTCATTGGAATCCCGATCCTAAGCCGTAAAGTATGGTGCACTAAACTATTAAGTAGTCATCAGGATGTGTCTGTCCGGTGTTCATAACATCCACAAACGACATTGTAGGGGTTTGCACATCGAGCGGTGCATCAAAGACGTAAGCCTTCTGTGTAGCAGTGAGGACACTCCTCGGACTACGGACCCAGTCCACATCATTGCTTATAATATCTTTCAACTTGTTCTTTCTCTAGGAACGTATTGAAACAGGGAGCTACAACGTGAGCTATTTATCTACAACATATTTGCAAAGACAATTTAGACTATGTTCATGATAATTAAGTTCATCTAATCAAATTATTTAATGAACTCCCACTCAGATAGACATCCCTCTAGTCATCTAAGTGAAACATGATCCGAGTCAACTAGGCCGTGTCCGATCATCACGTGAGGCGGACTAGTCAACATCGGTGAACATCTTCATGTTGATCGTATCTTCTATACGACTCATGCTCGACCTTTCGGTCTTCCGTGTTCCGAGGCCATGTTTGTACATGCTAGGCTCGTCAAGTCAACCTAAGTGTATTGCGTGTGTAAACCTGGCTTACACCCGTTGTATTCGAATGTTAGAATCTATCACACCCGATCATCACGTGGTGCTTCAAAACAACGAACCTTTGCAACGGTGGACAGTTAGGGGGAACACTTTCTTGAAATTATTACGAGGGATCATCTTATTTAAGCTACCGTCGTTCTAAGCAAATAAGATGTAAAACATGATAAACATCACATGCAATCAAATAGTGACATGATATGGCCAATATCATTTGCTCCTTTTGATCTCCATCTTTGGGGCTCCATGATCATCGTTGTCACCGGCATGACACCATGATCTCCATCATCATGATCTCCATCATCGTGTCTTCTTGAAGTTTTCTCGTCATCTATTACTTCTACTACTATGGCTAACGCTTTAGCAATAAAGTAAAGTAATTACATGACGTTTAAGTTGACACGCAGGTCATAAATAAATTAAGACAACTCCTATGGCTCCTGCCGGTTGTCATACTCATCGACATGCAAGTCGTGATTCCTATTACAAGAACATGATCAATCTCATACATCACATATATCATTCATCACATCCTTTTGGCCATATCACATCACAAAGCATATGCTGCAAAAACAAGTTAGACGTCCTCTAATTGTTGTTGCAAGTTTTTACATGGCTGCTATAGGTTTCTAGCAAGAACGTTTCTTACCTACGCCAAAACCACAACGTAATATGCCAATTTCTATTTACCCTTCATAAGGACACTTTTCATCGAATCTGATCCGACTAAAGTGGGAAAGACAGACACCCGCTAGCCACCTTATGCAACTAGTGCATGTCAGTTGGTGGAACCAGTCTCACGTAAGCGTACGTGTAAGGTCGGTCCAGGCCGCTTCATCCCATGATGCCGCCGAATCAAGATAAGACTAGTAATGGCAAGTAAATTGACAATATCGACGCCCACAACTGCTTTGTGTTCTACTCGTGCATAGAAACTACGCATAGACCTAGCTCATGATGCCACTGTTGGGGAACGTAGCAATAATTCAAAATTTTCCTATGTGTCACCAAGATCAATCTAGGAGATGCTAGCAATGAGAGAGAGGGAGTGCATCTTCATACCCTTGAAGATTGCTAAGCGGAAGCGTTACAAGAACGCGGTTGATGGAGTCGTACTCGCGGCGATTCAAATCGCGGAAGATCCGATCTAGCACCGAACGGATGGCGCCTCCGCGTTCAACACACGTACAGCCCGGGGACGTCTCGTCCTTATTGATCCAGCAAGGGGAGAGGAGAAGTTGAGGGAGAACTCTAGCAGCACGACGGCATGGTGGCAATGGAGCTCATGGTTCTCCAGCAGGGCTTCGCCAAGCACTATGGAGGAGGAGGAGGTGTAGCTGCGCCAGGGAAGAGGTGTGGCTGCCCTCCCACCCATCCACTATATATAGGGGCAAGGGGAGAGGGGGAGGCGCCCTAGGGTTTCCCCTAGGGGGCGGCGGCCAAGCAGATTGGATCTCCCTAGGGAAAATCCTAGGGAGACTCCCCCCCCCCCCAAGCCAAGCAGGTGGAGGCTTGCCTCCCAAGCCTGGTGGAGGCGCCCCACCTCCCCAAGTAACATGGGAAAGGGTGTGAGGGGCCCACCACCCATTAGTGGGCTGGTTTGCCCCTTCCCCTTTGGCCCATGAGGCCCTCCAACACTTGCCGGGGCTCCCGAAACACCTTTCGGTCATGCTGGCCATAGCCTGGTACCTCTAGAACACTTCCGGACACCAATACCCTTCGTCCAATATATCAATCTTCACCGCCGGACCATTCCAGAACTCCTCATGACGTCCGGGATCTCATCCAGGACTCCGAACTACCTTCGGTAACCACATACTATTTCCCACAACAACTCTAGCGTCACCGAACCTTAAGTGTGTAGACCCTACGGGTTCGGGAACCATGTAGACATCTCTCCGGCCAATAACCAATAGCGGGATCTGGATACCCATATTGGCTCCCACATGTTCCATGATGATCTCATCAGATGAACCACGACGTCGGGGATTCGATCAATCCCGTATTCAATTCCCTTTGTCAATCGGTATGTTACTTGCCCGAGATTCGATCGTCGGTATCCCAATACCTTGTTCAATCCCGTTACCGGCAAGTCACTTTATTTGTTCCGTAACGCATGATCCCGTGACTAACTGCTTAGTCACATTGAGCTCATTATGATGATGCATTACCGAGTGGGCCCAGAGATACCTCTCCGTCATACGGAGTGACAAATCCCAGTCTCGATTCGTACCAACCCAACAGACACTTTTGGAGATACCTGTAGTGCACCGTTATAGCCACCCAGTTACGTTGTGACATTTGGTACACCCAAAGTACTCCTACGGTATCCGGGAGTTGCACAATCTCATGGTCTAAGGAAATGATACTTGACATTAGAAAAGCTTTAGCATATGAACTACACGATCTTGTGCTAGGCTTAGGATTGGGTCTTGTCCATCACATCATTCTCCTAATGATGTGATCCCGTTATCAACGACATCCAATGTCCATGGTCAGGAAACCGTAACCATCTATTGATCAACGATCTAGTCAACTAGAGGCTTACTAGGACATGGTGTTGTGTATGTATCCACACATGTATCTAAGTTTCCTATCGATACAATTCTAGCATGGATAATAAACGATTATCATGAACAATGAAATATAGTATAATAATAACCAATTTATTATTGCCTCTAGGGCATATTTCCAGCATTCCAACCATACAACAAAAGGCCTGTTGGCATAAAGTTTACAGTCCTTCCAAATAAAAGCACCATCAGATGTATAGAAGCACAGATCATTTGACCTAAGTGCTAATGTTTCAGGCTGCAGAATTTGATGGAGCACCATGATCTCCACCTTTTTCCCGCCATTGCTCTTGAACAACGAAGCGAATGTCTGATAGTCTGGTTTCAAAACCATTCATATCTTGACGACATTTCTCAACCACTATTCTTGTATCCGAAACAACGTCCATTAGGGATTGGACTTGTGTCTGGAGCACAGATATATCACTTTGTCTAGGAGGAAGATTTTGTTCAGTAGGCAATTTGGACGAGGTTACCTTGACAACCAACCCAGAATTACGCAGGAAGGTGCTTTTTGCACTGTTAGTGGAGAGATACTGACGCACTGCAGCAAGAGGTGACATTGTGCCTGTAGTAGCCTCGTCACCTTCAGGTGGTTGTGGCTATTCAATCATTTGTTCCATAGCTTCCCGAAAGTTTGAACTTGTAGATTAGTGTACCAGATAAGTTACTAATGAGACAAAAACAAACAAAGTAGGTTAAACGTTTATACATAACTTATTTTGGTGAACTACTTTAATACATTAGCATGTATTGTAGTGCCAACTACATAATAAAATCACTTTCAAAACATATGTCCATGTAGCATGCCTACTGTATTGTCTATTTCCTCACATTCGTTGACATCTAAGGATAAAGAGACATGGTTTAAAGTAGGATGAACATAGTATGACATCATTCATATCATGGGCAAACAGATATAAAACAAACAGGCTATTTTATGTGCGCATGTGAACATAACAACTAGATTAGAGATCAAGACCAAAAGTATATCCTTCATCTCTTTTAAACCATGTAAGGTGAAATGATACGTTAAGACAACTGTGAATAAAAGTGAACAGAGTAACTGACATTGGCTGCAAACCAAGTAGTTAAATGAACACATCATAGTACCAATCAGTTTAAGGCATGAGGAGTAAGGACTTACAATAGCGGCTTCAACTGGTGTGCTCATGCCCTTCATCTTGCTGGTGTGGCAATCCTTGAAGATTTGCACTGCATTCGGTTCAGGTTCTTTTTGGTCCGCACAGGATTTCCTATGTATTTGGAACAAGTCAATATAGATATGATAATATGGCACAAAAAAAGAAGGAAGTAGCAGCTATTTACAAGAGCCTCGCAGTGTGCAATATAGCTACGAGATCCTATGGTCTATTGGAATTTCACTTTAGAATGGTTGGTTTTGTTCTTCAAACAGTTAGCCTAGAAGAAGATACACTTGTAAGGCACATACATAAATACAAGTTCAATATGTGGTCTGATCAAATACATATAGCCTACCTGATACTTTGGATCAGACCAGTGTTTAACGAGGGTTGTCCAGTCTTCACCTATAATATATTCCACTGGAGATGTTTGGGCGATTTCATTGTTAGCCTTGCCTTCAAAGTGAGGTTTTCTAAGGTGGTACCGATACTGTCGCAGAGCAGACTGAAAAACATGAGTGCATGCTTGTCTAGTTGCATCATCTTTCGGATCCAACTTGAACCTCATCTGTTGAAAAAAGAATGTGAGTCTTATTAGGAGGAAGCTAGAAAGTATCGGACAGAGCAAGACAATATTACTGATTGCGATGAATAACATTACTTACGGATAAATGGTCAAGGAAGGTGTTAAACTGGGTATTGTCTTTCTCATTCCTGTACTGGATCCACGTTGGGAGGATACGTGCATGACACCTAACGGCAATGGTTGCCTCTGATACTAACTTGGCTGACTCTGTAGCATCACGTGGCCTTTTTAAACCTGCCTCAAAATGGATCTCCATTCTTCCTATTTTAGATTTTGTTAATCTATCAAGCATTATCCCTGATGTCTGTTTCCACTTGCGCCGTGGTGCTAGTTCAACAATGAATATGGAAAGTGTTAGTGTACATCAAACTGTGAGAGTACATATAAAGGAGCATGCAACTGCAACTTGACTCAGTCTGGTACCATCTTGGTGTTGATGCTCATGAGGTTCATCTGATCTTGCCAAGTCCTGTTATGCCAAGAGTGCTTCAGAAGTAGTGTTAGGTGTGAAGGCAGCTTGGGAACTGGCTAGTTCCGGAGCAAACGAACGAGTAACTGGTTGAGATGCTGGTACAGTTAAAGTGGATGCTGCAGCTGGTGGAGCAGGTGATACTGTGTTTGTAGATTTAGCCGGTGGACTTGGACCTTCTACTGCACTATAAGTACCAGCAGAATCTCCACGGCAGAACCTTTTCCGTTTCACCCGACGAGTAACATCACTCCCTACTATATTATTTTCCCTGTTCTTTTTTGACTTTGCCATGTCAAGCTTTACCCACAACACAAAAGAATAAAATCACTCTTCAAAACTCATTGATGCATGATACAGACAAGCAATACTTTGATTTAAGACAACTGTATGAGGATGGAATATGTAAGAAAAACAAGACGGCATGACATATTCACAGCTACGATGTGCAAACTAAGCAGAAGGATTTTCAAGAAAATAGAAGTAATGCAAGCTAGACACCATATGAAACATGCAACCAATATTACTCTGCCAAGTTAAAAGTGTCTTGTCATAAGTGGCAATTCGAAAAAATAGAAGCAGTACAACGTAGAAGTCAATGAAAGATGCAACCACTATCAAACTGCCATGTTAAAAGCGTCCAATCATGAGTGACTAATGTAGGATACACAATAGTAGTACTTTGATGTAACAACATGGTATGATAGATAGATGCAGTGTATTCTAGACACAGAAAGCCATGTGTCATATGCACATGTATAACGTATAAACTCGGCCGGTGCAATTTAATCAAAATAGAAGAAATACAGGCTAGACAACATATGCAACATGAAACCAATTATCACACTGTCAACTTAGAGCAAGCACCTGTGATGGTGGAGTACGGGAGATGAACTCATCATGTAGACTTGGGACTTCAACTTCATTAGCAGTAGGAGTGGCAAATCTAGAGAGTCTCTATTTGCGTCGGTGCGGAGGACCACCAATATCCCCTAACTTACTCTTTTCCTTCCTATTTTCTGATATTGCCTTATGAAGTCAAAACCACAAGAAGATGAATAAAATTAGCTCTGCATAACTGGTTGATGCATGATACAGACGAACACTACTTTGATGTAAGGCAAGCGCAGGATAGGAGGATGGAATATATACAAAAAAAGACAGTGTTTCATATTCACACGTACGATAGGAGGATGGAATATGTATGAAAAAACAGTAAGCGGAAGGCATTTCAACAAAATTAGAAGAAATGAAAGCTAGGCACCATATGAACATGCAACCAATATCACTCTATAAGGTAAAAAGTGTCTCGTCGTAAGTGCCATTTCAAGAAATTAGAAGAAGTACAAGCTAGAAGACAATGCAAGATGCAACCTACATCACAGTCCCAAGTTAAATGTGTCTTATGGGTAAGTGATCGTTGCAGGTATAAGTTGTAAGCTATGCAGATGCAATTCAACATAATCAGAAGCAATACAAACTAGACATAATACGGAAAACACAACCACATATAACAGTCCAAGTAAGAGCAAGCACCTGTGATGGTCGAGTAGGGGAGATGTGCTCATCATGTACACGTATGTTCTAGAAACAGGAACACATGTCATATTCACAGGCATTATGTGTAAAGTAAGCAGATGCAATTCAAGTTAGAAGCAATACAAGCTAGACATCATAGGCAACATGCAACCACATATAATAGTGTCAAGTTAGAGCAAGCACCTGTGATGGTGGAGTAGGGGAGATGTGCTCATCATCTACACAGCTACGTTGACTGTCCAGCCTTGTGTTGTCTTGCGAATCTTGTTGGGAGGATGGCGGAGTGGAATCTGTAGAGACCCCCTATTTGAGTTGCTCCGAAGGACCACCATCATCCACTGCTGGACTAATTTCCTTCAGCTGTAATGATTTTGCATTGTGAAGTCAAACCGATAAGAAAAAGGAATAAAATTCGCTCTTCACAACTCATTCATGCATGATACTGACGAACACTACTCGGATGAAAGGCAAACACATGATGCGAGGATGGAATATGTATGAAAAATAGGATGGTGTGACATATTCACACCTATGATGTGGTAACTAAGCAGAAGGCATTTCAACAAATTAGAAGCACTGCAAGCTAGACACCATATGAAAGATGCAACCAATATCACTGTGCCAAGTTCAAACTGTATGGCGTTTCAACAAATTAGAAGCAATACATGCTAGAAATCATATGCAAGACACAACCAATATCACAGTGGTGAATTAAAGGTGCCTTATCATAAGATATAGTATGTACCAAAAACAGGAAAGCATGTCATATTCACATGTATCATGTGTAAGTTAAGCAGATGCAGTTTACACTAATTAGGAGCAATACGAGCTAGACACCATATGCAACATCCAACCAGCTATCACACTGCCAAGTTAGAGCAAGCACCTTGGATGGTGGAGTAGGGGAGCGGAGACTTGGACCTTGTAATGCACTATCAGTACAAGGAGAAGCGGTACAGATGCTCCGTTTATGTTGCTACAGAGGACCACCATCATCGCCTTCCTTACTCTTTTCCTTCCTCTTTCTTGATTTTTCCTTGTCAAGTCAAACCCACAAGAAAAAGGAATAAAATTTGCTCTTCAGAACTCATTGATGCATGATACTGACGAACACTACTTTCATGTAAGACGAACACTACATATCACACTGCCAAGTAAGAGCAAGCACCTGTCATGGTGATGTGGGGGAATTCCGGTGATCAACTAGAGAGCTACGTTGACTATCTTCATTTAGCCTTGCTGTTTCTTGAGAATCATGTGGGGAGGATGACACTGCACTCTTTAAACGAGTATGGAGTCTCACAGAAACCCACCCGGGTGACTGTCTCATCATAAGTGATTGACGAGGGATACAAAAGAGCATTAGTTTGATGTACGAACCTGGTTAATAGACATATGTAGTATGTATCAAAAACAGGAAGGCATGTCATTATCAAAGGTATAATGTGTAAAGTAAGCAGATGCAATTTAACGAAATTGGAAGCAATACAATCTAGACACCATATGCAACATGCAACCACATTTGACAGCGCGAAGTTAAAGCAAGCACCTAGGATGGTTGTGTGTGGCAATTGAGATCATCAACTGCAGAGCTACGTTTACTGTCTCCAACTGCTGACACTTCACCCGTTAGAGCGCTGGAACGCTTAGTGCTTATCTTCGAATTACACTAGAGCGACTTCTGTCTTTTCTTTTCTGCATTCATCAGCACTGCGTCAGAGTCTGAAATACCCATGCATAAAAAAACAATAGTGTGAGTATGGGTGAAGTGTGTGCACAATTAGTACAGTGTAAAGGTAGCAGATAGTAGGTCGGTGAGAAATAAATGATGGGAGACATATGATAGCTCTACAACATGCATGGCACACTAAATTACTACAGGATTCTATGAAAATAACAGCCGACTGAAAGCAAATAGGTCAGTCAATTTTTTATGCACTGTCCGATGTACAAAGAACGGGCAGATCGCCTTCATCTACCTCCAGCGAGTCAGTGTTGACGATCTTCCTCGAAATGCCAGCGACCACTGGCCCAGTATTCGTTCCCTGCCTGCGCCCTCCCCTAGACCTCACCGGACTGCCGTGCTTGGCAGCGCCCCCCGGCCATTCATTCAAGCCCCGCCGACCTCCAGATCGGGCGCAAGCAGCTCCTGCGCCCCACACCCCTATGACAGACACCGATGCGCCGCTTCCCTGGGGAACAGGTGGACTAGGTGCTCCACGCGCCTAAGCGGGTGCTGCTTCTTTTAATTGTGGTTCGACTGACCCTGAATTGAAATCCAGGCGGGCTACTGACCTCTAGCAAAGGTGAAATAGTAAAAGGGAGGAAACCTTGTGCATTTAGTATCACGAAGAAGATGCAGTAAGAAGCGCTCAACTAGTTTCTATCGTGGGATGAATATGGTGTCAGCGGAGACGTAAGATTTGCACGAATAAGGGAAGAGGAGTACCTATTTCTGCTGGCAGTGCTGTGTCCTCCTTCCGTTTTTCCAACGATCTTCTTGTTGTTCCCTAGAAACCAGAAGTTGTGGAGGACGGTGCAGCCTTGTACGAACCCATGGACAAGTTGTTGAGTGTGGTGCGGTGGCCGTCTGCCGGCGACGGGGAAGCAGATCCGAGGCGGCAAATGACGGTGTAGCGGGAATAGCTCCGGTGCGGTGGACGGTTGCGACAGTGGAGCCGCAGCAGTGAGGCGCAGGACGGCGTGGTCAGAGTGGTTTTGGTACGGCGCACGTCGGCGTCGTGGAGGCAGCTCTACCTCGGCTTCAGCTGCTAAGTCCTTGAGGGTGTTGCGGTTGCGGTTGCATTGGACGACGACGTCGGGGTACCGGCTCCGGCGTGATGGAGGAGGGTGGCGGTGGATTGGCCGCTATGGGGTGGAGGACGGAGGAGGCTGGGGTTTCGCGGCTGGTGGAGAGGGCGTTTTCGCGCCCACAGAGTATGAATGGCGAAATGGAGGGAGGCGGGGAACTAAGGGGGAACAATGTTTCGGTTTGAGACGCGCTTGTTTGAAATTTGGGGAAAGTTATAAACTTCCCCCCCATCTAAAATTTCCGACATATTGCGGGTTGGGGGTAGGACAGTCATGTCAGGTGTCCCAAATGTGGGCGGGATAGATTTCGGCCGAGCGCATGGGTAGGCGCCCATGGTGTATGAATGCTTCTCTAGCGTCTTGGTGAAGTTAGAAACCTACCCCGGTTTAGACCTTTGGACATCGGGCCGATAGGCTACACGGGCCAGAGTCAGGACAGTAATTTCCTACCACCAAAACATTAGTCTCGCACGGTTTCAGGTGACCAGAGGCCTATTTGGCGCTTCGTTCAATATTTGGGAGCAGAAGCATTAACGTTTTCGATTCTCTTGAATTGAACTTTCAGGATTTGTCAAACTTCACAAATCTTTACTCTTGAAAATCCTAAAGCTACGATTATTTTGGAATGGAGGGGATACATTTGAATATACACTGTGCACGAGTATATATTAAAAAATATGCAACTTACCTCAGTTCATGCATGGTTCCGGATATAATCTCCTTGGTTGCAAAAAAAGGTTAGATATGCGTATGAAAATATATAGCATGTTCAAACTCACAACAAAGATTGATGCCCCCTTTTACATCTAGTTTACAAATGCCATTATCTCGGGTTCAAATAGATGAATGCACTTCCTATGAATTCGAATCTTCGAAACCCCCTTTATGTTGAATTCGACATGTATTCTATTTCGTAGCTAGCAATTTGGAATGTATCCATGCAAGTGACAAATGTATAAAGTGCTTCACACTAACAACATGGAGTGCATTAATTAATGTTTATATATGAATTGCAAAAGCATCCATTGCCTGTATTTCAAACCGCTCTCACTCTATGGATCGATAATATGAAATAAACACATACACATGCTAGAATTCAATTGCAGTTGAAGAAAGAGCCTACTCCTGGTACTGTATATTAGTGATAGGGGTGTGTACAAAGTACACGTGAATACCAGGCATTGTGCGTGTGTGTATACTATCAATGAACTAGCCCCCAAGCTTGTATAACATACTAAGGGCCTAGGGTTACAAATCATATATAGTCGGCTTATCACAGGTGGGGATAGAGTCCTCCGCGACTCTGGTAGCTTCATTTTGTACGCCGAGTCCTCCACATGGGTCTTCGTATAACACGTCTCGGTCTAACCTATATGTGGCGCAGGATGGAACGGACCCATGAGTCTTCATGTTGACCCACCACAACTAGAAATGATGTGCCCACCACACCACACACGCAATCGGCCACTAAGAAAATAAGCATATACAATAGTATAACAGTATCTAGCTCACGATACTTCTCCATATTTTGTTGATGACACTGACGGACTTTGCATTTGATGCGTGCTCCGTATTTTGTTGATGACACTTATGGTCATTGTATTTGAAGCGAAAGCACGATGTGGTCACTGGACTTCAGAATAAGCTCATCACGGTCACCACATACATTTTGTCGTGCTAGCCAACATGTGGTTGGATGGTTAGAGGACAATGGTTTCTCGAGCCCACCAAGGTTAAAGTCCCGGTGCTCGCATTTATCTTGTGTTAATTTCAGTATTTTCCAGCGACGTACGTTCAGTGAGAGGAGACGTTCCACTCGACTATGAGGCACCTATGGTGACTTCATAAAATCTCAAGATCATATATGCTGGCCCACTCTCCCAAAGGTGCTCATAGGGGTAGGGTTCGCGTGTGTGCGCTTATAGCGGTGAGTGCTTGCGCGTATATATGAGGCCGTGCGTCTGTACCGTGTTAAACAAATACATATCATGATTATACGGTCACTGGCTCACCCGTACAACTCCGTATTTTGTTGATGACACAATCAATTGACCAGTCAAACGTTCCACGCGGCGCAACTAGTGTTGCACCATCGGGGCGCGTAACCGTGGGGCCCACCTGTCAGCCCATATATGAAAGAAAGAAATGGTAGTTTGAGTCTGTACTATGTTAATAAAATAGGAGTACATTTTAGGGTGATCATACGGTCACTGGCCCACCATACAGCTCCGTAATTTGTTGATAACACGATCAATTGACCAGTCAAACGGTCCACATTCAGCAGCACACATTACCATAGGGCCCACCCGTCAGCGCGTATATGAAGGACAGAAACGGTAATAAACTAGTGGTCGGTGGGTATTCGAAGTCGTGAGACCTTTTGTTGGCAGTCACTGGCAGTTGGGGGGCGTTCATTGGGCGGTGGGGTGGGGATCCCCGGAGAAAAAGCTCGGCAGGGGGGGCTAGAGGGATGGCTGGTGCGGCGGCGGACCGGCGATGGGGGGTGGTTTCAGGGAGGGTGGGCCGGCCGCGGGCGGCAGGGGCTGGCGGTTCGGCCGGTGGTGGCTGGCGGCTCAGGGGGGGTGGAGTTTGATGATAAACTGAAGGCCCTTGATTTCGTATCCAATGGCTGGAAAATCTAATGACCAGAGATGAAAAAGTCAGTCGACTGACGTGTAGCCTCACCCCGCACATACACATGCACGCACGCAAGACACGCACGCATGTAGACATGCAACACAGACACGTACACATGCACGCATGCTGGCGTGCAACACTGACACGTACACATGCACTCACGAACACACGCACGTATGCACCCATGCATGCAACACTAAAACGTACCCTTGCACGCACGCAACACTCGGACGCCTGCATGCACACAGCACACGGCGCAAGACACACGTTCAACCTATACGTGCATGCACCCTTTGTTAAGGACATGGATTGTTACGGGTATTAATCAATCTTATCTGTGATAAGCAGAACATTGATGTTTGCAGCGGTCTTTATGAATCACAACGTATCGAACGGGCTATCAACATAGTAGGTTTATCTACATGAAAAAGATGATGTCACACTCAATGAACAATCATCAGTTTATGAAATGCCCGCTTCTGACCGCCCTGGCCCACCAAAGGTTCCTCTGCTATGCGCTGCCTGCGTTGGGTCATTGACATGCATGCCATGCACCCAAAGAGCCCACATGTCAGTGGAAGAACGGTGCGGTGTCCTAGGTCAGAGTCAAATTTTGCCATGTGTTGTTTTCATGGACTAGCAAGATGCCCATACATTGCACGGAACATCAAGATGCATTTTTTACAAACTCCCACATGCATGCAAGTGATAATTAATGTCCTCCTTTGCTAGTACCACGAGGCAAACACCATTAATATTGCATCGATTAGTGTTAGTGGCCTTGTATATCTGCAAATTGTAATTTTGATAGTGGCCCCTTGTATATAAAAATGGAGGGAGAAAGATGGGAGATAAGGTGAGGAGGAGTGGGGCGTGGTGGTGACTGGTGGTCGGACTTGGCGGAGGCATGGGGATGGACGGCGCATTATGTCTAGGTTTGTATCTCTCTGACACACACCCACGTAGGTGGGGGACATGCACAAAGAGAAGAGGTGCATGCACGACACACGTACTCCCGTCTCTTTCCCAACCACACCCGCGCGGGTACACGGCAGAGCTCATTTCTGTACAAAAAAGGCATCCCACGTGGTAATTTGGCACGTGTACTGGTTGTCCACTTGGTGGAGGGAGGATCGTCTACCATGGGTGAATAAACAAATTGCGACATGACACGTTATGTTAAATTAAAAAAATAGGCAAACCATGTGGGGCCTACCTTAGAGGCAAGGCTCTATACACTGGAGTACTTTTGATGTGTCCCGTCAACTCACAGAACGAGGAGAAGCTTTCTTAGTACATCGTCTTCCCCGCCCACGGGCACGGTGGCTCGCAGGATGAGGTGAAGCTTGCTTACTGCCTTACGCCCGCTCCCTCGCCCACGCGCGCGGTGGCTCGCAGCACGAGGAGAAAATTTTACTACTCCCTCCGTTTACTCCTCGTCCCTACTACGTACTTTGGTTAGTACTCACTCCATTTACTTATACAAGGCCACTATAAAAAAACATTTTGCATCTATGCAAGGCCACAAATAGTAATCGAGACAAAATTTACTACTCCCTCCTTTCCAGTTTATGGCTCAATTTCAAAATCTCTCCAACCAAGGTAGACAGTGAGTGGTCGAATTAATTTCGTAGTTTGCACAAGTAGTTAGTACGCTCGTTTTTCTCAAGAAGTTATGTTTACCGAGGCATTAATTAGAACGAATGCATGAATGACCACTAAGTTTCCATGAACTTGTACATGCATTGATTAGTTTCCTCTTGACACTGCTTGCGTCAGGTGATCTAACGCACCTCGAAATACAACATGTAATGGTACTACTACTAGTATAGTAGAATTGAGACTTATCAAACGGAAAAACGAATGTTTTTTAGATGAGCCCTATAAACCCTAGTGGGTACGTCCTCCGTAAAAACAGATTTTTCCAAAACTAAGTCGCTCCCTTACATGAATTCTGTAGTATACTCCTCCATCGACACTCCCTTTCATGAATTCTGTACTTCCTGTCGCCGACATGTGGGACATATAGCAACCGGGTCGACGTGTCAAGCACCAAATAACAGTGCAGAACAGCAGGGGGGAGGCACCCCACTCGTACCCGCCCAGTAGTAGTAATGAGCAATGAGACGTCAAATCACAATGTCGCACTTTCCCAGACGGACGAAGCAACCATTATTTCACACTTCGGTTCGCCATCATCTCAAACCACGTACTAGTATTGCTTCTGCCTCAACAGGGACACACGCATCGCCTTGGTACATCATGACACATGGGACCGCATGACAGGCCATGCTCCCCCGTCGATCTCTCGGTAAAATCACCTCATTTTTACTATACTTCCTGCGTATCGGTTTACTACATGGCATGCATGTCGTTCTAGGTTGAAAATTTAACTGGCTATATATGTGATGAACAGTACTCTAGCCTTTTAAAAAATGTATACTTTTGTACAGTAGTACTATTGATGGATTGCGCCATGGAGCAAAAATTGAAATAAAAAAAAAGGTGGTACATATAGAGAGCGCTCATCGCCAAATTATGCATATAGTACTATTAAAAAAGCTAGTACGTGCTTAATTGGGGTGCTAAATTCTATTAAAGTAATACTAGTAGTATGTACATACTGAAGAGTTAAAGTAACAAGAAGAAACATAACATAGTTCTGCTGGGGGCTCAGCACAACACACCCCTCAAATTAAACTAAGCACACATGAAATTAAACTATGCTACTAATCCGATAGACACTGCATTAGAAGTTTAGAACCACCATGTGCAACGACACTGCCACCTTACTCGGAGTCCTCATCCATGTTCTCGACTTCGTCCTTGTCCCTATTCCTCTTGCCGATACTTCTTTGCTTGAACCGCACACTTGGCTGTTGCTCTTCATCCAACCCTTGTAGATATTGAAACAAAGGTAGCCATCCATTACAGTGTAGTGGATGTGGTCTATATCTAGTACATTCCGCTGCCATGCATGACGATGAAACATGTATGGAGGTTTCTCTAGTTTATCGTACGAAGGATGAACCATGGCTCCTGCCAGGGTCAGCATTGAAGGCTGATGAGAGGGCACCAGCCGATTCTTCTGGAGGTCGAAGGGGTTGCCTACAATGAGGCCTATCCGACCCAGTACTTCTTCGTCGTTCGTAAAGTCTATAGTAACGAATTTCACTATTTTGTCCTTGAGGAAGTTCTTAAAATCCTGGCACTCAACGTTGGCATGGCATATGTGGTAGACCAAGCAAACATTATGTACGCAAACCTGGATCATGGCGGGCTTCTTCCTCTCTTCGTCCTTTAGATCCTTCTCTCATCCCAGGACTGTGGTGTACTCAACATCTAGCCCAGCGACCCACTCATCATCTGAGTTTTCGAACATGCGTCTGAAGCGAGAAAGGCATCCTTTCACCGTCACAGAAGAACGGGTGTAGATGACATCGAACTCATCACCGGTGATGATTCTAAGCTTGTACTCACCGCCAATCGTGGAGATTTGGGACGCCATGGATTTGGGAGGAGGGTTAGGATTAGTGGAACTGCCGTAATGTGAATTGATGGGACGACTAGGAGCGAACCGCCATAGTATTGAAGGACATGCGGGGATTACTAGGAGCGAACTGCCAGCGTGCGAACGGCAGGGTAGTGGCTTTCCATTCTCCCATGATACGGGCTTCCGAGAGCCCTTGGATATGAGATCGAACGGTTGCATGGCGTTATTCTAGACCTATGGGTGAATATCCTATCCTGGAGGGTTATTCTGCAAATTTTCAGCAACTTAGCATGCGACCATTTGATCTCAGATCCAAGGGCTACCGGCAGCCCGTATCATGGTCGCGCCTACCAAGACCATTGCGTCGCTCGCGCGGTCGCGCCCTTGGAGATTTAATAAAGTGCGTTAGGCTATGTGATGTTGGCATGTCATACATAGTCATCACTTAGTCACTCATACTACAACAAGGTTGGCTATAAGTGTATTTTTTTACTCCTCTCTATCTCTTTCTTCGTACTCAAGGAAGAAACGGTGCTAAGCGCGTGTATTTATTGCATTTGCCAAGGAGTGACCTCTTCCAATGAAATGGTGTTGCTAAGTTTGCTTCATTTAGTTAGCTATAGACTCAAAATTGTCTTTTCACCTAGGTACACGCGCTTAGAACCGTTTCTTCCTTGGGTCACCAAACTAGTCTCTCTCTTCTTGATTAACTTGCTACATCAGACTTTATGCCTATGTGGAAAGCTTAAGCACCTGTAGGAGCAAGTAAAAGTAAGTACAATAGTGCGCTTTACATGGCATTTTTGCATATGTGGAGGAAAGAGAGGCAAGGAAAAAGTGGAGATGTGGGCTCTCATGCAAGAGCCAGCCTCTACTACATGGTGGAGCATTGGGAGAGGCACCTGTATGGAGGTGGTCAGGAATCTGGGTGACTCACGCCGGTCGTAGCGCCGCAGTTAAAATGATAATGGCAAGTCAAATCACGGGGCCCCACCTGTCCAGCAGTAACTCGCTGTCAAATCACACGGCCCTACGTTTGCAGCAGCCTACTCCCTCGTCTTCTCGCGTCTCTGTCAAACCGACTAGGCGGAACTGCCCCGCTGCCTACCGCGCAAGAAAAGCCCCGCCCTCGACTTTTAAATACAACTACATCCGCTTAAGAATCCAATGATATACTTTTTGTGACATAGTAACTCATGTTTAGTTAGTCAAATGGATGACCTAGAACTACGTGCAGGCCCTATAAACCGAGATGCCTAAAAATAAAAAAACTGAGACGAAGAGGGTAGTTCAGCATGTATCTTTTTAGATCAATATAGTCGGGATTCACCAAGGAGAAAAACCAAGTGGTAGGCTGCTCCTATCATGTTGGCGTAGTAACTCAAGCAGGGTCAGTTCGCACACAAAATGGCGAGGACCCCTTTGGCCGACATGTGGCTCATCCACCGTCTTGTTCCACGTGCGATGCACCAAATTACAGTTCGGAGCAGCGGTTGGAATTGGAGGCACCCAAGTCGTAGCGCTGTAGTAGTAGAAAATGAGCGACGAGGGGTCAAATCACAAAGCCCCACCTTCCCCGCATTAAGCTGGACGGACGAAGCAACCATCATTTCACTCTAGGGCGCAAGAGCATAAAGAAAATAGAAAACAATGATGCGTGCGGCAGCTACCTAGGGGACCCTAGGGTAGGGTTCTCCACTACAGATCCTTTTTTTTTGAAAGCGCCTCAACTACAAATCGGCTTCTCCCTCGTCCTCTTGAAGAAAACCGATGATGAGTGCGGCGGTAGGGTTTGTAGGAGTACTACGGCGTGCGGGGCCACGTCGTAGTAAACGGGTTCAAGCCGATGCCTTAAATATGTGTGGGCCGCTTGGTTTTACGGGAACGAGGCATCATTTTGGGTTCGGGGACGAGTGGAGATACAGTACGCACAAAAAATTGTGGACGTATGTTCGACCGAAAGGCAATGATGCATGGGCCCTGCATTTTGATATACTCAGGGCCGCGTGAAATTTTCTACTCTACTCAAAACTAGTAAGGTACACATGTATTGAACGCATGAGATTTCGAAACCAAATTATGAATAAATACACACTATAACATGTAAAACATTGAGTCATATATGCATGATGTAGATGTTTGTTTAGTTCTTATAGTTCATCTCATTCAAAATCAATAAGTTTTATAAAAATGTTAAGATTCATTGGGTTGTGCATTGTACTCCCTCCGTTCCGAAATAGATGACCCAACTTTGCACTAACTTTGTACAAAGTTAGTGCAAAGTTGGGTCATCTATTTTGGAACGGAGGGAGTAAATCATAAAGTAAAAAACAAATAATGGCAATTCATTTGGAAAAAATAATCAATTATGATACAGAAGATTCTAGAACAAAGGAGAAGTGCTTGTGTTTTGAGGTTTGTGCATTATGCTTAAGTTCAACCATGGAGTCTTCTAAATTCTACATGTGGCAGATCTGGTGGAATGTTGATGATATCCAACGGCCAGTATTGCTCGGATTTGCCTATCTCTGCACTATCGGGTTAGCTTCATCCAGCGACCATCTTTCAAAGTTATTGGCACACTATATAGTTCTTGTGCCACAGTTGCATGTTTTGGAAAAAAGCTACTAGTGGGTTGTACTATCTATTTAAGAATAACAGATGTATACATGGAAGTTGTAGGGAAAGAGATGACATGGAGCATCTCAATTCCTATGAGTAGGGATTGTAAAAGAGATGTCATTTGGTTCACATCATAGGAACTTTTCTATTGAATCTAGAGATGACATGTTTCTCAATTCCTATAAGGAGGGATTAGAAAAGAGATGTTATTTGGTTCATATCATAGGAACTTTTCTATTGAATATACGCTAATGTTTATTTTCCTTTGAAATTAATGGATTATAGGAATCCATTCATATGAACCAAGTGGCTCTAAAGATATAGAAATGATATCATGTTTATTTCCTTTGAAATGTGGAGTATATGAATCTATTCCTATGAACCAATTGGCTCTAAAGGAAAAAATCCTATAAAAATCATATCATATAGAGTTCATATGATATTCCTTGACACTAAAGGATGCTTGAAATTGCTGCGGGTGATACGATGGTCTTTGTTTGTAGACTCCTCACCCAACTTTATAGTTACCTCTCGAAGATGAATGAAATGATATATACATGGTATTCTACATGTGCAATTTGGTACACGAAAACTCTGTAAATGTTTGCGAGGTTCGAATTTTCAATAAAGCTATATCCACTGCATTTCGGAACGGAGGGAGCGTACGGCAGTTGCTAACACTCATGTGGAAGATTTGTGTGTAGGAGGAGTGGCTGTTCTGTTAAATGACATGGCAAAACTAACACTGTCGGATGCCGATCTAATGGTCCTTACGGCGTTCGTCAGGAAAAGGCTTGTGGTGAACGTTTGTCGGATAATGATTTATGGACACATGCATTGCATTGATACGTGCCTCCCTCTCTCTCACGCACACGCACCCTCACGAGTCACGACTCTCCCGAGTCCTCTCACAGACTCGCACGTCGCACCCACCATCCATCTGCAGGTAGACGTCATGCACATATGTGCTCTTCACACCCTACCCTCAGAACTTCTAAAAAACAAAAGACGACGCACACATTTTATTTTAGCTCACACGTCACACACTTGTACTATTACTCTAGCGGCGAATGTTCTTTGGGCATAGTATATTGTACTCTCACGAAGAGAAGTGGTGCACGCATGCACTAGTTCTCTCACACCCACTTGCGGGTACACGTAGGAGCGCATTTTTTTGAAGCTGGTACAACAAAATCACTCCACTATATATAAAAGCAGGAGACTTAGCGCTTGCTTTACTAGGGTTCCTCTCGTTCACTCTCTCATGCTCTCCAAATCTAAGCAACACATAGGTGGCCACACTCTCTCTCAGCTCACGGCTGGTCACAAATCTGGCCGAACAACCTCGACTGGGGCAGGGGTGTAGGTGCATCGTTCACGCTGTCGTCGGCGGCGAGGGAGGAGACCAAGGTCTGCCCACGCGTCCCGATCGGCGGCCATGCCGTTCTCTCCGAGAGAGCACCTGCACGGGAGGGCCTCCGACCCCTTCTTCCTCCTTGCGGTATTGTGGCCAAGATGCGGCCTCCCGACGCCGTCTTTGCAACATGCCGACGACCCTCAGGTATATATTCCTTCGAAACCTGCCTTGCTCTACTGCCCCAGCTCCCTTCATGTGGATCCTTTTCTACTTCCGTCCGCTGTTCCAAAGCTACCTAGACTTCTACTAAGGCACGTGCTTTGCACGTATGTTCTGTATGATAGATACACATATACCTTCTTTTTAGAGAGAGAAATGGGTACTCGTATCTTAGTAGATATCATAGTGTGTTTGTTTGCATGATCTAAGGACTATTCTGAAATAAGAAGCAAATCACTTGCACAAATCAAACTGAGTTCCAAGTAAGAATTTGATTACAAGATAAAAGTTGTAGTTTTATTATATGTTTTTTCCTGGGTTCCACTGATGTATAGTTCCAGAGTTGTTTGACGGTTTACATGCATGTATATGGACTATTTTGTGCAACTAAATAAGTCATTTAGGTCTGACAGACACTCATGTCCTATATTAGCTTGAGGTATAGCTTATGTATGACTGAAATAAAATATTACACTTTTTTTGCGAATAATAAAAATATTACATTTCTCGATGAAGCAGAATAAAACTTTAGCTAGCATCAGCCATGCAATGTTATGTTATGTGAACAGTGTAAACTTTGTAGTATAGCGGCATCTAAAAAATCCATTTTTATAGTAATCTAAAAAGATAAGTTAGTAGTAGAGTGTTTATTTCCCAGGTGACAACAGGGAACCAAAATGTGCTAGCTATTTGCCAACTTGTCGTACTTGCATGTGAGGAGGTGGCAGCAGTTTCTAGACATTTCTCAACTTCAGTAGGTGCAATCCAGATTCAACGGGGACTTGTTTATTTGTTTACTTGGAGAGCAGAGTCGACCATGTGCATAAGGAGCGGGAGCGAATCCGGTAGCTCTTAGCCGTCAGATCATGTCATCCTTTGTTTGATGGATGGCAGTGATATGCATGAGAGGGGGAATGAATGGTGGATTTTGAGCCAATGCTTGTTTGGGCGGGAGAACCAAAGATGGAGTGGTAAATCCAATTTCAAAACTGCCGCATTATAGTAGTAGTAGTTTAGAAGTAAAGCTATTTCATACAGTCGACTCAAAGCATTGGTTCAAACAGGGAAGAAAGTGGGAAAGCTATAGCATGAATCTAGGACTTGTTTCTAAGAGGAAACGGGGAAAAGTAGTAATATCTGTCACTGTTTAAATAACCGTATTTCTTATTTGCGCAAATAGGGATGTCTGTCTCCATATCGTTTCAGGATGTCTGTCTCCGTATCGTTTCTATCTGCGCAATCAAAAGCACACACCTCAGTTTTAGTACAACTATGCAAAATGAGATGGCTATCCCTCGCTGTCATTGTCTAACCTCCCGTCTTCAAGGTATCCCTACATTGGTAGTAACTAAGGTAGAATGAGCAACGCAATCTAAAAGAAGCTGATTCGTACGTTTTACTTCCTAATTGCAGTGCAGGGATGAGCGAAAACAACTGCATCCTAGTCCAGAATGCACTTTCTACCAGTTCATCCATGGACCAAGGACTAGCCGGCACTGCTGCACGACGGTTTTTTGGACAGGTGCGATGACAAGAGGCATTGTGGTCTGCTTATTTCTGCAAATAGCGGTGCTTAAATTTAGTGGAATGCACAAGCATTTCAGCTGGTCAGTACACTGCATGGTTCAGTTCAGCATTCCAGCTGAGACCACAATTATAATTGGCTATTCTGGAATGAGAGAACCTAACCCTGAATGGTGGCAACAAGAAAAAACCAGCGTGAACTCCAGGAAATTTAAGCCTGCCGGGAGGCCCTTTGCTCAGAGAGAAGCCTTGCTTGTTTTTTCGTGATTTGTAAACCTTCTCACAACTTTGTCTTTTGATGTGAACTAGTATATGTTTGTTATGTTCTATGAATCATTGAGATGTATAAAATTGCTTAACTTATGCTTTTCAAGTTTGTTATGAAGACGAGTTTAATGTGAGTGTTCCACATGATGGCTGGACTAGCGTGTGAATGTTTGGAATTTATTACATTGTGGCCTCAATTAACTGCATGAACCACTATTACAAGATACATAGTTGCTTATATGTCAGAGAGCAGATTGTTGATTGTTAGCTGGTCGATAGCCTAGTGTTGAAGCGAGCTGAGCCAATGTGCCGTGTTTTGCACAACTGCTTACAAGTGGGGTAGCACCAACAGTGTTTAAAAGTACTTATGTATACGTCGGCGCACGGTTCTCGAACGAGTGCTCTATTTCATCAAAACACACACTGCTCGTATGATAAACCGTGACAACTTATGTCTTACCATGCCATATTCATGAAAAACTAGTGAGGACGCATCTGTTTTGGCAACAATTACGATGGTTCTCACATGATTCACGGGCACACAAAAGTAGCAGCAGTTCCCATAGAAGGATTCAAACAGAGTACTAGCCCCAGAGGGGTCGATAACAGGCAAGGTTCGGATAATTATACACAATCCAAACTACTATTAAACACTAGCTGGGGCAACTATTTCATGCCTCGATCTAATTTGGGCTAGACACAGGACGAACCTTGCCATGAACATCATTGAGGACGTCCCGCATCAGCTCAATCCTGTGAACCTTTATGAAGACAACCTTGTGGCCTTGCCACTGATAAACTTGTTTGTGGAGGCATGCCACGTCATCTTCCTACGTAAGCTTGACAAGAACAGTATTCCTCACAAATGAAGGAGTAGCTTTGAACTTCTTGTGCTTCAGTACATCCTGGACAACACGCCTGACAACAGTGAGGCTGGAATACAACTCTTCATTGGTATAACCGCAAATGGCTTCCAGGATCCAACAACCTAAGAACTCTATTTTCCCAGTGCGAATATTCAGGTCGTCCGCCTCATAGCGAGTGACATGTACAACCACACAATCCTTGTCTGCATCAGGGCTATAATTGAAATAGAAACAAATTCTGAATTACTTTTCAGTATAAGAAACACAAGTTATTTAAACTACTACGTATACCATGGCATCGAAGCTAATAAAATTTTGCATTATTAATCACCACATACTTCCTTTTCTAAAAAAATCACCACAAACTTAGATGAAAAACCACAATTGAGAACGGCAAAGAAGGAAATCACCTTGGGCAGCTCAGCAGAGGGGGACACATCCTCGAAGGGGCAAAACTGCTCCTGCAGTGCCACGGGGGCTGTAACCTCAAACGAGGCATTGACCATCTCAGTATCTAGGGTCGCCTCGGTGGTTGCCTCCATCTTCTTGCAGCTCTATGTCTCGTGGGGATCAGCCTCCCGCGTCTGATCCAATATTGGCAGATCTTTGCCTGGTTCTCCTTGGTCCATCATGAAACTGATGAATACTAGGAGTCCACTGAAAGGAAAACACAATCGCAATGACAATGAAACAAAAAAGAGAGTGAGGATTGGTTACTGCTTTGCAAAAGTTCTTTTTTTCCTCTGACCGAAACTATACCAACATCACGGATCCACTTACCTTCCCTTTGTTCGGAGAGAAGAACAGTGGCAGATGCAAGCGTTGCCTTTCTTGAAGATGGTGAGGGAGAAGGGGATTCAGCAAAGAGTGAAATGATGGTTGCTTTGTCCGTCAAACATAGACTGCGGGGAGGTGGGCTTTTGTGATACAACGTCTCATTACTGCCGCGCTACGACCGGGGTGACTCTCCGCCTCCATACTGCCTTCTAATTTGGTGGATGGCATTTGGGCCCGTGCGCTGCATGGCCCGCATGTCGGTGAACAAACGTATAACGACATTCAGTAGAGGGAGACGTTTCAATGACCTAGGAGGAGCCAGAAGCGGTAGAGTGTCTCCACTGTACTAGTAGTAATTGTTTTTCTGGGTAGTTGTAGAGTGTCTCCACTGTACTAGTAGTAATTGTTTCTTGGGTCCCAAGACAAAACAGCCCAGCCACACTAGTAAATAGTAAAATCAATTCAGAAACCTGGGTGCTCTTCTTCCTCCTCGCTCACACCCACCTCACGTCAGCTCGCTCCACTCGTACCCCCAAATTCCTCAGCTCACTCCTACAGAAAACCCCAGCTCCCCTTCTTCCTCACTCCTACAGAAAACCCCCAGCTCCCGTTCTTCTTCGCTCGTACCACAACTAGGCTCGTCATTCGTTACTCTGCTCAAATCCGTGAGCGCGATCTGACGCCCTCGAGGAAAATGGAGTCGGCTGACCCCAGCGCCAAGAAGACGAGGCTCCCGCCATTGGTGTCGCCTATTGTAGATCCCGCACCCGGCAACGCGGGGAGAAGCGGTGACCCCGCCCCCACCGGATCCCAGGAAGCCGTAGAATCTCGGGTGGACCGCATCACCGATCTCTCGGACACCATCCTTGGGGAGATCATCTCACTTCTCCTCACCAAGGATTGCTGCCGCACCCAAGTCCTCTCAATTCGGTTGCGCCCTCAATGGCGCACCGTTCCCCTTAATCTCGACTGTCGCCAGCTATCTCTCTTCAATGATTTTCAAATCCCCAGAGCCATCATCTCCTCCCACCAAGGCTCCGTTCAAAGCCTCTACATCCCGTCATGCAACCTAAGCAAGCATACCATGGCCTGTACGGTGGACGCCTAGCTGGAATCCCCTAAATTCATAGAACTACAGCTTCTTGAGTTCTACTATTCCCCTGGAAATCACATACCACATACCGAACGCCATGAACTTGTGCCCTTAGCATCGATGTCCATCTCGGGGTTTTCGTCCTTTCTCCACACCGCCACCTTTGCGAAGTGCTACCTACCAGACAATCTGGTACTAAACCTTTGACTCCCATTTCTCAAGAAACTTTCACTTGTGCGGGTTCGTATATCAGAGGCCTCATTGCACAGCATCATACAGTCCAGTTGCCCTGCGCTGGAGTGCTTGGTGCTTGTTTTCACAGTTAGAATCGGTTGTCTCCAAATAAAGTCGCCTAACCTTGTAAGAATTGGAATTTGTTTTGACGGAAGGCAGCTCATCATCCAAGATGCCCCTTCACTTCAAAGGTTGATCCTTGATTCTAGTTATTCACCGTTGCAAATAACCGTCCTCTCTGCGCCTAAACTGGAGACCTTGGGTGTAATACATGATCTCTGTGCTCATTTCAATATGGTGTTTGGCTCCACAGTTCTTCAGGTACTTTATATTATCATCTACACTTGTAACCATAAGCTGCATTTTAAATTTCTGCGCATAATTTATATATCATCTTGGAGTACACATTTTGTAATATTAGGTTCTATGCTCAATGAAGAGTTTCTCCATGGATGGCCTATCAATGGTGCTGGATTCTGTCAAGATCTTATATATCCAAATGAATAGTTTTGATCTGAACAAGATTATTGGCTTGCTGCAATGCTTTACATGTCTAGAGAAGTTGTATATAAAGGTGATAATTTCACGCACATTGGAAGACCGCATATAGTGTACTAGAATTAACCATTAAGCTGTTGCTCTTTCGACACTCTTCTTTTAGACTTGAACTATTTTCAATCTTCATGTCTATTTAGGCAACAGGACGGGGTAAGAAAGTTATAAGCAATCGGTGGATTCGTAAGCATCGGGATTTTCTCACTTCTCATGAGATTCGATTGAAGACAATAAGGCTAGAACGATATGTAGCCAACCGTGCAAACACAAGATTTATCACATTCTTCCTGCTGAATGCGAGGTTACTATTGTCCATCAGGGTTAAGTTTATCAGCAGCATGGTTTTGACGGATGGGTATGTCCAAGAGCAAAAAAAGGAGTTTCAGGTGGGCAAAAGAGCTTCTGAACGTCCCGGGCTTCTATTTACAACATATCGTGGTCATAATCCAGTAAATTTTATGACCCAGGATGTTCATTCTATGGACCTGACCGATCCATTTGACTGTGACTGCCGAAAACAGTGCTGGAGTTAGATGTTGTTACCCTTTTCAATCTGGTTTTTTGTAAACCTGAGAACAATTAACCCTTGTGCTTTTGTACAGTTTGTAAGCTGGAGTTAGATGTTCCTGCCCTTTTCAACTCAGCTGTGACTGTCATATTTTCTTTGAAACAAGGCAAATGGCTTGCCATTCATTTAATTTAGAGTGAAATATTGTAACAAATCCAAACCAAGGGAAATAACATCACTCTTGCCGGCTGCTTGAGCTCACTGTGCATTACAAAAGCCAAGTGATTAGCCCCCACCAGCACCCACAAACTTATTTCGAGCTAGCACATTAAATGGGCTGTAAATTTTCATAGGAAATGCTGCATGACCATGACAGATTTGGATTCTGACATTTGGGACCCGCAAGGAAATAGCCTATCCAAGGCGGTGTCGACTTACTAGCCAGTCAACAAACGATTATGCCTACCAGTCGTTGGATTGACATCCAACATCTGCCGCGTATCTTCTATCTCTTGTCTTCTTCTTCCTCCAATCCCCAAACCAAACCACCCCATCAGCTCCGCCTGCTCCCGCCTCCCATGGCTGGCTGCGCCTCCGCCACCCTACCGTACGTACCCTCCAACGTTGGCCAGTCCCTCCCTCTATTCCCCACACATCCTGTTATTCTCCGGTGACGTCAGCCCCAACATGCACCCGTGCCCGAACCAGTCAACCCTCGTACTCCCCTCCGCCTGCGACTGGACCGGCGCATCTTCAACGGCTCCTGCTTGTTTTGTCCGAGGCCTCGCCTCGTCCTCCGCCTTGCGGCCTTGGTTCGCTCGCCGTGCGCGGTGCGCCGCCCTCTTGCGTTGTCAACGTCGTCAACAACTGAGAGGAACAAGGAGATGACTGTACATGGAGGAGATGATAGTAGGGACCCACCAGCGTCATGGCAGTACGCAAGCAAGTGCCTCTATAGTACAAGCCCAAAAATATGGTTCCTCCTAATGGTTGGACATCTGGGGCTCACGCCATTGTCAATGTAGTCAATAATGAGAGAATTACACTACGAGCGGCTGACACCAGGGACCCAGCAAGTCACGCAGTTTTTTTTTGAGGAACAAGTAGTTGTTATTTATACTAGTTTTAGCGACGGATCATGGTAGCAACGGGGCTGTGCGAGGGCTGTGGCCCATCTAGCCAGGTTTTTTTATGTTTACCACATCATGCGCCCAGTTGTGTTTTTTTCTTGCTGAAAATGGCTAGCCCAATTCTATTTTTTTAAGAAATACCCAAAAAAGGCCTACTTGCTTTATCTGCCCTGCTGGGCTGCAAATCTTTCAAGACGAGGAGAGTTTCATTCGGTTTGCCCAGAAATGGGTTGTACATTTTTAAAACACATCAAACCAGGAATTAGTTTCAATTTTTTTTCATTACAAGATCTTAAATTCCATTGATTTTTATGCGTGGACAATTATTTGGATTTTATATTTATATAAATTATTTTTCAAAATAGTTTGAATGTGAATCGATATTTCTGGATTAAAAACAGTTGACCGCACCAAAATATGCAAAATTTTGTATACTTTTTAACCGTGGCCACAATATGGGGTGTGATGCTAACAAAAAGAAGATGGGCTCCAAAAAAATTCTTAAGAATTAGCAAATGGGCTGTACATTATTAGAAATAATGGCAGATGGGATGTATGCTGTTTTACACAGATTTGAGGCTGACTTGTGCGCCTACTACAGGTTGACGCGTATGCTTTCATAAAAAAGGTTGACGCACACGCAACACCCTGTCAACTTAGTGAGCACACGAGAGCAGTGACTGTCGAATGTCCATCCAATGGTTGTCGTGCTTCTTCAATCTCTGCTCTTCATGCTCAAGCCGCTCAAACAAGCGCCGACGGGACTGCGTGCTCCCTTCTCTCGTGGCCGGCTATGCTTCCGCGCAGGCCTAACGGCCCCACCGTACTCCCATCGCTGGCCTAGCCATCCCTCTACTCACCCACACATGCTGTTATTCTCCGGCGACGGTAGATGAACCAATACACCCTCGTACTCCTCCGCGTGGGAATCATCTGCCGAGTATTCCCTGGCTCCGTGCCGTTCCCTTCCTAGGCCTCGTCGTCGTCCACCGCCCTGGTGCTCTCGGCACGGCCTGGTCAACGTGGTCAATTAACGACATCCATCGGAAGTGGACTGTACGTGGAGAGGCTGACAGCTGGGGTCCACGGCCACACGCAAGGAAATGCCTCCTTATTACGCCCAAAATAATGATTCCTAAACCTGACAGCTAGGACCCACAGGAAGGGCCTCTGTATTTCGCGAAAAAACATTCCCCCCGCTGACAGGTCGGACCCACCAGCTATATCTTCGCACGCAAGGAAGTGCCTCCTTATTACACCCCAAAAATGAATACCCCCCTGCTAGCTGGGACCCACCATATTGTTGGGTTGACTTGTGGGCCTACTAAGTTGATAGGGACGGAGAACTTTGTCAACTTAGGCAATACTCCAGTGACCGTATGATGTCCATCCAATGGCCATAGTACTTCTTAAACCTCTAGTCTTCTTGCTCCAGCCGCCCAAAGCAGTGCCGGTCATGCCGCCTGCTCCTGCCTCCCGTGGCTGGCTGTGCTACCGCGGAGGCCTCACCGCCAACATACTACTCCCACCACTAGCCAGGCCATCCCTCCACTCACCCACACCCCCTGTTATTCTGCAGCGACGGCAGCCTCACACCGCAGCCGAACCAGTGAACGCTCGTACTCCTCTCCGCGTGGGCATCCACTGCCGCGTCTTGCACGGCTCCGCGTCGTCCCCATCCTAGGCCTCGCCGTCGTCACCGCCGTGGTGCTCTCGGCGTGGCGTGGTCAATGTGGTCAACGACCGACTTCCATCGGAAGAGTACTGTACGTGGAGAGGCTGATAGCTGGGTCCACGGCAGCCGCAAGGAAGTGCCTCCTTATTACGCAGAAAATAATTATTACTCCACCTGACAGCGGGGACCCACCGGACGGGCCACCAGTATTTTGCGAAAAAAATCGTTTCCCCTGACTACTGGGACCCACCGGACCGGCCACCGTATTTCCCAAAAAAATGTTCCCCCCGCTGTCAGCTCGGACCCACCGGAAGTGCCTCCTTATTACGCACAAAAAAATGAATACTCCCCCGGCTAGCTGGGACCCACCTTGTTGGGAGGTTGACTTGTGGGCCTACTAAGTTGACGGGGACGAAGGGCTTTGTCAACTTAGTCAATATGAAGGATTCTAGCTCCAGTGACCGTACGATGTCCATCCAATGGCCGTAGTGCTTCTTCAACCTCTGGTCTTCTTGCTCCAGCCGCCCAAAGCAGCGTCGGTCATGCCGCATGCTCCTGCCTCCCGTGGTCGGCTGTGCTGCCGTAGAGGCCTCACCGCCCCCTACTATTCCCACCGCTGGCCGGGCCCTGCGGCGATGGCAGCCTCACACCGCAGCCGAACCAGTGAACCCTTGTAGTCCTCTCCGCGCGGGCTTCCACTGCCGCGTCGTCCCCTTCCTAGGCCTCGCCGTCGTCCACCGCCATGGTGCTCTCCGCGCGGCGTGGTCAAAGTGGTCAAGGAATGACTTCCATTGGAAGAGTACTATACGTGGAGAGGCTGACAGCTGGGTCCACGACAACAATCCAGTTTTTTTGTGATTTGCCAAGTAAGTCGCTTTGTCAGGCCTGTTGGGTTGCAAATCTTTCAAGATGAGGAGAGCTTTCATTCGGCTGGCCGAGAAAATGGCCCATCAGTAATGAGAAATGGGTTGTACATTTTTAAAACACATCAAACCGGCAATTAGTTTGAAATATCTTTTTTTCATTTCAAGATTTTAAATTACATTAATTTTTATGTGTGGAGAATTTGTTGGATTTTATATTGATATACATTTATTTTTAAAATCAGTTTGAATGTGAGTTAAAATTTCGGGATTAAAAACAGTTTGGACCGCACCGAAATATGCGAAATTTCGTATAATTTTTTAACCGTTGCCACAATATGGGCTGTAATGCTAACAAAAACAATATGGGCTCCAAAAAAACCTTAAGAATTAGCAAATGGGCTGTAAATTATTAGAAATAATGGCAGATGGGATGTATGCTGTTTTCCACAGATTTGAGGCTTTCCTAAAAAAAGGTTAACGCACAAGCACTGACTGTTGGATATCCATCCAAGGGTCGTCATGCTTCTTCAATCTCTGCTCTTCCTGCTCCAGCTGCTCAAACAAGCGCCGGCGGGACTGCCTGCTCCCTCCTCCTCGTGGCCGACTGTGCTGCCGTGCAGGCCTCACCGCCCGACGGTACTCCCATCGCTGGCCTAACCATCCCTCTACTCACCCACACCTGCTGTTATTCTCCGGCGACGGTAGATGAACCAGTAAACCCTCGTACAGTCTTCCCTACCTCTGTGTCATCCCCTTCCTAGGCCTCGCCGTCGTCCACCGCCCTGGTGCTCTCCGCGCGGCGTGGTCAACGTGGTGAAGGAAAGACTTCCATCGGACGTGGACTGTACATGGAGAGGCTGACAGCTAGGCCCACGACCGCAGCAAGGAAGTGCCTCCTTATTACGCAGAAAATAATGATTCCTCCACCTCACAGTTGGGACCCACCGGACGGGCCACTGTATTTTGCGAAAAAACTTTTCCCCCTGACTGCTGGGACACACCACCTACATCTTCGCACGCAAGGAAGTGCGTCCGGGCAAAAAAACGATTCTCCCCCTGACTGCTGGGACCCACCAGCTATATCTTCGCAGGCAAGGAAGTGCCTGACAGCCGGGACCCACCTGGTCGAAGCGTACGTAGCGTTGTCATTCTGGTTGCGAATGTGTACGTATATACTGGTCGATGTAGAGACGCGCACGTGTCGTAGTAGAGGAGCACACGTGTCGTAGTAGAGGCGCGCATGTGTCATAGTAGAGCGGCCAGCGGCCAGGGTGCAAGAAAGAAAATACGGCCACGTATGTGTACGTACGGGCGGGGTCTCGAACGCCTACTCGCACATACGTACGGCCAGGGCTCATGTACATGGCTGGGTCGGAACAAAGAAACAGCGTCGTTGTCGTGTTCATGGGGAGGCAACGGAATGCGTCAAGTTCATGGGGAGGCAACGGAATGCGTCGTGCTCATCGGGAGGGCTTGACCAAACAGGCGATGGAAACAAGGCCTGGCATACCGCAGAACGGAGGAAACGGACTTGTGTTCGACCGGCCACGTTCGAAATGGATCCTGTTCATCGGGAGGGGTCTGGTGTACTGCAAAATGGAGGAAACAAACCTCCTACGGTCGAAACAGGGGTCTTGTTCATCGGGAAGGGTGTGGCGTACCGCAAAACGGACGAAACGGACCTCCTACAGTCGAAACAGGGGTCCTGTTCATCGGGAGGGGTGTGGCGTACCGCAAAACGAAGGAAACGGACTTGTGTTGGAGCGCTACGGTCGAAACGGGGGTCCTGTTCATCAGGAGGGGTGTGGCGTACTGCAAAAGGGATTCCACGGGATACTGTTCATCTCCACGGTCGACCCCCTCCAGCCTCCATGAGCTACTATTCATCCACTGTCGACCTCCTCCAGCCTCCACCTGCGACTGTTCATCCACGGGCTCCTGTTCATCCAGCCTCCACCGCGCGCTACTCCACCGGCTACTATTCAACCAGCCCTCTCCACGGGCTCCTGTTCAACCACCCCTCCACGGGCTACTGTTCATCCTTCCCTCCACCGTCTACTGTTCATCCTGCCCTCCACGGGGTGGTCCTATTCATCCAGCCCTGCACGGGGTCCTGTTCATACAGCCCCAACCGGCTCGATTTCGATCGGGGTCGTGTTCATTTAGAGGCAATACCACGGGGTCCTGTTCATCCACCCCCACCAGGAACTGTTCATCCAACGCC
>NC_041386.1:129343399-129439499 GCF_002162155.2 Triticum dicoccoides | reverse complement strand
CACTGTTCATCCAGAGACAGCATCGATCGGCTTCAGTTAGCAGCAGTAGCGAAGGAATCGCTCGACCGGGTTCAGTTAATAGCCATCGATTGATCGCTCGGGTTAAGTAACGCGTAGCCTGCAGTGCAATCGCTCGGGTTCAGTTAGAGCCCAATGCCTCGCTCGGGTTCAGTTAGAGCCAACGCCTCACACACACATGCGTACGTGTACGAGTGAGACGCGCGTCGCTCGGCCTCCGACCTCCCACCGTAACCGGGAACTCCCTGAAATTTTCCTTGCCCAAACTTCTACCACGGTTTTTTCCGTCATGGACGGCCCAAAGAATGTCATGCAGCTGCGTTTCCGGCCCGCCCAGGACGAAAAGCTCATTTTCTGTCATGATTTTTTATCATAGAAGTAGGAGCCCACCACATATATGATGATACCGGGTTTTGTCACAACTATCGTCATAGAAGTGTCATATGTATGACAGAAAAAAATTTCGTTCGGCCCAAAATGTCACGGATGTGTCTTTTTTTGTAGTGATTTGTTTGCTGCATATAGTCTTATTTCGGTCACCATTAACTCATGTTTCATGCGTAGATGGTGGTCAACTTCCATGAGTTCAGTGTCCTTCCCTTAGCTCCCGGTGCTGTTCCTTTTGAGTTCAGTCCCACTCATGCACCTCTCAGCTTTGCCGCCTTCCTTGGCGACATGTGGCGTAGTATTTATCCCCTCGGAGATCCACCTCATTATCAAGTATTCTAGTTTTCTGCTGGAGGAAGAATTTGGGAATACGTTGCTCATGTTCATCTGTCAGACCTGATTCCTACCGGTAATCGCACCTACAGTTTCCACGGTGGTAACGGCGCTACTCCTAAG
This sequence comes from Triticum dicoccoides, assembly GCF_002162155.2. Taxonomy (NCBI): domain Eukaryota; kingdom Viridiplantae; phylum Streptophyta; class Magnoliopsida; order Poales; family Poaceae; genus Triticum; species Triticum dicoccoides. The sequence goes on along the minus strand of NC_041386.1, from coordinate 129,438,638 downwards.
CGTGCCGTTCAGCTTGCTGGAATGGCAGGAGTCACCGGTCTTCGTCATCAAGAGAGCATGGTGCAAGAGAACCGTGCTTATCAATATTAACCCACCATCGTCGAGAATCCTAGGCGAATCCAATTTCTCTCCGTCAACCCTCAAGATGACCCGGCTATCCTCTCCATGTCTCATTACATGACGACCGAGTGTCTTCTTATTTCTGAGTTAGTCCGAGACGCCATTCGAGCCAGGAGATTGCTTGGTGTCGCTTTACCTCAGTCTCCGCCAGCTTGACCAACTCCTTCGCCTCGTCCATCCAGAGTTTCAGAGTCAGCAGTTCCACTCGGTACTCCCTTAGCTTCCTCATTAGTTCGCAAGCGTTGTCTCAAGCGTAGGATGTAATCCTTCGTGTAGTGTTTGTGCATCTGTTGTAGCATCATGCTTGTGTGTGCCTGTGTTGAGCAGCCTTGTAGCTTGTTTGTTGTTTGCTTTGTTGCAATAAATCGTTTTCTCGTGCTTCTTTGTTTTGAATCCTTAGTTTTACCCCCTTATGGAAATTATTCCTCGACCGACACCGGATCAGAAGGAGCCGAAAGCAGTACAGATATACACCAAGGAATTCAGTTAAAAGCAATGAGATTTTCAGCTGACAGCATTGGGGACATCTGTCCGGATACAAATTGTATTCTGATCAGACCTTTCAGCAACAAATACCTGTCAGAGATACACTTTATCGCAGCAAAGATTAAATCAGAAAGAGGAAAAAATTGGATCAACCATGCATTTCAAGTCAAAGGTATGGGCTATGCACAATGATTGAATCTGCTATAAGGCAAAAATATTGCGACACCTAGAGTCAGTCCCCACGCACAATGAATTCAGCAAGGACAGTCGGACAATCCTTGTCATATAAATAATCAGCTGCCGGACTGACAAATATATATATATATATATATATATATATATATATATATATATATATATATATATATATATATATATATATATGTCATTCCATTCAGCAAGAAAATCAGTTCTGTCCTTCTCCACAATTTATTGACGAAGTGTACAAAGATAAGGTTCCCAGTCTGCATCGGTAGGGAATGAATGGATTCCCATACAAGATATTCAGTCTTCTTGATAAAATACTACAAAAACTTCTGGCATAAGGTATCGAGTCTTCCCTAGCAAAGTTTTTAAGGGGGGAAGATTATGAGGTACGATACCCCATTTTTTCCTCAAGAAGATATCCACCAAAGGCTTTGAGCATAAGCCATCCAGTCTTCCTTAACACGATATCCCGATGGTTTCCCAAATGCAAGCTGCCCAGTATATATTCTTCTGTACATCACTAGTACAAGACATTAAATTATGAATTGTCAGCATATGGCAATGTCTTCCAAGTGATAGATCTGCAACAATTGGTCTGAAACAAAAATCGATTAGAGGTATGCATCGAGAATTAGATATTAGTTCATTCAGTATGCTGCCAAGTCCATGAAAGTCTCTCGCGCAAGGAAGAATTCACGGTACACATTCGACAACCTCACCGGTTTTTCAAGAAACAAAAACCAGTGGGTGATGTCATAATCAACAAGTCTTGAAGGAAATACAACATTGAGACAATAATCTTGGCAGTGATTGTCAAGATCAGTCCTGTACATCCAACAATATGCTGTTATTAACCCTGTCACTGTCTGGCATAATCCACAACAGTATTGAGATTTGTATAACCACACATGAGCCAGATAAATATACCGAGGCTCAAAACATGCACCAGACCAAGGTATGAGTGCTAGATATTGTATGTAACAGTATTCAGGGCCGCAAAAATAATCAAGGATATATATAAGGCCCCGATCTTTTGGTTGAGGATCCAGATGAAGAAAGTAATAATGAAAGAGTAAGACCAACAATACAGGTATGCCGGTTATTATGTGAAAAATGTGGATGCCCAGTCCGTCTTATTCCACGGCAAACCTAAGCAAAGATCCACCTAAGAGGTATACTCCATTGTGGTAAGGACCTCATAGCGAGGCAACCAGCTCAGTCCACAGTATGCTCAGAACTGTCAGCATTGAATACCTGAGTCTGTCTGGTCAGACTCATGGATAGCTCAATATATTGACCTCAACACGCGTGATGGAGCATCGCACAGGCTGTTATTCCCAAGGAGATACTGGCAAAAATGAAGAATCCGTGTGAAAACACATACTTTGAGGATTGTTATCTCTCGCATAGGGGAAGCAATTAAAAGAATAGCCTGTGTGGTTGGGATTCTTTGCCAAGATCACTGCCAGTCAAGTCTGAAAATCTTATCATCAGGAGATGGTGCATTTTTCTATCAATCACGACAAGCGACAGTCAAACCTTTGGTACAACTTGGATACTCAAGACTGTGAAGCCAGTCAAGATAAGTCAGAAACTCATGCAAGATGTCAGCATCCGTTAGCAAAAACAGATATGATCTACATCACTGTTTTGGAACCAGAAGGCATGTCTATATTCAAGGAATCCGATGCCTGGATAGAAGAGATTGTTTGTTCCACGGGGAGATATGTTCCCCAACTCCATGGAATATTCTCGGCACTCGATACTAGAATAACATTTCCAGCAAGGATCAATATCAAGAAGGACAAGTATGTCTGTGCAAATAATATTTCGGATGCCGGCTCAGCCAAAGAAAATTTGAGTCAGTATAAACAGGAACATATGATGGTACGTCCTGTCAGAATGTCAGATACGGCGAAGCAAACCACCCCAAATAAGACAGTCAGTTAGATCCAATAAAGTGGAAATATTATATAAGGATGAATAAAAGAAACCTGAGTTGGAAACAGTTTCTTCAAGCCAAAAAGATTATTTAACCCTGAACAACCAAATCTCGAGGACGAGATTCCTTTGATTTTTTTGGATTTCTTGTTTTGTTTTGCTTTTCCGTGGCTATGTGGTTCTGAAACTTGGGAAGATCATGTCTTCCTAGGTTTTATAGTGGCTTGTCACCCTCTGTATCATCCCAAGATCATGTCATTTCCATCCTTGACCTAACCCAATTGTCATTTTATTGCGAGTATTCCTTTTCTGATAAAGGAATAACTCTTAAAACCCTAGGTTGTGAAGCAACCTATATTTCTGTCACTCCTAAAATTCCCAAATAGATCTCATAAATTGTTTCGGTAATATCTTCCTCAAATTTGGCAAATATATCATTGGCCATGTTTCCCATCATGCTCAATAAATTCATTTCCTATTCTGTCCTAAATGGCACATTGTGAAGCAAGTCCTATTTATCTTTGCCCATTTGAACCCAAACTTCTTGGACATCTTTTCCTGTCCAAATAATTTCCTCATGGCAAAATTCAACTCAATTTTCCTAGTAAATATTCCTGAGCAATTTTTTTAAGTTCCTGTCTGAGGGAAGTGATTGTGAAGGAAGTACAATCTATCCATATCCAAATGAGTTGAAATTTTGCAAGGACCTTTATATTATCAAATCTTGACTCTCCACCAAATATGAGCTCATGTAAATCATCTATGTGAGCCCAAATCCAAATCATAGTTTGTGGTCAGATTTTCAAATTGTGAAGCAACTATATTTTATATTGCTTCAATTGAGCTGAAACTTAACCAGGACATGATTCTACCAATATCAACTCCCTCCACCAAGTTTTACCTCAATTGGTTAATCCAATTGCCCTGTGTAATTTTTCCAACTTTCTACCCAGAATGAAGCTTTGTGAAGCAAGTGCCACTTTGGTATTTCCAAATGGCATGAAACTTTTACAGCAGCTTCATATCATCATATAACCCCTCTATGCCAAATTTCAGCTGACATAAATCAAGTATGTGAGTGTATCATCCAAATCCCTAATTCTGCCCAGTTTGGCACTTTCTACAGCAACCCTCATCTAAAATCCTCCTCCTGGTCTGAATTTTGGTGATCAACATAACCTTAGTATGTGATCATCACCACACAAACTATTTACCACGTTACCTAGCTGGTTTAACCACAATAAGTGACAAACACCTTCTTACTGATTTACTTTGGAGCTAAGTGCAAATCTATTCCTTGCCCCTGGACCGATTTATTTCCTAATTTTGACTAAGGGTGCGATGGTCTATCTACTGGACATGGTAGGCCACGCCAAAGAGCGCCGCTTGCACCAGTGCGTGTGGTGATCACGCTTGCGTCATGGCTGAACGCGTGCTCTGGCTTGTTCCGGCCACTATTCTCGTCTCCTCCCTCCTCGTCTCGACCTTCATTCAAGTCCTGGAGCTCTCCCGTGCTCGACTGCATCGCCCTGCGTCGCTGCTTCATCATGGTTCGCCATGAATGCGCCACTAGAACAATGCCCATTCCATGCCCAGCACCTGACCTCCATTAGAGCACTGCTCAAGCTCGCTTGTGAGCTCTAGAGCCTTCCCCTCGGCTATATAAGCATGCCCCTAGTCCCTCCGCACCTCAATCATCTCCCCCTTGCCTCATTTGCTCTCTAGAATCGCCCCATCTCGACGGAGTTCGCCTCTGTCCACCATGGCCGCGTCGGCCTTGACATGATTCTGGCCAACCCGAGCCTCCTCTCGCCTACCTTCCACGTCCTCTATCTCCCCCTCGTTCCACTCAGCCGCCCCACCCACTTGCCCCCTCGTAGGAGTACGTTCTTCGCCGGAGAGCACCACCGCCAGCCCGTCCCGGTCCTCCTCTTGGCGCCACCTCTCCCCTCCACCCCTCTCCTCCCCGGCGGTCATGCTCCCTCTGAACGGGACCCCCTCGCCGCCCCGGTCCCGCCGGTGCCCTCGGCTCGGCCAGAGACGGCCGGAACTGGCCGGCCCCCTCGGCGCTTCCTCTGCTGCTCCTCCTTTGTATCGCACGGGAGCACTGGAGCAGGAGGAAGGAGACGACCGAGCCTGGCCCCTCCCTCTGTGCCTGGACCCCACCTGTAAGCCTCTCGTTCCTTGGTCCACGTGGATAAGTGGAGACATATTTTCTAGAAATACGTTTTCATTCTAAGAAAGCGTATTACATATCTATTGCGGCCGAAAATACATTTTATTTCACAGAAAACATATTCTGGACGAAGGCGTGTTCTGTTTTTCCTCGCCAGGGACCTGTTTGTGAAGAAATATTCACAAATTGGAGCGTGATCTTCAACTCCTCACAACTTTTCAACCGTAACTCCGATCGAGGTGAAACCAGCGCTCACTTCTTCATCTCGTTGATGTCTATATTTTGGTAACATTTTCACTAGGTGGCCTCATAGTGAAAATGACTATTTTGCCCTTGCCTCTAATCAGCTCCCTCCGAGAGAGAACCGTCCTATGTTTTGTTCCACGGTTTCACCGCACTTCTTCCCGGAGTCTCCGTCATCCCAGGAAAGCCACAATACCCACTTGCATGATAGTCATGCAGTAGCAATGGTTTTCAACTTGAATATTTATTAAATGTTTGCTTGTTTAAAACATGGTTATCATTGTTCAGTAATGATTCTTGGCTAGTGCTTACTTTCTTGCTGGGCCCTATCATCATAGGGCCCAGTTCGTGTCGGTCACACTATGAGTCAACAGTAATAATAATAATGTGCTAAATAGCAACCCCAGTTCGAGGATGAGATAAGTTGGTGGTGATCGCTGGAAGGATCATCGTTTGAGGCCAGGTATTGGTCGTGGTTGTGATTGCTGGAAGGATCACTGTTTAGAAGGTCACACTATGCTTCTAGGGTTTAGCCTCTACGATCTCGTGGTAGATCAACTCTTGTAATACTCATATCATCAAGATCAATTAAGCAGGAAGTAGGGTATTACCTCCATTGAGAGGGCTCGAACCTGGGTAAACATTGTGTCCCCCGCCTCCTGTTACCATTAACCATAGACGCACAGTTCGGGACCCCCTACCCGAGATCCGCCGGTTTTGACACCGATAGTCATGTTCTAAAGAATTGAACCAAATTGTCTATTTACCCACTTATGGTTGCGATCAACCTTCTGGTGAAGACTGAGGAGAAGTTCACGATCAGTCATCACCCTTGGAGTTGTGCCTTGTGGATTTTTCTTTGCAGCATTGGCGGTACATGCATGAGTGGCAGAGTCATCATTGGTGGACTAAGATGCAGCTTTGCAGAACTGACCATCCAATGGATGAATGCCTTCATCAATAACAGCAGTTGTCTTGCCCTTCTCATTAGATGAGGAAATAGGTCGTTTGAAGACTTCAATGGGAGACAAGTAACTGAGATGATTCTGAACGTTAGCCATGTAGTGGATTGAAGACCTTGATCTGAGGAATCTCATAATCCAAGGAGCGTAAGGCTTCAACTCAAAAGGTGAGAGTGCAACATTTCCCAGAGTCCTCGTCAAGAAATCATGGTAGTTGACAGGAACGCCATTGTGGCACCCCGGCTTAGAGAAAACTGGAACGCCTCGTATTCCAGCCAGAGATCGAGGTGAAGTCTTCTGGAATACAGCACTGCTTAGTATAGAACAAACCAGCTCTCTATTACAACACGAAGATGAATACAAGGGTTCTGATATTACAATGAATAACATCGGTACGATGACACTACGTCAACCACGGTTGCTCTATACAAGCAGCATATCAACTCGAACAGCGGAACAACTACTGGCAACGGAACAACGAACGGCGATGATGGACACCAATCCGCGGGACTCTGGCTGGAAAGTTTATCCTAGCTCGCGCACACAGGAACCACACCAAACAAGCAAGCAATCCAGGCACGACCTGCAAACTGGCATGACACGCCAGGTCAGTACATTGAATGTACTTGCAAGCTCACAATAACCATAAGCATTCAAGACAAACAATAGCATGGCAATTACAGATTAAGCAAGAATTATCATGAGATCATCAGAAAAACATGGCATGAACAACATGAACATAATATCGCTAGAACAATGTGATCATGGCATGAACATATAAATCTGATGATACTAGCATGCAACATGATGATAGGGCCCAGTTCGTGTCGGTCACACTATGTTTTAAACATGTTTTAAACAAGCAAACATATAAATCTACAGAGTGTATATTAAGTCTATCGATAGGGCCCAGTTCGTGTCGGTCACACTATGAGTCAACACTAATAATAATAATGTGCTAAATAGCTACCCCGGTTCGAAGATGAGATAAGTTGGTGGTGATCGCTGGAAGGATCGCCGTTTGAGGCTAGGTATTGGTCGTGGTTGTGATTGCTGGAAGGATCACTATTTGAGACCAAATGTTGGTCATGGTTGTGATCGCCAGAATGATCACCGTGGTATCGAGGATACCGAGTGCTTGGATATTCGTGATGTTGTGCGAGAATCGTGGGTAAAGATCAAGCTCCTTGTGGTCATTTGATGATTACTACGATATTGTTTATACCAAGCTTGATTTGATCCTGAGATGATCGTGCAATGTCCGAAGTTGGTAAGTGATGCATGTGATGGTTACGAGGTAACCCGAGCAGAATAAATGGTGCATGTAGTGTCATCATGTTGCATGCTAGTATCATCAGATTTATATGTTCATGCCATGATCATATTGTTCTAGCGATATTATGTTCATGTTGTTCATGCCATGTTTTTCTGATGATCTCATGATAATTCCTGCTTAATCTGTAATTGCCATGCTATTGTTTGTCTTGAATGCTTCTGGTTATTGTGAGCTTGCAAGTACATTCAATGTACTGACCTGGCGTGTCATGCCAGTTTGTAGGTCGTGCCTGGATTGCTTGCTTGTTTGGTGTGGTTCCTGTGTGCGCGAGCTAGGATAAACTTTCCAGCCAGAGTCCCCGCGGATTGGAGTCCATCATCACCGTTCGTTGTTCGGTTGCCAGTACTTGTTCCACTGCTTCAAGTTGATATGCTGCTTGTGTAGAGCAACCGTGGTTGACGTAGTGTCGTCGTACCGATGTTATTCATTGCAATATCGGAACCCTTGTATTCATATTCGTGTTATAATAGAGAGGTGGTTTGTTCTATACTAAGCAGTGTTGTATTCCAGAAGACTTCACCTCGATCTCTGGCTGGAATACGGGGCATTCCGGTTTTCTCTGAGCCAGGGTGCCACAATGGTGTTCCTGTCAACTACCATGATTTAGTGACGAGGACTCTGGCAAATGTTGCACTCTCACCTTTTGAGTTGAAGCCTTACGCTCCTTGGATTATGAGATTCCTCAAATCAAGGTCTTCAATCCACTACATGGCTGACTTCCAGAATCATCTCAGTTACTTGTCGCCCATTGAAGTCTTCAAACAACCTATTTCCTCATCTAATGAGAAGGGCAAGACAACTGCTGTTATTGATGAAGGCATTCATCCATTGGATGGTCAGTTCCGTAAAGCTGCATCTTAGTCCACCAATGATGACTCTGCCACTCATGCATGTGCCGCCAATGCTTCAAAGAAAAATCCTCAAGGCATAGCTCCAAGGGTGATGACTGATCGTGAACTTCTCATTAGTCTTCACCAGAAGGTTGATCGCAACCATAAGTGGGTAAATAGACAGTTTGGTTCAATTCTTCAGAACATGACTGTCGGTGTCAAAACCGGCGGATCTTGGGTAGGGGGTCTCGAACTGTGCGTCTAGGGTTGATGGTAACAGGAGGTGGGGGACACAATGTCTACCCAGGTTCGATCCCTCTCGATGGAGGTAATACCCTACTTCCTGCTTGATTGATCTTGATGATATGAGTATTACAAGAGTTGATCTACCACGAGATCGTAGAGGCTAAACCCTAGAAGCTAGCCTATGATTATGATTGTTGTTGTCCTACGGACTAAACCCTCCAGTTTATATAAACACCGGAGGGGGCTAGGGTTACACAGAGTCGGTTACAGAGAAGGAGATCTAGATATCCGAATCACCAAGCTTGCCTTCCACGCAAAGGAGAGTCCCTCCCGTACAAGGGACGAAGTCTTCAATCTTGTATCTTCATAGTCCAACAGTCCGGCCAAAGTATATAGTCCGGCTGTCTGAGGACCCCCTAATCCAGGACTCCCTCAATGACCATCACTCAGAATTCAGTGAAGAAGAACCATTACTATCCGCATGAAGTATTTGGTCACACCTGGGCTGTTCTATCTCATCTCTACGGTGAAGATGACCTCAACAAGATGGCCTTCAAGGAGGACTTTGACTGGTCTCAGCCACCTTCGAAGAAATTCAAGAAGGTCAAAGTTCCTCACTTGGTGGCCAACTCTTATTCTTCATCGCACGAGACTGATGAAAATGAAGATTTGGACGACACTGCGGCAGGCCCTACTTGAACAACCGATCCGAACAACGCTGGCGCTCCTCCATCGACTTCGTGATATTCTTCAGGGGCGTTAGTCCGCACTTTTCATCCCTTTTGGTCATTCGATGACAAAGGGGGAGAAATTTGAGTTAATCTTCAAGCGGGTCACTATATTTGGGCATTTTTTTTGCTAAGTTACAACTCTTGTTCTTCTAAAGACTTTGTTGGATCGAGTTGTAAACTTAAACCCGATGGTGGTTTGATACTTTTGCTATGTTCTTCTGCATGCTATTTCGCCATATGTTAATGCACGCATGCTGAATAACATCAGTCACCATATTTCATCATGCATTTTAAATTCTTCATACCATATGTTAAATGCGTGTATGAATTACAAGATATAGGGGGAGGTCTCCATGATTCTACTCTTCAAATGTGCATTGCTTCAAAAGCAAATTCCTCGCTATACACATCCTCAGGGGGAGTTCTTCTATATCTTGCAATCAAATTCTTCAATATAAGTATTTACACTTCATATGTTTATCCCCGTTGAAAACTTAACCTATATTGTCATCAATCACCAAAAAGGGGGAGATTGTAAGTGCATCTAGTGCCCCTTAGTGATTTTGGTGTATTGAAGACTTATAGGTTAAGGGACTAATGTTTTTGTGAGTGTACTGTCACACCCTGATTTTCATACCACAACACTTAAGCTAATAAATCATGATAAAATGTAGTTTGACAAAAACTTTTGAGTGTTTTGGACCTTGCCTTGTTTGGATTTTGTCTGTTCTTTGCAAGTGCTCTAAAAATCAAATAAATCCTCCAACTCCTATACTTCATCTCCTTGCTCCAAACTCTTGAACCAATGATCATGCCATGTGTATAGAGCAATATTGTATTTTCTTACAAAAATAATTTTGCCAAAAAGTATTTTAAAAAATTAGTTTTCCAAAAACCCCTAATTAAGATTTGTACTGCAAGTACTTAATTCAGGGCAGTAAAAATCTTTCCAAAAATATGTTTGACTCCTATTAGATATAGGATACCCGGAAACCACAAAAATATAATTTTAAAAGTTATTTTCCTATTTGATTTAAAGGCTTTTTCTTAAGGCCAGAAATGGTCTTTAATAGGTTAAAATTATTTTAAAGCTTTAAAAAAAATTTGAGAAAAAATTAGGGAGACTCAATGGACATATATTTTCCATATATATGAGTTTCAACACATGGTCATGATCAAAATATTGGACAAAACCTCTCAAAACCATTTCTGCTCATTTCAAGGATTTGAAATATTTCTACAGAAAATATTTTCATAAAAATCCAAGAAAATTCTAACATGTCACATATGACATTTTTGATGATCTTGCCAAGTACCATGTCATGGATAATAGTATAACCCCATGAAACCCTCTGAAAACCACTTCTGTCCTTTTTCATGTTTGAACATTTTTGCACTGTCAAACATGTCCAAATGCTCTCAAACTTGGTGCACATGCTCAAATGGTGTAATAATGCATCTATACCAAATGGCACAAGTTGGAGAGAATGTTATCTTGATCAAAGTACCCCAAAACCCTTTCTGTCCAGAACCAAATTTGAACAACTCTACATTGCCAAGTGTGTCCTTTTGATCTGAATTTTTGTGGACATGTTCAAATCCTCAAATGATGACACTACACCAAGTGGTGCATCAAGGAGAATAGATTTGCATGACTAAATCTTGGTAAAGCCATTTCTGCTAATTTCTAGGGTTTACGAAAGTTGCATTGGCAACTTTCTCAAAATGGACTCAAACTTGGTGGACAACCACAATTATGGGTGACACTTGATCCTGTTAATTCTCATGTCAAGTGGAGTTAATTTGCTTGCCCAAATTTGCATCAAACACCTTCTGTCACTTTTCAAAAATCACCATTTTGACCACCTACACTATTCTCCTTGAGCTCAACTTTTTACCACATCTCCTCCTAGTCTTCTCCTATCTCTAGTAACTCTTCCCTGGCCTCAGCTCAATGATTGAGGGGTGAAACACCCCCATTTACCCTTTAGGACAGCAGCATTCTTCTCCTTTCTCACCTCCCTCCTCATTCCAGTGGCCCTCCATGGCATCCAATGCTTCCTCCCCTTTCTTTACTCCCTCCTAGAGCTACAAGACATTAGTGGCCGCGCCCACAAGGCATATAAAATGCCATGGCATGCCATTTGGGCGCTCTGGAGCACGCTACAGTGCGCTCCCGCACTGTAGCCTCCCCCTGCCAAGCACCTCCGGCCACCTCGGGCCTCCCCAGCGCGCCCGACGATGCTCCTCTGCGTCCTCAACACGACAGCCGGTCGGCCCCTCCTCCTTCTCCCTCCTCCTTCCCCTGCTCGCACGCGCGCCAGCCGCCCGAGTGCACCAGTGAGCAAGCTCACACGCGCGGTGCCCCTGGCCCTCCTCCTGCTCTCTTCCTTCACCCGCTCTCTCTGGACCAACCCCACAAGCACCCCAGACACACTCAAACAGGCCCCCATGACCCGTGGCGACGGCAACGAGCTCGCCGGTGCACAAGTCTACGGTGGACCATCACGCGGCTATATAAGCACGCCCCGGGCCGCTCCGGTGGCATTCGCCTCCTCCTCACACCCCCAAGAACACGCTCGCACCACCAAAACGTCCTCAAGGGGCTTCTGTGCTCGGGATCTACCAGAGCTCCACCGCCTCGGGTCGCCGTCGATCCAGAGGTACGGGCCCTCTCCGTCCCCACATTCGCTCGATTTGGAGCCGCAGGAGCCCACTGATCATTCCCCCCCTCTTCCGCATCGGTTGTAGGCCGAACGGAGCAGTTTGTCCACCTCCTGAAGCTCCTCCGCCGTGCCTCCTCGTCGCAGGCGAACCAGGCCACCCCGGAGACCAACTCCGGCACCACCCGAACGGCGACACGACGAGTAGTCCAACGGTGCCATCAGCTCACCCTGTCGTGCCCGGAAACATCGCCGTTGAGCACACCGACCCTCTGGTCGTGAGGTCAGAGATGACAGGCGGGCCCCGCCTGTCATCCTCACCTCTCTCTCGCCCCCTCTCTCTCCCACTGGCAGCTGGGCCCCGCTTGTCAGGTTCAAACCTGGCGTGCGCGCGCGCGCCGGCTCGGCTGGGCCGCGTCGCTGGCTGGGACGCTGCCCTGCTGCTGTTCTGGCCCATCAGCCATAGAGCCCTTTTCCCTTTTCTTTTCTGAAGAATTTGTAAATTCCATACATAGTTCAAATTAACTCCAAATTGGATGATTCAAATTTCTAGTAGTTCCTAAAATCATGCCCTATCACATGGTGCTTTTTGCACATTTTTCTAGCACATTTCCCTTCACACATATTAAATAAATCCTATTTTCTTATTTCTGTATTGAACTTTAGAAAATCAAAGAGAGCCTAAAATTGATCCAAACTCCATGATTCAAACTCCTAGATGCTTCTAAGTTCCTAACTTAGTTTATGAACATTTTTATTAATACTTTCTGTACCACACAAAATAGTGAGACATTTCTTCATATTTGTCAACTTTGTAAATTCATAGGAAAATCATTTGAACTCCAAATCCAGTGAAACCAACTCCTAGATGCTTCTAAAATCATGTTTTGTTAAATGGGTGCCTTTGCTCATTTTTCAAAAATATGTTTCTCTACACTTCTTGCAAATCCATAAACCCCTTGATCCCATCATATCAAAATGTTCAGAAATATTCACTAACCCAATTCCAATGAAACCACTCTGGTTAATTTTCATATAACCAAAGATGTCCTAGAAAAGTAAAATCAATATTTTTAGAGCACTTTCATTTCCTGCCTTGGTGTGTTGCTTATTATGATTGTTTTGATGTTAGTTGACGAAGTAGACGGAGTACTTGGAGAAGGACCAGAAGATCTCAAGACTCTGATGAACCAGGCAAGCAGCCCTTTGACCATGATGAACCATTTTTTCATCATAATAGCATTTTCGTTGTTTCATTGAGTGCATGATATATATCTTGAATGGCAACCTTGCTAGGCTTGCCTCCGTTGCATAATCCATTGATACTTGCATTGTTCATGACTCTACCCTTGCTTAGAGTTGTGTTGGTGGGTTGTAGAAATATGCTATAGTAGATGGCTACGCAAAGTGGGTCAGGGTTATGCATGGAAAGAAACAAGTATGGGTTGACATACTTGCAAACAGCCCAGTGGGTGCCACTAATGCCCCTGGGAGATGATGATGAACTAGGTCACTACTTGGTGGAGAGGTAGTGTACCGAGGCTCGATAAAAGTGTTGTTTACAGAGACGGATTAGATTTAAGATTTGTCAACTGTCCCAACCTTACATGCGCAATCACTCTACCCTTATATGGGAAAGGGCATTATTGATTACCTAGGCCGATACTAGCTTGGAGCCTGCATTACTAGTGACGGGGAGAGTTGGTGCTCTCTCTCGGGATGTGGTCGTGCCAGGTAGGGTGGCCAAGAACATTTTTATGGGGCACCGGACACACCGTTGGTACCCCGTGCCCGTGGTATGTGATGAATATAGGAGCGAGGCTCCGCAATTTTAAGTTGTGAAATGCTGGGCACGGGGGTTACTACCAATCGAGTGGACTCCATGTTAGTGTCGTCTAGGGAAAGATAGTGATCGGGTGCTTACCCCGGGTACTTGAGGTACCGCGGGCCATGGATGACACGGAAGTTCCCCGGATCTTGTGGGTAAAGTGTGCAACCTTTGTAGAGTGTAAAACTATTCGAATAGTCGTGTCCACGGTCAAGGATAGTTGGGTGGTGCTCCTTAGACTACGTCCATTTGTTTCTGACGAACAACACTGTATGGTGAATCTGTTGACGTGATTCGTGAGGAAGTCACGATGAGCTTGAGTATGAGTTGTTCACAACTCTATCCCGATGTTGATGTCTGTAACCTCCTGATACTTGTTGCAGACGCATTCATATCCTTGATAAATGTTGATCATACTTGCATGAGAAAAACTAGTTTTCCGCAAATTCCAGATTAGTAGTAGTGCCTTGCATAATTATTCTGTTATCACCCTTGGGTTGCTTGCGAGTCCATTCAAAGTACTCATTGGCTTGCCACTGGTTATTTTATTGGCCAGGCATGAGAGAACATGATATGAAGAAGAATACTTCGGTGACGAGCATGCGAGCTAGGACGCTTCCCAGTCAGAATGCCTGTAGGGTTAAGGCAGATGGCATGGGTCCAAGTTATCGATGAAGATTTCCATTGCGATGCTATACTCAAGACTTGACCATAATGGTCCTACTTGTGTAACACGGTATGTATGGATGTAAGTCTCTTGTTATTCAGCTTTTGTGTGTTCAGTGAGCATTGATCGCTGGGATCACTGTACACGTGCATTCGGTGATCAAGACTTATGAGTCGGGGTCCCCACAGAGCTGGTATCAGAGCCAGGTTGACTGTAGGAAGCCTTAGTTAGCATGGTCGTTAGTTAGGGTAAAACTATTACTAGTTTTCAAAACTATCTATACTTCTCTTCCCTTCTCAGTCTTTTTTTTTGAAAACTAAGGTATACTTTCCCTATCGATCTCTTCCCTTCAAAACTATTGCAAACGGTCGCTAGCACCCTCAAGCCCCTAACGACGGGATTCCTTGTAATCCCTATGGGTAGCCTAGAAGGATTACATCTTGCCAAACACTCACCCACCTCTTCTGAACACAAGATTGGCAACACCACAGCAATACGATGCCAACAGAAGATACGCCTTTGAAGAATGAGGACATGAAGACCCAAAGGACGGTGACACCTTTGAATTTGCCCAGGATGATGCAATGTTAGCCTATGATGATCATGGCATAGGATATGCGAGATCATGATATACATTGCTAATAGAGTAACCCTGTCACTACCGTTGTTGTATCCGCAACCACCGGTGGATGAGAACCTCTCCATTTGGTCCGCCTCACTATAGTGAGCAGGAAAACGGTTCTCTTCATCCCCCGCTCTTGGTGTCGATGTTTTCATCAACGTAACCGACATGTTGGACCTCTACTATGCCTTGTTAATGTCATTGCATAAAGGAATACCTACCTGGTACCATCGACGCCTTAGAAGACAAAACGGGATCGTCATGAATAAGAAGACAACAGAAGACCGAGTCAATGCCTGCTACGAGGAGCCACCTTCACCACATCACTTCAACAGGCAAGAAGTTGTTGAAGAATCTTCAGGCTCAACCTGGATCATTTCATCGAACAACTACAAGAGACGTAGCAACACCTGAGGAAAACTCAGAAGACTGCACGAGGCTCAAGGCACGATTACTGAGTCCGAGAACCCCTAGGGTAGGATGAGTCGTGTACCCCCTATGCGCGGTCGAGTCTGTATCATGGTTCGAATAGAACCATGATTGTGTCTTGCTTGTTTTTATTTTTTTGTGTTTTGATATAGGACGCACTTTTGCCCTAGGCAACAAGTATGCGACTATATCACCTTCCTTACCTTGTTTCTTTTGTTTGGCCCTTTTTGCCACCCGTTGTTTGCACCTGCACTATAGAACCCCCCCTTTAGGCATCCCCCTTTATGCTACTTATCCCTCTCATCTCTCTCCTCAACTGAAGACTAGAAATACAAGATGCACCAAGGAGTCTACTTCGGCGACCAACTAGCACTGAAGGACTTTTCTACAGCCTCCTCGACCAAGTAAAACCCCGTAGAGTCATGTTTAACCCCCCAGACTAGAAACCCATTCTTAGACCCGTCGAGACTTCACGAGATACCCCAGCTCGAGTCCTTAACCATGTGCTTAACCCATAGAATTGCAAGAGAACCAGTTAAGCCGCTGTAAACCTTGCACAGCACTGGGATCATTATGGAACTAGTGGACATAGTGAACGAGCACATTATCATCCTAATATAGCACAAGAGTTGATGCTTTCGGTGGTATAAGGTTATTTGTTTAAAGGACTAGATAGAACAACCGGCATCTAGAAACCGTGCTTAAGGATAAGATAATAAAATGTTCACTCACACACTAGAATCCTTGAAACCCTTAAGCCCTACTAAGCCACAACATGGTCGGGTCATTACCATAAGTCTTGACTCTAAATCGAGAACACCTCGGACCATACTCAACCGTGACCACCACCAATACCCCCAGCCCACTTTATGTACCCCGTGAACAAAGTTTTCATGGAGTGCTTAGACAAGATAGTTGTCATCCTTATTTTGGTAACATACTTGTCTACCCGAAGACGGAAGAAGAATCACTGAGCTGGTGAAGAAACATTTGAAGACCGCCATGCCAAGGAGGAAGAACTATACCAACCACCATCGCCAAGAAATAAACGTCCGCATTGAAGACCAGGTGTATCTGCAAGCCACTTCTCTCAATGGGACCAAGCATTTCCATGCCAAGGGAACCAACACCAAGGTTCATCAGCGCCCTCCGAGATCACCTCAATATGAAGAGTAGACGGCTACCAGCTAGAGTTACCACCTGAGTTACCCATTGTGCACAACGTTTTCCACGCATCACACTCCGGAAACGTTTCCAACTTCCTAACTAGCCCGGTCTCTACAAGGACATCGACCACGAGCCATCGACCTCCAGCCCAATATGACTACGCGAGAGATCCCAATTGCAATCTGGATCAAGCAGGACAACAAACACGAAGCCATGCCATCGAGTACTTCAAGGTTCAATGAAGCACCAAACGGAAGCAGAAGCAGTATGAGGACGTGAAGACTACCCCAAATCCAAGTTTCCGTATTCCTTTCCGCGCCTAGTCTGGGAATCTCGGGGACGATATTCTTGTAAGGGGGGTAGGTCTTTCACACCCTGATTTTCATGCCACAACACTTAAGCTAATAAATCATGATAAAATGTGGTTTAACAAAAACTTTTGAGTGTTTTGGACCTTGCCTTGTTTGGATTTTGTCTGTTGTTTGCAAGTGCTCTAAAAATCAAATAAATCCTCCAACTCCTATACTTCATCTCCTTGCTCCAAACTCTTGAACCAATGATCATGCCATGTGTATAGAGCAATATAGTATTTTCTTACAAAAATAATTTGGCCAAAAAGTATTTTCAAAAAATTAGTTTTCCAAAACCCCCTAAATTAAGATTTGTACTGCAAGTACTTAATTAAGGCAGTAAAAATCTTTCCAAAAATATGTTTGACTCCTATTAGATATAGGATACCCAGAAACCACACAAATATAATTTGAAAAGTTATTTTCCTATTTGATTTAAAGGCTTTTTCTTAAGGCCAAAAATGGTCTTTAATAGGTTAAAATTATTTTAAATCATTAAAAAAATTTGAGAAAAAATTAGGGAGACTCAATGGACATATATTCTCCATATATATGAGTTTCAACACATGGTCATGATCAAAATATTGGACAAAACCTCCCAAAACCATTTCTGCTCATTTCAAGGATTTGAAATATTTCTACAGGAAATATTTTCATAAAAATCCAAGAAAATTCTAACATGTCACATATGACATTTTTGATGATCTTGCCTAGTACCATGTCATGGAGAATAGTATAACCACATGAAACCCTCTGAAAACCACTTCTGTCCTTTTTCAAGTTTGAATATTTTTGCACTGTCAAACATGTCCAAATGCTCTCAAACTTGGTGCACATGCTCAAATGGTGTAATAATGCATCTAGACCAAATGGCACAAGTTGGATAGAACGTTATCTTGATCAAAGTACCCCAAAACCATTTTTGTCCAGAACCAAATTTGAACAACTCTACATTGCCAAGTGTGTCCTTTTGATCTGAATTTTTGTGGACATGTTCAAATCCTCAAATGATGACACTACACCAAGTGGTGCATCAAGGAGAATAGATTTGCATGACTAAATCTTGGTAAAGCCATTTCTGCTGATTTCTAGGGTTTACAAAAGTTGCATTGGCAACTTTCTCAAAATGGACTCAAACTTGGTGGACAACCACAATTATGTGTGACACTTGATCCTGTTAATTCTCATGTCAAGTGGAGTTAATTTTCTTGCCCAAATTTGCATCAAACACCTTCTGTCACTTTTCAAAAATCACCATTTTGACCACTTACACTATTCTCCTTGAGCTCAACTTTTTACCACATCTCCTCCTAGTCTTCTCCTATCTCCAGTAACTCTTCCCTGGCCTCAGCTCAATGATTGAGGGGTGAAACACCCCCATTTACCCTTCAGGACAGCAGCATTCTTCTCCTTTCTCACCTCCCTCCTCATTCCAGTGGCCCTCCATGGCATCCAATACTTCCTCCCCTTTCTTTACTCCCTCCTAGAGCTACCAGACATTAGTGGCCGAGCCCACAAGGCATATAAAATGCCATGGCATGCCATTTGGGCACTCTGGAGCGCGCTACAGTGCGCTCCCGCACTGTAGCCACCCCCTGCCAAGCACCTCCGGCCACCTCGGGCCTCCACAGCGTGCCCGACGATGCTCCTCAGCGTCCTCAACATGACAGCCGGTCGGCCCCCTCCTCCTTCTCCCTCCTCCTGCCCCTGCTCGCACGCGCGCCAGCCGCCCGAGTGCACTAGTGAGCAAGCTCACACGCGCGGTGCCCCTGGCCCTCCTCCTGCTCTCTTCCTTCACCCGCTCACTCTGGACCAACCCCACGAGCACCCCAGACACACTCAAACAGGCCCCCGTGACCCGTGGCGACGACAATGAGCTCGACGATGCACAAGTCCATGGTGGACCATCGCGCGGCTATATAAGCCCGTCCCGGGCCACTCTGGTGGCATTCGCCTCCTCCTCACACCCCCAAGAACATGCTCGCACCACCAAAACGTCCTCAAGGGGCTTCTGTGCTCGGGATCAACCAGAGCTCCGCCGCCTCGGGTCGCCGTCGATGCAGAGGTACGGGCCCTCTCCGTCCCCACTCTCGCTCGATCTGGAGCCGTAGGAGCCCACTGATCATTTCCCCTCCCTCTTCCACATCGGTTGTAGGCCGAACGGAGCAGTCTGTCCACCTCCAGAAGCTCCTCCGCCGTGCCTCCTCGTCGCAGGCGAACCAGGCCACCCCGGAGACCAACTCCGGCACCACCCGAACGGCGACACGACGAGGAGTCCAACGGTGCCATCAGCTCACCCTGTCGTGCCCGGAAACGTCACCGGTGAGCACGCCGACCCTCTGGTCGCGAGGTCAGAGATGACAGGCGGGCCCCGCTTGTCATCCTCACCTCTCTCTCACCCCTCTCTCTCCAACTGGCAGCTGGGCCCCGCCCGTCAGGTTCAAACCTAGCGCGCGCGTGCGCCGGCTCGGCTAGGCCGCGTCGCTGGTTGGGCCGCTGCCCTGCGGCTGTTCTGGCCCAGCAGGCACAGAGCCCCTTTCCCTTTTCTTTTCTAAACAATTTGTAAAATCCATACATAGTTTAAATTAACTCCAAATTGGATGATTCAAATTTCTAGTAGTTCCTAAAATCATGCCCTATCACATGGTGCTTTTTGCACATTTTCCTAGCACATTTCCCTTCACACATATTAAATAAATCCTATTTTCTTATTTCTGTACTGAACTTTAGAAAATCATAGAGAGACTAAAATTGATCCAAATTCCATGATTCAAACTCCTAGATGCTTCTAAGTTCATAACTTAGTTTATGGACATTTTTATTAATACTTTCTGTACCACACAAAATAGTGAGACATTTCTTCATATTTGTCAACCTTGTAAATTCATAGGAAAATCATTTGAACTCCAAATCCAGTGAAACCAACTCCTAGATGCTTCTAAAGTCATGTTTTGTTAAATGGGTGCCTTTGCTAATTTTTCAAAAATATGTTTCTCTACACTTCTTGCAAATCCATAAACCCCTTGATCCAATCATATCAAAATGTTCAGAAATATTCACTAACCCAATTCTAATGAAACCACTCTGGTTAATTTTCATATAACCAGAGATGTCCTAGAAAAGTCAAATCAATATTTTTAGAGCACTTTCATTTCCTGCCTTGTTGTGTTGCTTATTATGATTGTTTCGATGTTAGTTGACGAAGTAGACGGAGTACTT
The DNA here is from genome assembly GCF_002162155.2 of Triticum dicoccoides. Lineage (NCBI taxonomy): Eukaryota > Viridiplantae > Streptophyta > Magnoliopsida > Poales > Poaceae > Triticum > Triticum dicoccoides. The sequence goes on along the minus strand of NC_041386.1, from coordinate 129,418,415 downwards.
GGAGAAGGACTAGAAGATCTCAAGACTCTAATGAACCAGGCAAGCAGCCCTTTGACCATGATGAACCATTTTTTCATCATAATAGAATTTTCGTTGTTTCATCGAGTGCATGATATATATCTTGAATGGCAACCTTGCTAGGCTTTCCTCTGTTGCATACTCCATTGATACTTGCATTGTTCATGACTCTACCCTTGCTTAGAGTTGTGTTGGTGGGTTGTAGAAATATGCTATAGTAGATGGCTACGCAAAGTGGGTCAGGGTTATGCATGGAAAGAAACAAGTATGGGTTGACATACTTGCAAACAGCCCAGTGGGTGCCACTAATGCCCCTGGGAGATGATGATGAACTAGGTCACTACTTGGTGGAGAGGTAGTGTACCGAGGCTCGATAAAAGTGTTGTTTACAGAGATGGATTAGATTTAAGATTTGTCGACTGTCCCAACCTTACATGCGCAACCACTCTACCCTTATATGGGAAAGGGCATTATTGATTACCTAGGCCGATACTAGCTTGGAGCCCGCATTACTAGTGACGGGGGAGAGTTGGTGCTCTCTCTCTCGGGACGGGGTCGTGCCAGGTAGGGAGGCCAAGAACATTTTTATGGGGCACCGGACACACCGTTGGTACCCCGTGCCAGTGGTATGTGATGAATATAGGAGCGAGGCTCCGCAATTTTTAAGTTGTGAAATGTTGGGCACGGGGGTTACTACCAATCGAGTGGACTCCATGTTAGTGTCGTCTAGGGAAAGATAGTGATCGGGTGCTTACCCCGGGTACTTGAGGTACCGCGGGTCGTGGATGACACAGAAGTTCCCCGGATCTTGTGGGTAAAGTGTGCAACCTCTGCAGAGTGTAAAACTATGCAAATAGCCGTGTCCATGGTCAAGGACAGTTGGGTGGTGCTGCTTAGACTAGGTCCATATGTTTCTGACGAACAACAAGGTATGGTGAATCTGTTGACGTGATTCGTGAGGAAGTCACGATGAGCTTGAGTATGAGTTGTTCACAACTCTATCCCGATGTTGATGTATGTAACCTCCTGATACTTGTTGCAGACGCATTCATATCCTTGATAAATGTTGATCATGCTTGCATGAGAAAAACTAGTTTTCCGCAAATGCCAAATTAGCAGTAGTGCCTTGCATAATTATTCTGTTATCACCCTTGGGTTGCTTGTGAGTACATTCAAAGTACTCATTGGCTTGCCACTGGTTATTTTATTGGCCAGGCATGAGAGAACATGATATGAAGAAGAATACTTTGGTGACGAGCATGCGAGCTAGGATGCTTCCCAGTCAGAATGCCTGTAGGGTTAAGGCAGATGGCATGGGTCCAAGTTATCAACGAAGATTTCCGTTGCGATGCTATACTCAAGACTTGACCATAATGGTCCTACTTGTGTAATACGGTATGTATGGATGTAAGTCTCTTGTTATTCAGCTTCTGTGTGTTCAGTGAGCATTGATCTCTGGGATCACTATACATGTGCATTCGGTGATCACGACTTATGAGTCAGGGTCCCCACATGTAGACAGGTCTATAAGTCTATGAGGAGTTTGATATTTATAGAGAAAGTCGACCCCTAAAAATAAATGTCTTCAACTGAAGACTTTGGATTTCTGAAGACTTTGAAAGTTGTCGGCGTTCTGGGAACGGGGGTCCCCAGACTTGCCTGCCTGCAGCCCAAGGCGTGGCTTTGCTGGCAAGCCTGTACGGCCCATCTTCATCAACAAGGAATCAAGACCCTCACGAGGGGCCAAGCCTCGCAAGGTGGACAACACAAGAACTCCTCAGGAGAGGCCTTACCAGGCTGGGTCGTGAGGGGCGGAGAGTTCAAGGCCAAGCAAACCTCGTGAGGTTCTCATGACGTGAGCCATGAGGATCGAGACCAGGCGGGCGCCAGGAGGGCGACAGTGCACGCAGCGTCCTTGCTTCCTCTTTGGTGCTAAGGGGGCAAGCGCAGGCGCGGAGTACCGAGGCATCAAGCAAAGGTTTCCATATTGGTGCAACGAGACTAAGACCGGAAGGACGGCAAGACAGAGGTCACCGTGGAGCCCAAGATGGCATCACCACCAGAGCCTTTGGCAGGTGAAGACTACTTTTGTGAGGATAGCTTGTACTAGCTGTCCCCTTTCAAATTGGCCGTTGTTGGCTCCCTTCCCGCTCAATATTTGGGGAGAGGACCAAGGCCACTATAAATAGAACTAGTCACCACCGTAGCTAGAGGGAGATCGAATATTGGAGCCACCACATCCTTGGCGGCAAACCCACCAAGCACAAGAACACCTCAACCTCAGGAGGTTGTTCTTCCCCTTGTACTGTTCATCCTCAACCCAAGAGACAATCCACCACCACACTGGAGTAGGGTATTACACCACAACAGTGGCCCGAACCAGTATAATTCTTGGGTCCTTTGTGCTGCGAGTTTTTTGAGTTAGTTCGTGAGATCTTAGCTAAGTTAGGAGGTGGATCGGTAGGGGGGAGATCTTCGCGCGCACCCCAGTGTTCGAACCTTAAGGGTTTTGCCGGAGCCCGTGATCCGACATTTGGCATGCCAGGTAGGGGTGCGTCGGAGTCTTCCTTCCGTCGAGTCGCGCTCCACCATCTCCACGCCCGCTCCCCATGGCGGGCGCCCCTCCAACTGGATCTACCGGTGCCCACGGAGGTGCTCGGGGACTCCGAGCCCTTGCCCCCGCCTTGCGGCAGGTGCAGTGGATACCCAAGTTCAAGACGGAGATGCCGCCGCGCTACAACGGCCTGGCAGACCCGTCGGTTTTCTTGCTAGCATACGACAAGGCCATCCTGGAAGCTGGGGCGACGACAAGATCATGGCCAACTGGCTCCCAATGGCCCTTGTTGGCGCGCCGCGCGCCTGGCTCCTCCACTTGCCGGAGTCTTCTATCGCCACCTGGGAGGAGCTGCGCAACCTTTTCATCACTCGCGTCGGGGAACCGGCGGCCCCCATCATCGCAGCTCTTCTCGGCGATTCGCATGAACCACCCTTAGATTGGCACGTCAAGCCATACATTTGCCAGATCGGAGCTGCTTCCAAGCGGCCGGGGGCTCCGCCCAGCTGGGCCGCGCCTGAGGCCAACCTCACCTTCGACTCGGAGGATCATCCCGCCTCCACCATCGGCTCGGGTGCGCTCCCGATGCTGTACGCACCCACCATCTACCACGTATCCATCACCAAGACGCTCGTCGACAGCGGCGCCGGCCTCAATGTGCTCTCCGTCGAGGCCTTCAGCCTCCTTCACATACCGTTTGAGCGGCTCCGCCCCAGCAAGCCCTTCTCGAGAGTTGGCAGAGGCCCCGCCCGCTCCCTAGGGAAGATCCGCCTCCCCGTGACCTTCGGCACGCGCGACAACTACCGCACCGAGCTCATCGACTTTGACATCACCCGCATTGGCCTCCCATACAATGCCATCCTCGGGTTCCCAGCTCTGGCCCAGTTCATGGCAGCAACCCATCCTGCTTACAATCTCATGAAGATGTCGGGGAGCCTGGGTGTCCTCACCATCAAGGGGGACGCCAAGGAGGCCCTGGCGGTGCTCAAGCTTGCCCTCAAGGCCGCCGCGACAGCACGACCCGCCGACGCGGATACCTCAAAGGCCAAGGGAGCCGCACCAACCAAGAAGAAGCAGTTCTTCACTCAGGACAAGGCAGAAAACAAGCAAGTGTTGGTCGAGGAGGACAAGTCCTCAGGGGCAACCTTTACCATAGGCGCCAACCTCGAGCCTGCTCAGGAGGAGGCGCTAGTGAAGTTTTTGTGTGCAAACAAGGGTGTGTTTGCCTAGGAGCCCGATCAACTGGTAGGGGTCCCAAGAAAGGTAATAGAGCACCACCTGAAGGTGTGCCCCAATGTACGACCTGTGAAGCAGAAGGCAAGGCGGCAGTCCACGGAGAAGCAAGCTTTCATCATCCTAGAAACCCGCAAGTTGGAGGCTGTGGGTGTCATTCGCGAAGGTTCGGTACCCCAAGTGGTTGGTGAACCCCATCGTCGTCCCCAAGAAAGGAGGGAAGGAGCGGATGTTCGTCGACTTCACCAACCTCAACAAGGCCTACCCACAAGATCCACTCCCGCTTCCACGCATCGACCAAATCGTCGCCTCCACCGTCGAGTGCGACTTGCTATGCTTCCTGGATGCGTTTTCAGGATATCACTAGATCAAGATGGCGGTAGAAGATGTGGAGAAGACGGCTTTCCTGACCCCGTGTGGGGTGTACTGCTACATCTGCATGCCGTTCGGGCTGCGCAACGCGGGCGCAACCTTCCAGCGACTCATGCACATCGCCTTAGGGCGGTAGCTCAGAAGAAACGCTGAAGCCTACGTCGACGACATCGTGGTGAAGTCTCGGGAGGCGGCGACCTTGATCCAAGACCTAGAGGAGACCTTTGAAAGCCTTCGCTAGGTGGACTTGCGGCTCAATCTGGAGAAATGTGTGTTTGGCATCCCTTCTGGCAAGCTGCTGGGTTTCCTGGTGTCCCACAGGGGGATCGAGGCCAACCCAGAGAAGGTCAAGGCCATTGAAGACATGAGTCCACCACAGACCCTCAAGGAAATGCAGAAGTTGGCTGGTCAGGTGACTGCGTTGGGGCGCTTCATCTCCAAGCTAGGAGAGCGCACCCTACCCTTCTTCAAGCTAATGAAAAGAAGGGCCCGTTCGAGTGGACCCCGGAGGCCGACCAAGCTTTTCAAGACCTCAATAGATACCTGACCAGCCCTCCAGTGATGGTGGCGCCACGACCTCGCAAGCCCCTAGTGCTCTATCTTGCCGCCACCCCGTACTTAGCCAGCGCAGCTCTAGTGGCAGTTCGGGAAGAACACCAAGCCAAGGGCGCATCGCGCCGTGCCACGCCTCCAGCAGAGATGAGGCAAGACCAGAAGGGCACCACAAGGGCCGCAACAGCAGCAGCAGAGGATCAGGCTCGGCAGGACGACGCCCCCAAGCTCGTGAAGACTTCGGCAATCGACCAAGCGTCGAGGGCTCTACCTCCTCAGGAGGCACCCCGGCTTCTAGAAGATGCAAACCTCATTAGCACGCCTACCCTCATCGAGCACCCAGTATACTTCGTCAGCACGGTGTTGCGGGACGCAAGAGCGTGGTACCCCATGCCTCAGAAGCTCCTACTCGCACTCTTAGTGGCCTCGCGAAAGCTACGACACTACTTCCAGGGACACCTCATCAGGGTCGTCTCAGCTTACCCATTGGAGAGAGTGATCAGGAGCCCCAACTCTGCCGGAAGAGTCGCTGAATGGAACATGGAGTTGCAAGCATTCCAGCTAGAGTTCAGTACTACCAGGGTCATCAAGGGGGGCACTCGCTGATTTCATGGTAGAATGGACAGACGCCCCAGCGCTTGAAGAAGGCGAAGACCGGTCCCTCTTGCTGGGAAGCGAGGCGCCTGACGGCTGGGTCATGTATTTCGATGGTGCCTTCATGCACCAGTGCGCGAGGGCTGGAGCAGTACTCATCTCGCCCACTCAGGACAAGCTCTACTACGCTGTGTAGCTCTGCTTCTAACAGGGCGAGAAGGTCTCCAACAACATTGCAGAATACGAGGGCCTCATAGCCGGCCTAAAGGCTGCGGCGGCGCTGGGGGTGAAGCGTCTCACTATCAGGGGCGACTCACATCTCCTCGTCAACTTCTCCAGCAAGGTATACGAGCCGAAGGATGAGCACATGGAAGCATACCTCTCGGAGGTGCGCAAGATGGAGAAGCAATTTCTGGGCCTGGAGTTGTAGCACGTGCCCCGTGGCACCAACAAGGAAGCAGACAACATCGCCAGAAGAGCATCCAAGTGACAGCCCCAGGAGCCTGGCGTCTTCGAGGAGTGGCTCTTCAAGCCATCAGCAACGCCTCCGCTTTCAAGAACAACTCAGCCTCGGGAGGAACTCCCGCAGTTGCCTGGCTCAGGAGCCCCAGCCTGTGGCCCAACCTCAGGAGCACGCCTACTCCTAGCGCTCGAGCCCTAGGAGGGATGCTGAACCAAGGAATTCAAGGAATACCTGATGCAAGGGGCGTTGCCAGAGAAGGAGGAGGACACGGAGCGCGTGGCCCGTCAGGCTATAGCATATTGCATCCAGGACAGTGAGTTATACAGGAAGCGACCAAATGACGTTACACTGTGTTGTATCTCTAGGGAACAGGGGAAAGAGCTGATAGCTGACATACACGGCAGAGACTGTGGGCACCACTCGTCGTTGCGAACTCTCGTCAGCAAGGCATTCCGAAGTGGATTCTACTAGCCTACGGTGCTCAACGACGCGGCCGAGCTGGTGAAGTCCTGCAAGGCCTGCCAATTCCATGCCAAGCAGATCCATCAGCCATCTCAGGGCCTCCAGACCATCCCACTCTCATGGCTATTCGTGTTCTGGGGGCCGGATATTCTGGGCTCGTTCCCTCGGGCACCTGGGGGCTATCGATACCTCTACGTCGCCATCCACAGGTACACTAAGTGGCCAGAGGTTGAAGCCGTCTGTGCCATCCCAGCTAGCTCTCCAGTCAAGTTCATCAAGGGCCTCATGAGCCGTTTTGGGGTCCCCAACCGCATCATCACCGATAACGGCTCACAGTTCACTAGTAATCTCTTCAAGTCATATTGTGCTAACCTTGGAACGCTGATCTGCTACGCCTCAGTAGCACACCCGAGGAGCAATGGCCAGGTCGAACGCGCCAACGTGGAGGTCCTGAAGGGCCTCAACACCAGGACCTTCAAGAAGAAGCTTGAAGCCTGCGGCAGGGGCTGACACGACGAGCTCCAGTCTGTGCTGTGGTCGATCTGCACCACCACCACCAAGCCAACAGGCGAAACCCCGTTTTTCCACGTCTATGGAGTAGAAGTAGTCCTCCCTCACGAGGTCGAGCATAGCTCCACACGGGTCCTGGCATTTGATGAGACCCAGCAGGATGCCATGCGGGGGATGGACCTCGTGCTGCGGGAGGAACGACGCCGCGAAGCTGCACTACGGGCGGCAAGATACCAGCAGGCGCTGCGGCGGTACCACTGCCGCAGCATCCGCTCTAGGACTCTTGAGGTGGGTGACCTTGTCCTGAGGCGGGTGCTCTCGAGGGAGGGGCTACATAAGCTCTCGTTGCCGACGATCTGGGAACGGGGGTCCCTAGACTTGCTTGCCTGCGGCTTGCGGCGTGGCTCAAGTGGGGGCCCAACACGGCCCATCTTCATCAGCTCAAGCTCAAGACCCTCGCGAGGGGCCAAGCCTCGCGGGGCGGATGACAGGAAGCTTCCTCAGAGGTGGCCTCACCCGGCAGGCCCGCGAGGAGGCAGAGAGATCAAGGCGGGGATACCTCGCGAGGAACCCGTGACGCAAGCCATGACGATCGAGATCAGGTGGGCACCAGGCGCGCGCCGGCCTGCGCAGTGTCCTTGTTTCCCCTTTAGTGCAAAGTCAGGCCAAGGCATCGGGCAAAGATTTCCATTCCGATGCAACAAGACCAAGACCAGCAGAGCGGCAGGACAGAGGTCACCGTGGAGCCCAAGACGGCGTCGTCACCAGTGCTTTTGGCAGCCGAAGACCACCTTTGGTCAGAATAACTTGTACTATATGTTCCCCTTCAAAATGGCCAAGTGTTGGCGCCCTTCCCGCTCATTATTTAGGGAGAGGCACAGGGCCTCTATAAATAGAGCTAGCCACCACAGAGTAGAGACATCTAGAAAATGACCAGAGATCTGGTAGAACCCTAGTAGAGAGAGAGAGGCGACTGAACTCACCCTAGCAGTTCATCGCACCATCTCAAGAACACCTCTCGCGAGGCTGTTCTTCCCTTGTACTATTCATCATCAGCCCCTAAGGCAATCCACCACGCCACACACTGGAGTAGGGTATTAAACCACAACGGTGGCCCGAACCAGTATAAACCTCGTGTCCCTTGTGTTGTTTGTTGTTTCCAGTTTAGATCACGCGAGGAGATTGGACGTAGATCGGTAGGGGAGAGATCTCCGTGCACACCCCAGTGTTCGAACTTCAAGGGTCTGCCGGAACCCGAAATCCGACATTTGGCACGCCAGGTAGGGGTGCGCCGGAATCTTTCTTCCGCTGTTCGCGTGTGATCTTCTGTCGTGTCCATGGCTGACGCTCGTCAGGCTCGCGCTAAGTGCCGGGCCGCTCTCGCCACCCGCGTCGCCCAGACGGCGCCCGTCGGCGGATGCCCACGTCGTTCCCCATTGCCTATCGCCAACACCGCCACCGGCCCGGTGGGGAACGAGCAGCAGGCCTCGTCCCAGCATCCTTCGGTACGGCGGGAAGGCCGCACCGCCACACAGTCACTGACTCCAGCCGCTTCGTCGTCCCATGCCCGTCGTGCCCCCACGGACACGCATGCCGCGCTGCTCCTGGCAAGAGAACTCTACGAAGACTGGATCGCCCGCATCACCGAGCTCGTCAGCGCCGCAGGGGGCTCCCCCTTGCCGTCCCTCTCGCTTTCTCACCCTCCATTCCGTGTAGGAGGCGAGGATCAGGAGGTGCCTCCACCACCTCCTCCCCAAGGAGGCCCCTGGCTCCAAGGCGCGCAGGCCCAGGGCGAGATCCTCCGCGTCCGGCGCCTGCGCAGCAAGAAAGGAGCTGCCAAGAGATCCCTCGTCCCCAAGAAGGTGCTCACGCGCTCCCAGCACCGGCGCACCAAGATCGCGTCCCTACACCACCACGCCAAGACCCCGCTCTGCTCCGAGCGGCAGCACGCGGTAATCCCCATGAGCAAGCCTAGTACCAGCAAAAGGCACCTGTGGCCACAGCAGGCTGCCGTGCCCACACCCCCGAGCTACGCGGTGTCGCATGGCCAGGAAAGTTCAAGTCTGACCTGTCCCCTCGCTAAGATGGCACGGTGGACCCTACGGAGTTCCTAAAACTCTACGAGCTATGCATCGAAGCCGCCAATGGAGACGAAAGGGTCATGGCGAATTGGTTTCCCATGGCGCTCAAGGACGGGGCCCGCACCTGGCTCCTGAACCTGGCTCTTGGCACAATCTCCTCCTGGGACGAGATGCGCACTCGCTTCATCGCCAACTTCCAGGGCACTCGCGACCGGCCCCCGGCTGTGAGCGATCTGCGCCGCATCAAGCAGCAGCAAGGGGAAACCCTGCAGAAATACATCCAGCACTTCAACAACGCTCGCCTCAAGATCCCCAAGGTGACTAAAGAAGCCATCATCTCGGCCTTCTCCGATGGCGTACGCGACGTCAAGATGAAGGAGGAGCTAGCAATCCATGAAGACCTATGCACATCCCTGGAGCTGTTCAACTTGGTGACCAAGTGCGCCAGGGCTGAGGAAGGGCACCTTTCACTCCTCCAACTCCCAGCTGCCGATGCAGAAGAGAAGAAGCCCAAGGCCAAGGACATGAAGCGCAAGGGGGCTGCCGTGCTTGCAGCGGAGCTAGTCACCAAGCGAGGCAGGGATCAACCCGAGTCATCCAAGGGCAGCCGGTACTGCATGTACCATGACCTCCACACCCACAACACCAACGAATGTCAGGAGCTCGGGGCCGTGAGAGATGGAAGTGTGGGCCGACTCCCCGAGCGCAACGACAGGGGCTATGGCCGAGGAGGAGGAAGAGGTGGCGGATGATGGGAAGACCATGGCCCCCGCCAAGGGTGGCGTGACTGACCTCGCGAGGATCACTAGCAGGACCAGCCTCGCGAGGGAGGCTGGAGAGATCAACCTCGTGAGGATCGCCGATGCGGCAACGTAGGCCTTCCTCCTCTGCCGCCACCGCCAAGGAGGAATGAAGACCAACATCAGGATGAGAGGGCTGGGAGGTTCCAGGAGCCGCGTGCAATCGCTTGCATCTTGGGTGGCGCGCAGGCCCCTGCCTCACAGCGTATCTTCAAGCAGTTTGCTCGCGAGGTGAATGCAGTCCTCCCCAAGCTTGAGGCCACGCGCCCTCTCAGGTGGTCCGCATGCACTATCATGTTCAGCTCAGCGGATCAACTCAAGTGCGCGGCAATGGCTGGAGTCCTCCTAATGCTTTGCTCCCCAGTCATCAGCAAGGCGCAGGTCACCAGGACCCTCATTGACCGCGGAGCAGGACTCAACGTCCTGTCCGTCGAGAAAGTTCGACAATATCCAAGTGTCGTACGATCAGCTTCAGCCAACCAAGCCCTTCTCAGGAGTCACTGATGGTTCCACTGTTCCGATAGGGCAGGTTCACCCTCCAGTCACCTTCGGGCAGCGCAACAACTACCGCACCGAGCTCATCGACTTCGACGTCGCCCACATCCGTCTGCCATACAACGCCATCCTCGGGTACCCAGCCCTGGCCAAGTTCATGGCAGTGACTCACCATGGATACAATGTCCTCAAGATGCCAGGAAGTGGTGGAGTCATCACCGTACCCTGTGAAGAAAGGGACGTAGTGTGTTCACTTGAGCGCGCGTTCCAAGCCACAGGAATCGAAGACCCGAACCGCAGAAACGGAAGACTTCCCAGGGTGAACCCCAAGAAGAAGAAGGTTTCGCCTGGCCCTAGCCATCAGGAGGCGGCGCGCCTTCGGAGGTGTTGGGTCAGGATCTGCGCCCAATCAGGGAGCGCCACCCTCTCTCGCATAGGAATGCGCGCCCGGTGCCCTCCTCAGGCAGAGCTCGGGGGCTCTTTCTTGGAGAGCCACCAACTTTGCCAAGGTCGCGAGGGAGGCGATCGGGCACCACTTGGAGGGGTGCTTCCAGGCACGTTTCCCTCAGGAAGGCACAAGGCAAGGAAGACCAAACCCTCAGGAGTTCATCGCAAGCAACATTCAGGGGCTACGGGAGTCGATAATCATGCGCGGCAGCCGCCGCTTGCCCACCATGGCCCCACATCCAGGCGAGGATGGTGGGCTGCGCGTCTGTGTCGACGTGCCAGGGCTCAACCAAGCCACGTCTCAGGAGCGCCTCTGGTCTTCGCGCGTGGGGCGTTGCGAGGGTCCACCTCACAGCTACGCTCGCATGCCTTTCGGCCTACGGAAGGCGGTCGCCGCTCATCAGTGCTTGCAAAGGAGCATTCTGGAGGCTCAGGAGGTCAGGCATCATGTGGTCCTTGCGGAGATGGAGATGGCCTCCGGAGACCCACCTGTGCCCCCAGAGCCTCCCGAGGCTCCTAGGCCTGGGGGCTCGTGAGGGTCGACATCTTGATCGCGCATCTCCCGCTTCTCAACATCACTCCATCTTCAACGGCACCAGGTGACATCTTTCTAAGTTCCATTTTTAGCTGGGAGTGCCCACAGGGCCGCATCATTCCCAGGTCGCACGAGTCCGTCCTTGCGGCATGTATCCATTTTGCTTATGCTTTTTACTTACCTTGTTGGGGGCGCCCCTCGGGCTGCATCATCCCCGAGCTGCTCGGGCCTGGCCTAGCGGCGTTTGCTTTTTCCGCGTCTACTTAAAATGAATTTCCTCCTGCGTGCTTAACATACCCAACCTAATCGCCTGCTCGATTGACGCCTACCTATGGAGCCGCTTGCTCTGGCACGACATCTGCGCACGGGTCCGTCCCTGCAATGCCGTAAAATCTGAGTGGTCGAGCTCTGGCAGCGGAAGCCCCGCAAGGCGCCACCTTACTAGGCCCTCAGTGCCCCAATCACTCCCCCAGAGCGACCAAAGGTTGGTTGGCAACCGTAACAATAGGTCTTGTTTCTCTTTATGACTGGTGTGCAGGACCTACTCCAGGAGCAACGCTAGGGACATCGTGAGCTGCCTCTCCCCCTCTCGGGCATGGACCGCTTGCACGTTAAAAGGGGGGCACCTGAGCATCGTGACTCATGGGCTCCTACTGGCTCTCCAGCCCTCACCCCTGGCCTCGACCCACGGCATCGCGACCTATCATACCAGCGGTGGCTGAGCTCGCTCGAGGGCCGGGACCTGAGGACGTAGAGCATTAAGGAAAGTGCGGGGGAGTGGGAAGAAGCTCGCGAGGACCTAACCCAGCAGCGCCTCAGCTGCCACCGCTTGGGCCAAGCGCTTCATCGAGGAACTACACCAAACTCAAGAGATAAGTCACGCCCTTACAAGAGTTGGACCAACACAGCACAAAACCCTCGCCCAGTGCGGCTTTGTCACGGTGACGTTACCTTCCTTTCTCGCCCAGCGAGGGCTGCTTGAGCGCTAAAGGGGACCTCCTCAGCATCGCGACTCGGGGTCTCTTACCGGACCTCGGGCCGCTCACCTCCTGGCCTTGACCACGGCATCGCGACCTGGCATACCAGTGACGGCTGAAGCCTGCCTGGGGACTGGGACCTATCAGCGTAGAGCACCAAGTCCTTGCGAGGATAGAAAGGGGGAGCCGAGCTAAGACAGGACAAGCACCTCGCATTGATTCATATTAAGGATATAATATTCATAAAAGACATGGCAGACGCCTTACATACCCCCACGGGGTGTTGCTTTGATTCCTCGCAGGGAACAAGAGTACTAATCCTAAGGAACGTTAATCGCCCACACCGCCGCAAGGGACGCCATCATCAACAGTGGGCTGCCCAACGTCGACGCCAACCCCATCCAGATCAGTGGCGCCGACGGCTGGATGCAGCTGCCCCGCTCCGAGCACCGCGCGAGCTCGGGGGTCGTAGCTGTCGTCGCTCATCTTCGGAGTCGCGAGGAGCTCAGGGGAGCCACTGAATTCCCCAGCTCCTCCGGTGCTGCCTGAGGAGCTGCTAGAGGGCCGACGGGCAGGCTAGGTCCTTGCCGGTTCATCGCCCCTGCCGCTATCCCTAGGGTAGCACTCCAGCCGGCGTCCTTCAGCATCGAAGACCTTGAAGAACATCAGGGAGGCGTCGTCGTATTCAAGATGAATTACGAGGGCGCCTACCGTCCGGCAGACCCGGGCGATTTCGCCCTAGCCCCGGGTCATGAAGACCTTGCCCGGAGCAACGACCGCGACCTCCGCTCCAGTTGCAAGGGTGTCGCAGTCAGCGTGCTGCAGCCAGAGCTCCAGAGCCACGCTCGGTGGCATCTCGAAGGCGAAGGAAGGAGGGAGGAGAATCCAAGAGCTTGGAGGCATGGCGGCGTGGAGCACGAGCTCGCGAGAGGAGCGTTCGGTGTGGACTCCAGGAGGAACGACGCTCACCACCGTGACTCGCCGGCGTCGACGGCGACACTGTCGATGTTGCTCGACGCCTTCTCCCCTAGGACCCACGACGCGGTCGTACAAGGGTAGCGGATAGCCAGGCGGTGGCCGCTCGTACCAGGGCCTCGGTACCTCCTGCTGAGCACCCTCTTCTCGACGGCAGAGGACCAGCCGCTTCTTCGGCGGAAGTGGGTCAGGACCCTCTCGGGGGGCCTTTACCTTCTCTTCTGTAGAGAACCGGCGGATTGGTGCCATTCGCGTGAGGATAAGCAAGAACAAGGAATACGAAGGGAAGGAGCAGTAGGAAGGGATGGACTGAAGGGGCTCGCCCAGCCCCGTACTTATAGCCGGAGGAGGCCAACCGCCGAGCACCATGATCAGAGGTAATCATGACTGTTTTCTCTGCATGCAGGGACTTGTCAAGTCGTGCGGTCGCCGAGGCATCGTGGGAAGCACAGACGCCCATGTCCAATCAATCGCCACGCGGCGCCCAAGGCCACAGGCTATTGGGGCCCGCGGCACTTCGTGCTTGCCCCTCTGCTTTCCTGCTAGGCCAAGCCCGGGCACGCCTCGGGCCCGGGGGCTACTGTCGGCGTTCTGGGAACGGGGTTCCCCAGACTTGCCTGCCTGTGGCCTGTGGCGTGGCTCAAATGGGGGCCCAGCGTGGCCCATCTTCATCAGCTCAAGCTCAAGACCCTCGAGAGGAGCCAAGCCACGCGGGGCGGATGACAGGAAGCTTCCTCAGAGGCGGCCTCTCCCGGTAGGCTCGCGAGGAGGCGGCGAGATCAAGGCGGAGATACCTCGTGAGGAAACCATGACGCAAGCCATGACGATCGAGACCAGGTGGGCGCCGGGCGGTCACCGGCCTATGCAGTGTCCTTGTTTCCCCTTTGGTGCAAAGGGGGCAAGCACATGCCAAGGCATCGGGCAAAGGTTACCATTCCGGTGCAACAAGACCAAGACCAGCAGAGTGGTAGGACAGAGGTCACCGTGGAGCCCAAGACGGCGTCATCACCAGTGCTTTTGGCAGCCGAAGACCACCTTTGGTCAGGATAACTTGTACTATGTGTTCCCCTTCAAAATGGCCAAGTGTTGGCGCCCTTACCGCTCATTATTTGGGGAGAGGCCCAAGGCCTCTATAAATAGAGCTAGCCACCCCAGAGTAGAGACATCTAGAAAACGACCAGAGATCTGGTAGAACCCTAGTAGAGAGAGAGAGAGAGGCGACTGAACTCACCCTAGGAGTTCATTGCACCAGCTCAAGAACACCTCTCGCGAGGCTGTTCTTCCCTTGTACTGTTCATCATCAGACCGTGAGGCAATCCACCACGCCACATACTGGAGTAGGGTATTACACCACAACGGTGGCCCGAACCAGTATAAATCTCGTGTCCCTTGTGTTGTTCGTTGTTTCCAGTTTAGATCACGCGAGGAAATTGGACGTAGATCGGTAGGGGAGAGATCTCCGCACGCACCCTAGTGTTCGAACCTCAAGGGTCTGCCAGAACCCGAAATCCGACACTCGCCCATGTGGGAGGGCCCGTTCAAGGTCGTCCACGCCTCCAGGCCTGGCACCGCGCGCCTGGAGACACAGAACGGGGTACCCATCAAGAACGCCTGGAACATCCAACACCTCCGGAAGTTCTACCCATGAAGAAAGGCCTAGTGCCTGTGAAGAAGGCCCGGTGCCTGAGAAGAAAGGCCCAGTGCCTGTGAAGCAAGGCCCGGTGCCTATGAGGAAAGGCCCAGTGCCTGTGAAGCAAGGCCCCGTGCCCGTGAAGAATCGCCGCCCGTGACATTATCACGTAATAATGAGTGGGGTTGTACACGCCCCGAAGCCTCAGGAGAGCCGCCCTTGGGCCTCGGGGGCTCCCTCCCACGCCGACTGGCAACACCTAGCTCCGCGCTGCTGAGAAGACGTCGAAGACTAGACTAGGTGCCATACACGGCTTTTCATTTGCTTTCCGAAGTTGGCTCGCCCCTCTTTTAATTGAAATTTGCATTCTGGTGTCTCTTGCTGGTCCCGTTTTATCGCTTTCTGCCTCTGTTTCTGCGTTCGCCTCTTTGGTCGACTTGTACTCTCCCTCGCGTCCCTCACGAGGGGGCTGAACAGGTACCTTCGTGAGCTTCCTCCTTCTGTATTTTCACGAGGCCCCCTCATTTGATCCGTGCCCCACGGGTACCTCTCCTAATCCGTGCCCCACGGGTATCGCGACGCGAAGCACTGAGTCAAGGCCAGCGGCGCCTATGACCAAGCCCCGGGTGAGCGATAAACCACTTGACGAATTTTTTGCAGTTCCTGAGCGCATATCAAGCAAGTGCCTCCTGAGGAGGAGGCCACTCACAACAACTAGAGATAAGTTATCCCTACATAAAATGACGATGTTGCGACACAACACAGGAACGACAAACATAACATAACGATTGAGATCATAGTTCGACACATGCCCCTCTAGGGCCAATTCTGGTTTCTTTCTGATGCAGGAAGGAAAAGAAGAACAAAATAGAAGCAGCGCCTACAGCGGTCCACGGACACAGGCCCCAGCGCCCTCCTCAGCCGGACCCCTCCTCATGCTGCACGGAGGCACGGCGACGAGACGACCCGCCACCGTCTTCGAACCGGGCATGGCAGTGTGGCGGCTGGTCGTAGCTGCCACTACTAGAGCTGTCACCGGGGGAAGAGCTATCATAGCCGGAAGAGACACGGTTGGCACCAAGGGCAGGTTCGCCCTCATCCTCGTCGCGGCCATCGCCAAGGCCGAGCACCTCCTCGCCGTCGTTCACCTAGCGGCAGCACCCGACGCGGCGACCATCTTCCCCAAACACCCTCACATAGAGGGTCACATCACCGTCATATTGAAGTGAAGGGTGCACCGCCTGCACAGGCCGCGCGCGCGGGCGAACGTCTGCCAACCGTGGGCCAGAGCTACATTTCCCGGGCGGAGACCTCGGCCGCAACCCAGGAAGCCCTGCTGCAGTAGCTATTTGCGTGTAGCCAAAGCCCGCCAGGACCTGAGGCCGGGAGCTCGTCGACAAAGAAGTGCGGGAGCTGAACCCAGTTGCCAGCCGGGTTCTCCGACCAGACGATGAACTCCGGCAGCGTCTTCGCCGAGTGGAAGCATGGCCGGGGAGGCCGCGTGACCATGACACGTCTCCTTCATTAACGGGACCGCCACAACCAGAGCGACCCCTGCCCCACGAAGCGGTACCACCCGGGCCGCCGCAGCCGCAGCGGGTGCTGCGGTCTGCTTGCGGGGACGACCGCGTCCATGCTTCGGCACCGCAGAGCTGGGCCCCTCGCGAGGGGTGACGGTGTCCAGGACTAGGCGGTACTCAACGTGTCATCTCCCGATCTGTTAGATTGGGCCGAGGACCCCCGTGGTCGTATATTCATGGGCTAGTTCGGACAGCTGCTGCATACAAGGAAGATTCCACCAGACTGGGTGATCAAGATAAGGACTCCTCCCCACCGGTGTATTCGGCTAGGACTCTTGTTATCCTAGGCCTCTGGTGCATTATATAAGCCAAGGCCAGGCTAGTCGATAGAAGATATACAACAATCATACCATAGGCTAGCTTCTAGGGTTTAGCCTCTCTGATCTCGTGGTAGATCTACTCTTGTACTACCCATATCATCAATATTAATCAAGCAGGACGTAGGGTTTTACCTCCATCAAGAGGGCCCGAACCTGGGTAAAACATCCTGTCCCCTGCCTCCTGTTACCATCCGCCTTAGACGCACAGTTCGGGACCCCCTACCCGAGATCCACCGGTTTTCAATCATGGTCGGCACACAATGGAACTCATGAGTACAAAAAATCTATTGCACAAGTCTCACAGCAATAATGAGCACCGAAGAAAGGTATCGGTGGGGGGTAATATTTTCTTCGAAGATGCTTCTTACACTTCGTCTGTAATATAGCATAAGTTCCCTAAGCGCGCTTTGTCTGTTACAGCCTTATGGCATGATTGCCTGGTTATCGGAAATGCTGTCGATATTCTCGACAGGTGAAGTACATAACACTTTTCGGTCCTTGACCGAAGAGGGAGAAGCCAACGGTCGGTTAAGACGCGTTTAAAGTTCGGCTGAACAAAGATATGATATTAGTAATTCGGTACATACAATCATTATACAGAAAATTCTTTTTACCCAAGTCACTTGGGGGCTCTTAAAATTTATATGAGCTATTTTATAGTAAATGTGTTTTCTTCTTGGTCGTTGTCAAAACACGACAGAAGCACAATCTTTTCTTTCTCTTCCAATTTTCGAATTGGCACCGAACACTTGATCTTCTTCGGGCGTCATGTTTTTACTGACGTTTTTTTGGCTTTCCAAGCTTTTTGGCACTTTTAAACTATTTGTGTGCTTTCAGCACAAGTCTCGCAGTGCAACGCCGGACACCTTTAGAGATTCGGCAAAAACATTCTCGGATATTGCTATATATGCATCGGTTTCGAATTGTGTCTTCCGTCAATAGTTGGGTTGCCCGGCTCCTGCACTTGCTTCCTACGTTCCGCTTTGTTCGGCTAGGCGTGCAAAGGGAGAACCACTTCGATTGTGCTTCTAGCTCACATGGTTAAGCACCTCAATGGAGAAAGCCGAAAACTGACTATCACAATAAGCGTAAACTGCTCAGCAATCCGATAACTGTGTTAAATGACGGGCCATTCATAACAATGGCCAAAGTGTTTACGGCTTGACCTCAACTGTCGTCGGACACTACCGGGCGCTATTAACTGGCCTCCCAAACTAAATCCTCGATATTTTTCTCTTACATTAGAGGTGAGGTTTCATGATCATGCTTAGCATGACAACCCAAAGAAAGGAATCGATAGCGGGACTATTTTCTTTGGAAGGCATTTCTTATGTTAAACAGTAATATAACATATCTCTCTGCATACCTTTGTTTATAAAACCATATGGCCAGATTGCCTTGTTTGTCGTAAATCTTTGCCCTCATAAAGGCTTTATAAAGTAGGACAAACACTCCTCGGCTACGGGCCGAGGAGATGGAAGCCGATGGTCGGTCAACAAAGTTTTGTATAATATAGATCCGAGCATTAATGATGTAAAGTACTTGGATACATAGAATCATTACACATAATTTGTGATTTTACTCTGGATATCGATCCTTAATTCGGCCACCCGTGCCTGCATTAAGGCTCGGGGGCTACTGGGCTTCGCGCTTATTATTTACAAATATTAAAGGGGCGTATCGATCCCCTGATCTGGTGTTGCCACCCGACCAGTGTCTCGGGGGCTACTGCATTGCCTGTTCAATGCGGAAAATTTTAAGTGCAATACAGTTGCCGAGGAGATTTTGATCCTTAGGTTGGTCGGTTGCACCCAACCTGAGTCTCGAGGACTAAGCATGCCGCTTTTTGTGCCCCGAAGTATTCTGCCGAGCTAGGACTTGATCCTCAGGCCGATTTTGCAAATCATCCTAAGTCTCAGCGGCTACTGGGATCAGCGGTCTTACGTCATCCTTTAGGTGCATCTCAGGTTTTAGACCGATACACACCTTGAGGGCTATTGGTTATATATCTCGTCAGAGAATAAATTGCACCAATAAAAAATATTCACAATAAATCAGCCCGCGGTCGGGGTGGTGCACCACCTCGGAAGCAGTCCGGCATAAAGCTCGAGCGCTAGTGGCTGGCTCCATAGAGGGCATTTCCAACATTAAGCTCGGTTAAACTCCTTCAACTTTTTTGAACCAAGGTGATATAACACCTCGAATATAGTCCGGCATTGGATCGCGGATACATTCCGGCGTTGGAGCTCAGAAAGCAGTCCGGCGTTGGTGCTCAGCTGCAAAAGATACCTCGAATGCAGTCCGGCATTGGAGCTCGGACGCAAGAGGACACTGCCTCCCTGGAACAGCTTCAAACCCGAGGTGTGGCATAGAAACAACCAGGCATTGATAAGGGCCGGAAACTTAAAGGGGCTCCTCGGATACCCGACATGTAAACTCATCGAATGCATTTTGGCGATCCTCAAGATCGAAGATGAGAAGATTTGTTGAACCAATTTTCAAGACTGACAACCGAAGATGAAGAATAGTTCGGAAGAATCGAGGAGCGTCCCTAACTTGAAGACCGGTTCAGGGGGCTACTGACGATGTCCAGGACTAGGGGGTACTCAACGCGTCATCTCCCGATCTGTTAGATTGGGCCGAGGACCCCCGTGGCCGTATACTCATGTGCCAGTTCGGACAACTGCTGCATACAAGGAAGATTCCACAAGACTTGGCAATCAAGACAAGGACTCCTCCCCACTAGCATATTCGGCTAGGACTCTTGTTATCCTAGGCCTTTGGTGCATTATATAAACTAAGGCCAGGCTAGTCGATAGAAGATATACAACAATCATACCATAGGTTAGCTTCTAGGGTTTAGCCTATCTGCTCTCGTGGTAGATCTACTCTTGTACTACCCATATCATCAATATTAATCAAGCAAGACGTAGGGTTTTACCTCCATCAAGAGGGCCCGAACCTGGGTAAAACATCGTGTCCCCTGCCTCCTGTTACCATCCGCCTTAGACGCACAGTTCGGGACCCCCTACCCGAGATCCGCCGGTTTTGACACTCACAAGGGGCCTTCCCCTTCTCCGCGGCGGTGAACCTCCTCGACGGCGCCATTGGTAGCAGGAGGGGAGCAAGGAAGGAGAAGAAGCAGAAGAGGCAGAGGAAGGATGGGCGACGGGGGGCTCCGCCCCCCTCCCATTTATACCAGGAGAAGGCCAACCATCACCCCCCACAATCATAGGTAATGATGGTTTTCCTTGCATGTTGCAGGGACTTGTCAAGTCGGGCAGTTGCCAAGGTAGCGTGGGGAAGCGGAGACGCCCACGTCTAATCAACCGCCACATGTCGACCAAGGCCGCGGGCTATTGGGGCCCGCGGCACTCCGGACTTGACCTTTGGCTTCGCCTCGAAGCCAAGCTCGAGCGTGCCTTGCGCCCGGGGGCTACTATCGGCGTTCTAGGAACGGGGGTCCCAAGACTTGCCTGCCTACGGCCCACGGCGTGGCTTTGCTGGCAGGCATGTACGGCCCATCTTCATCAACAAGGAATCAAGACCCTCGCGAGGGGCCAAACCTCGCGAGGCGGACAACACAAGACCTCCTCAGGAGCGGCCTTACCAGCCTAGCTCGTGAGGGGCGGAGAGTTCAAGGCCGAGCAAACCTCGCGAGGTTCTCGTGACGTGAGCCATGACGATCGAGACCAGGCGGCCGCCAGCGCATGTAGCATCCTTGTTTCCTCTTTGGTGCTAAGGGGGCAAGCGTAGGCGCGGAGTACCGAGGCATCAAGCAAAGGTTTCCATATTGATGCAACGAGACCAAGACCAGAAGGATGGCAAGACGGAGATCACCGTGGAGCCCAAGACAGCGTCACCACATGAGCCTTTGGCAGGCGAAGACTGCTTTTGTCAGGATAGCTTGTACTAGTTGTCCCCTTTCAAATTGGTTGTTGTTGGCTCCCTTCCCGCTCAATATTTGGGGAGAGGACCAAGGCCACTATAAATAGAACTAGCCACCACCGTAGCTAGAGGGAGATCAAAGATTGGAGCCACCACATCCTTGGCAGCACACCCACCAAGCGCAAGAACACCTCAACCTCAGGAGGCTATTCTTCTCCTTGTACTGTTCATCCTCAGCCCAAGAGGCAATGCACCACCACACTGGAGTAGGGTATTACACCACAACGGTGGCTCAAACCAGTATAAATCTTGTGTCCTTTGTGCTGCGAGTTCGTCAAGTTAGTTCATGAGATCTTAGCTAAGTTAGGATGTGGATCGATAGGGGGGAGATCTTCACGCGCACCCCAGTTTTTGAACCTTAAGGGTTTTGCCGGAACCCGTGATCCGACAAAAGTGAAGAAATTGGTGTGACCGTGAAGACTTGATATTCATGCGAGGAATATGAAGCATGAAGACTTTTGTTTTCATAGTTTCATTTTCTCTTTCTTGAGTCATAGGAAACACCGTACTGTTAAAGGGGGTCGAGGTAAAACTAAGGAAAAGTTTCCAGGTGATGCTCAACTCAAAATCCTACACCTACCAATCCCTTCGAGTGAAGCCATTGGAAATCTCATAAAGTTCAGTCAATTTCTTCAGTGATAGAGATGAAGTTCTTCTGGTCTCTCAGGAATTTGTTCCGACTGAGGAGTTAGGAATTCGCCACTGCGGATTGCCTACAAGTGAGGAACATGATAGCCCTGAGGAATTTGAACCTCAAATTTCCGACCGTTGCTGTGCTATGCGCCCGCTGTCACAAAATATCTTATCCACCTAACGGTCATATCATTGAAGGGCATTTATATCTTATCATGTTGGGCTGCTCCCTAGGCTATAAATAGCCGCCCCTACAACCACTAGCTAGTTGGCAGCTCCGCGAGAAACTGACACTTGTAATTGAGAACATCCCGTCCTCCGTGGACTTTGAGCGAAAATCGTCAAGTGAGGAAAAACCCAAAACCCCAAACCAAACACCTACAAACCCAAAGTGATTGAGCATCACTGAAGAGATTGTTCCTATGTGGAACCGACACTTGTTACCTTTGAGGACTGTGCATCCTCCAGATGGTTAGGCGTCATGGTCTAGAGCATCCAAGAGTAAATTTTGGATCGCCAGGTGACCAAGTATGTGAAGGTTTGGAAGTCACCTGAAGACTTACCACGAGTGATTGGGCGAGGTCTGTGTGACCTTAGTTCAAGGATAATACGGTGAAGACTGCGTGTCCTCAGGTTTAAATACCTAGCCGCTCCAACCAGACATATGACTATCACAGCAGTTGGAACTGGTCTACCAAATCATTGTCTTCACCGAGCTAACTGGTTCTATTTCCTCAACCCTTTCATTTCCTCATTACTGTGTTATGTACTTGATCGTTACTGTTTGAAGACTTTGACTGAAGACTTTCTCAATTTCCTCAGTTCAATTTCTTTAATCAGTTTGTCTTCAGCTTGCTTATCATGTGTTTACGCTTTTTGTACTTTGTACTAGTTTTTCATTTCGTCATGATGACTGTGCTTACGTTATGTTATGTTTGCATCTGAGTACTTATTATGCTGCAAGTAGTTCTTCGCTTTGGAATTTCCTCACCCTGAAATTCCTTAGTGAAGAATTCCTAAAAATCGCCTATTCAACCCCCTCTATTCAACTTAATGCACTTTCATAAATGCGGCAGCAAAACAAGTCCATAACTGAATCAACTTCAGAAGAGCTCAAGAAATGTTATCCTGGGTATCCACCATGTTGGCAATAAGCTTAGCAAGCTTATTAGTTTTGTCTTGTTTGGCGCTAAAGTCCTCCAACGCTTGCTGTTGCACCAGAAAGTATGCATCTGAATGCTCCAGGGACTTCTATGGTCCTTCCGCTTCCTATCGCAGCACAGATGATCAATGTCTTTCAGCTTTTAGTTGAGACTCAAGAAACCAAACTGATTCAGACAGTGAGTTTGAATAGCTTGTGCAAGCGGTACTGGGCAGTAACTCGAACAGTAAACCAAGACAGGACTTTGGGGTTGTCTCACTGTCTTCAAGATAGTTTTCCTTAGATGTTTTATCAGCTTTGTTGGAGACCAACAAGTATGTCTCACTATCCTGAACCCTATCTGCATTACTTCCTTTACCATTTCTTAATAAGGCACTCTTCCCCAATATTCTGTCAGCATTCTAAAAGAAGAAACAAGCAGCCACATAACATGTTTTGGATGTACTAGTATACGAAACTCATTTCGGTGAACCAGTTCATTAGTAAGGTGGACAAGATTAAACTACCAAGTCTTCTATTGGCAAGTAGTACATTATAAAAGCATCAAACAAACATATATCTATGTCCTATGGTCACTGCATTGTCTTGCAAAATCAAAATAGAGACATGGTTCAAATCATATCAGTTCAAGAGAAAGCAGCACTGAAAGAATACAAAGCGTGGGAAACTACACGGCACAACAAGATTTCATATGGGTACCATGGGTCTACATGTACAACAACACTATTGGCCCTGTTGTGATGCTAGTAATGTGCATGATATGAGAAGTCAACTGTATACACAATTGGAATTGAAATCAACAGAGCTATTTATAAGAGCAAACCTGTTAAAGAAACATGCATAAACATACCTATTGTGCCATTGGAGTTTCCATTGGATCATTCAATTTAAAAATAAGTTTGTATGAGTAAATGATACGTCTCCAACGTATCTATAATTTTTGATTGCTCCATGCTATATTATCTACTATTTTGGATGTTTATGGACTTTATTATACACTTTTATATTATTTTTGGGACTAACCTATTAACCCAGAGCCCAGTGCCAGTTTCTGTTTTTTCCATGTTTTAGAGTATCGCAGAAAAGGAAAATCAAACGGAGTCCAATTGATCTGAAACTTCACGGAACTTATTTTTGGAAGGAAAGCAACCCGGGAGACTTGGAGTCCATGTCAGGGAAGCTTCGAGGAAGCCATGAGGTAGGCGAGCGCGCCCACCACCCTCGGCGCGCCCTCCACCCTCATGGGCCCCTCGTGCCCCCCTGACATACTTCTTCCGCCTATATATCTCCATATACCCTAAAACGATTGGGGAGCACAATAGATCGGGAGTTCCGCCGCCAGAAGCCTCCGTAGCCACCTAAAACCAATCTAGACCTGTTCCGGCACCCTGCCGGAGGGGGCAAGCCCTCTCCGGTGGCCATCTTCATCATCCCGGTGCTCTCCATGATGAGGAGGGAGTAGTTCTCCCTCGGGGCTGAGGGTATGTACCAGTAGCTATGTGTTTGATCTCTCTCTCTCCCATGTTCTTGAGGTGGTACGATCTTGATGTATCGTGAGCTTTGCTATTATAGTTGGATCTTATGATGTTTTCTCCCCCCTCTACTCTCTTGTAATGGATTGAGTTTCCCCTTTGAAATTATCTGATCGAATTGAGTCTTTAAAGATTTGAGAACACTTGATGTATGTTTTGCCTGCGTATCTCTGGTGATAATGGGATATCATGTGATTCACTTGATGTATGTTTTGGTGATCAACTTGCGGGTTCCGCCCATGAACCTATGCATAGGGGTTGGCACATGTTTTCGTCGTGATTCTCCGGTAGAAACTTTGGGGCACTCTTTGAGGTTCTATGTGTTGGTTGAATAAATGAATCTGAGATTGTGTGATGCATATCGTATAATCATACCCATGGATACTTGAGGTGACATTAGGGTTTTGGTTGATTTGTGTCTTAAGGTGTTATTCTAGTACGAACTCTAGGTCTGTTTGTGACACTTATAGGAATAGCCCAACAGATTGATTGGAAAGAATAACTTTGAGGTGGTTTCGTACCCTACCATAATCTCTTCGTTCGTTCTCCGCTATTAGTGACTTTGGAGTGACTCTTTGTTGCTTGTTGAGGGATAGTTATATGATCCAATTATGTGATTATTGTTGAAGGAACTTGCACTAGTGAAAGTATGAACCCTAGGCCTTGTTTCAACGCATTGCAATACCGTTTGTGCTCACTTTTATCATTAGTTACCTTGCTGTTTTTATATTTTCAGATTACAAATACCTTTATCTACTATCCATATTGCACTTGTATCACCATCTCTTCGCCGAACTAGTGCACCTATACAATCTACCATTGTATTGGGTGTGTTGGGGACACAAGAGACTCTTTGTTATTTGGTTGCAGGTTGCTTGAGAGAGACCATCTTCATCCTACGCCTCCTACGGATTGATAAACCTTAGGTCATCCACTTGAGGGAAATTTGCTACTGTCCTACAAACCTCTGCACTTGGAGGCCCAACAACGTCTACAAGAAGAAGGTTGTGTAGTAGACATCAGTAAATACAGTGATACAAGAGCAAGGCAGTATGCACGATAGCAATGAAATCTTAAATGAGAACAGTTTTTCTTCAGGTTCAAGCACTTGTTCTACATGAACAGAGTATAGTTAGACACAAGCATATAGCACTTAAAATAAAATGAGCTCATAGACCTTACCACATTCTTGGTTCGGGACCAGTACAGAACAAGGCATTCCCAGACATCGTCCAGTAAATGTGACTCAGGAGAACATAAGGGAATTTGATTTCATTGCCAGTGAAGTACATTTTCTTGAGGTAATTCCGATACTTCCACCAAGCATTCTTGAAGATAGCAGAGGTATTAGAGCAGGTTACGTCATCCTGAGTTTCCAAATCAGTCCTTCTCTATAGAGAAAAATAGTAAAATTTGATGTATTATCACTAGTGCAGAACCGGGCAATAGCACCAGTTCGTAAGGCCCTAACCGGCACTAAAGTGTGGGCACTAAAGGCCCTCCCCCTTTAGTACCGGTTTAGCATGAACCGGTGCTAAAGGGCAACCACGTGGCATGAGACGCGCCGTGGTCTTGGGGACCTTTAGTCCCGGTTGTTGGAATTTTTTGATTTTTTTTGAAATAAAGCAAAAACAGCCCGCCTACTGGGCCGACACGGCCTTCATACGACTAGAAACCCAACCTCTAGTTGGGCCAGGATGCAGGCCCGTACGGCCCAGTAGGCCCCACACGGCAGAAGACTTGCAATAGGCCCACAAAGGCCTGCTTAGAGAGGAGCTCGACACGGTAGCCGCGGTAGGGCTTATAAACCGGTGCGAGCTCCTCTCAACCAGCGAGGTGGGACTAAACATTGTGCACTACGGGTGGCAGCGCACCACCTTTAGTACCGGTTGGTGGCTCCAACCGGTACTAAAGGGGGGGTCTTTAGTACCGGTTGGAGCCACCAGCCCGTACTAAAGGCCACCACCTTTAGTACCGGTTGGAGCCACCAACCCGTACTAAAGGGGGGTCTTTAGTACGGGTTGGAGCCACCAACCCATACTAAAGGCCACCACCTCTTTAGTACCGGTTCGTGGCATGAACCAGTACTAAAGATTCGCCATGAACCGGTACTAATGAGCGCCGCCCGCCTAGCCGTTGGGACCGGCATTATTGATCACATTAGTGCCGGCTCAAATACAAACCGGGACTAATGAGCTGAACATTTGACCCTTTTTCTACTAGTGTATAACCATCATGGAGGTAGAATTTATGGGAAAAAGCAAAGTAATTGCCATGAATAACATTACTCACACATAACTCCAGGACAAACACCTGCAACTGGCATTTTCCTTCATCTTTAGTATAATATTTCCATGATGGGAAGATACGCACATAGGATTTAACAACATCAAATGTGATAGATGCTAAACTATGAATGGCTGGTTGTGCTTCCTCCACGGGAATAGGTGTACTAAATGGTGGAGTTGGGGTTCACCGTGGTAGTACTAGCGCTTTCGGCACTGGAGCTGCCTTACTAACAGCTCTTGTTTGGGAGCTTTGTGGTGGAGATGGTGATGTGTCAACTGGAACTGGGTTACTATCTGCTGGGCTTGGGGTTAGATTGGGTGAAGTTGGTTCTCTGTCCATCGCGGTAGGGGTAAAATCTGCGAGAGTCTAGGTTATGTGTGATAGGGCTGGTTCTCTTGCATGTACAATAGGGGTGCTATCTCCACCAAGAGGTAGCACTGTTTTATTTGAAGACCGTGTTTTTACTCCGCTAGATACTGCCATCACCCGCTCCAATTCAAATGGCTGATAAACAGGAAACATAGTTGAATGTACATACATTTTATGAGAGACAAATGCAATAGATAGTGTGGAAAAAGAGGGCATGAAATAGTTGACATGTATATTGTTTAACTAAAATGGATAGCATGACATAATTTCACATATATGATGTCTATCTAAACTGGATAGCATAGCATAACATAATTCAAAGAAATGATGACTAACTAAACAGGATTGCATGACATAATTCACATACATGTTATCTAAGTAATCAGGATCGCATGATTTAATTCACATATGTGATTTATATGCTAAGCAGAGGGCATTCGCATATATGATGTCTGAACTAAGAAAATGGTGTTAAATATTGTGTATATGGTGTCTAAACTATGCAATGCAAGACACCATATGCATGATATGAGCAGTATAACCATGCCAAGTTAGAGCATACACCTCGGTGGGGGAATAGGACTGGTCATCTGTCTCTGAATCCATCTCTGAGGAGCTATCAGGACCTAGCAAGAGATCTGCTTCGATAGGTAGCATTGTCTGCTCTGAAGGCCTTGTTTTCACTCTAGATTTTTCCATCACCCACCCAATTGGCTGATTCATAGGAAGAGTAGTTTAATGTACAAAAATTTTCGACAAATGGAAATGTAATGAAGAAAAGGATGGCAAGATATCATTCAAATATATGATGCCTGGTTAAATAGGATGGCATTGCACATTTCACATATATTATGGCTGGCTAAAAGACATGAGACTGCATAATTCCCATATATGATATTGAAACAAAACAGGTGGCATTATAGAACATGTCTAAACTAAGCATATGACATATATGATGTCGAAAGTAGGCACCGCAAGGCAACATATGCAAGATATGACTAACATCATCATGCTAAGTGGTCAGCTGCGTCTGAATCTGCCTCAAAACAGATATCTTCCTATGGATTACAATATGGAGATGGGGAGGGGGCTTGCCATTGAACCCACCATGGAGCGATGTCTGCATGACATTTTATTTCTGCACAAAACTCTTCTCTTTTTCTCTACATGTTCAGCATGACTGTTTACAATATCTGACATGCATACAAATATATAGTGAGATTATGTAAGGAGAGCATGCAGAAATCTAGAGTAATGGTAACAACGAGTGGATGGATCCAAAAATAATGATAGGAGGCTGATGATTGCTTTAATTTAATAAAAAAAACAGATGATGATTGCTTTACTATTTGTTTCCCACCCAATATGAATAACATAGGCATACCCTAGGTGAAACAGATATTAGACAGAGATACTATTCATTGTTGCCTTGATATGTGCCCCACAATTAATTTAGAGCTCAAGTTTGAGCATCAATTTGGACCTGACTTGGAGTCTAAGAGGTGAACAGGACAATAAAGTAGCAGGTAATATTAAGCAATGCATAACATAAGTGATACGTCTCCAACGTATCTATAATTTTTGATTGTTCCATGCTATTATATTATCTATTTTGGATGTTTAATGGGCTTTATTATGCACTTTTATATTATTTTTGGAACTAACCTATTAACCGAAGGCCCAGTGCAAATTGTTGTCTTTTTGCCTATTTTAGTGTTTTGCAGAAAAGGAATATCAAATGGAATGAAACCTTCGCGAGGATCTTTTTTGGAACAAACACAATCCAGGAGACTTGGAGTGGAGGTCAAGGAAGCAACGAGGCGGCCACGAGGTAGGGCGGCACGCCTCCACCCTCGTGGGCCCCTCGTAGCTACACCGACCAATTTCTTTCGCCTATATATACTCTTATACCCTGAAAACATTCAGGGGAGCCATGAAACCACTTTTCCACTGCCGAAATCTTTTGTACCCGTGAGATCCCATCTGGGGACCTTTTCCAGCGATTTGCCGGAGGGGGATTCGATCACGTTGGGCTTCTACATCAACACCATAGCCTCTCCGATGATGTGTGAGTAGTTTACCATAGACCTTCGGGTCCATAGTTATTAGCTAGATGGCTTCTTCTCTCTCTTTGGATCTCAATATAAAGTTCTCCTCGATGTTCTTGGAGATCTATTCGATGTAATTCTTTTTGCGATGTGTTTGCCGAGATCTAATGAATTATGGGTTTATGATCAAGTTTATCTATGAACAATATTTGTTTATTCTCTGAATTCTTGTGTGCATGATTTGATATCTTTGCAAGTCTGTTCGAATTGACAGTTTGGTTTGGCCTACTAGATTGATCTTTCTTGCAATGGGATAAGTACTTAGCTTTGGGTTCAATCTTGCGGTGTCCTTTCCCACTGACAATAGGGGCAGCAAGGCACATATTGTATTGTTGCCATCGAGGATAAAAAGATGGGGTTTATATCATATTGCTTGAGTTTATCCCTCTATATCATGTCATCTTGCCTAATGCGTTACTCTATTCTTATGAACTTAGGAGGTGTTTGGTTCACGCTTTTGTAACGTGATTCGATAACGGTGGTAACGGATAGCGCTAAATCGTGTTTGTTTAGGTCGCTCCGTATCGGATAACTCTGGTATCGATTCCCACCCTATTCAAAGTTGATTACGTTAGGTACCCAGCGTAATGGAATAACGGTACAGTCGTCTCTCTCCTCTCGCTGTTGATTTGTTCATCCTCTTCCCCAACCCGCCATGCCACGAGCTTCAATCCCGCTGCCGACAAAAGTGCCCACCCCGTACTCAACTCCATCTTCGCCCTCGTGCCCGACGAGCGCTACGGAGCGTTGCTCGCAGCCTCGCACACCCGACCGCCCAGGCATTCTTCCGCATCATGCTGCCTACGTCGTCAAGCTGCCCGAGAAATACTACATCCAGCGCGGCATGGAGGACCTCGCCGACGTCCGCCCCGCCGTGGCCGGCGGGCCCTCGAAGGACAGCTGCCCAGACAGGGACGACCGGTTGCCGAAGCCACCAAACTCCTCGCCAGGTATGACCTATTGGACGACCCAGCCGCCACTGGAACCGAGCTCCCTCTAGCAGCCACCAAAACTGGCAAGCCCCCTCAGGCAACTAGCTACAACATCGTCCTAGAAAAGCATTCAGTAGCGTGTACACGACGAAGGCAATACGCCAATACGTATGTGCAGCTAGGCCATGATGACGTCCAAGGTGTACTACTTCCTTGGGTTCTAGCCGGCGTCAAATCAGCGACGTGTTCCAGATGTACGCCGGCACAGCGGAAACATGCTCGGGGAGGAGGCGCTCAGGAGATTTCTTCGGCAGGTGCACGGGAAGGCAAGCGACGATCTTTGTGAACTAACATCTCCCGGTATTGATTAACGTTACAGTTGAAGTAACCAAACAAATTGCGATTTTGGTCAATACCGTTTATAGTGACACTGCTATCTGATTGCAATTGTGTTTGTGTTTCCTTTCCTAAACCAAACACCTCCTTAATACTCTAGATGCATTCTGGATAGCGGTTGATGTGTGGAGTAATAGTAGTAGATGCAGAATCGTTTCGGTCTACTTGACACGGACGTGATGCCTATGTTTATGATCATGCCTAGATATTCTCATAACTCAGCACTTTTCTATCAATTGCTCGGCAGTAATTTGTTCGCCAACCATAATATATGCTATCTTGAGAGAAGCCACTAGTGAAACCTATGGCTCACGGGTCTACTTTACATCATATTAGTTTCTCGTCAACTAGCCATTTTTGTCACTGTTTATTTTGCAATCTTTACTTTCCAATCTATACAAAAATACCAAAAATATTTATCTTATTATCTTTATCAGATCTCACTTTTGCAAGTGGCCATGAAGGGATTGACAACCCCTTTATCGCGTTGGTTGCAACTTCTTATTTGTTTGTGCAGGTACTAGGTGACTTGCATGTACTCTCCTACTGGATTGATATCTTGGTTCTCAAAAACTAAGGGAAATACTTATGCTACTTTGCTGCATCACCCTTTCATCTTCAAGGGAAACTCAATGCATGCTCAAGAGGTAGCAAGAAGGATTTCTGGCGCCATTGCCGGGGAGATCTACGCCAAGCCAAGACATACCAAGTACCCATCACAAACTCTTATCCCTCGCATTACATTATTTGCCATTGGCCTCTAGTTTTCCTCTCCCCCACTTCACCCTTGCCATTTTATTCGCCTCTTTTATGTTCACCCTTTTTCTGTTCGCCTTCTTTCGCTTGCCTCTTGTGTGACTGTTTGTTGGATTCATTGTTTGTCACGGTGGCTCAAGATAATACTAAATTATGTGACTTCTCCAATGCCAACAACAATGATTTTATTAGCACTCCAATTTCTCCTCTTACCGATGCTGAACCTTGTGAAATTAATACTTCTTTGCTGAAACTTGTCATGAAAGATCAATTTGCCGGCCTTCCTAGTGAAGATGTCGCTATCCATCTAAACAACTTTGTTGATTTGTGTGACATGCAAAAGAAGCAAGATGTGGATAATGATATTGTTAAATGGAAGCTATTTCTGTTTTCGCTTAGAGATCGTGCTGAAACTTGGTACTCTTCTTTTCCTAAAAATAGTATTGATTCATGGAATAAGTGCAAAGATGCTTTTATCTCTAAGTATTTTCCTCCCGCTAAGATCATCTCTCTTAGAAACGATATTATGAATTTTAAGCAACTTGATCATGAGCATGTTGCACAAGCGTGGGAGAGGATGAAATTAATGATACGCAATTTCCCTACACATGGTTTGAATTTATGGATGATTATACCGAATTTTTATGCTAGATTGAATTTTGCTTCTAGAAATCTTTTAGATTTGGCAGTGGGAGGCACTTTTATGGAAATCACTTTAGGAGAAGCTACTAAACTCCTAGATAATATTATGGTTAATTATTCTCAATGGCACACCGAAAGATCTACTAGTAAAAAAGTTAATGCAATAGAAGAGATTAATGTTTTGAGTGGAAAGATGGATGAACTTATGAAATTGTTTGCTAATAAGAGTGTTTCTTCTGATCCTAATGACATGCCTTTTTCCACTTTGATTGAGAATAATAATGAATCTATGGATGTGAATTTTTTTGGTAGGAACAATTTTGGTAACAACACTTATAGAGGAAATTTTAATTCTAGGTCGTTCCCTCGTAATTCCTCTAATAATTATGGTAATTCCTACAACAACTCTTATGGAAATTTTAATAAGATGCCCTCTGATTTTGAGACCAGTGTTATAGAATTTATGAATTTGCAAAAGAATTTCAATGCTTTGATTGAAGAAAAATTGCTTAAGATTGATGAGTTGGCTAGGAATGCGGATAGAATTTCTCTTGATGTTGATTCTTTGAAACTTAGATCTATTCCACCTAAGCTTGTTATCAATGAGTCTCTCAAAGCCATGAGAATTTCCATTGTTGAGTGGAAAGAAAGAACCGCTAGGATGCGTGCAAAAAAGATTGCATTGTAAAAGCGTGTTCTTCTAGTTTTCATGATAATAATGATGGTCTAAAAGTGATTGTTGTATCTCCTATTAAGTCTTTGTTTGCATATATGAATCTTTATAAAGATGGGACTGAAGATGAGTCAACTTTAGTTAGAAGGCATCCCAATGATTCAGAGTTTTTAGATCTTGATGCAAAAATTGGTAAAAGTGGGATTGAAGAGGTCAAAACTTTACATAGCAATGAACACACTATTTTGGATTTCAAGGAATTTAATTATGATAATTGCTCTTTGATAAATTGTATTTCCTTGTTGCAATCCGTGCTAAATTCTCCTCATGCTTTGTCTGTGGGGATGGAGCAGCCACGATAGATGAGGCGATCGTCAGAGCAGCTCCTTGGAGGTGGAGGACGAGGCGGTTGAACCGGCGGGACGATGAGATGGATGATGGATCCTCATCCAGGGAGGTGGATGAGGGACGTCGAGTTGTTGCGGTGGACGACATCATCGGGGAAGAGGCTCCGGCTGGGCAGCGGTGAGGTGGCGGATGAAAGAGGGTGGGGTTTCGCGGCTGGAGCGGATAGGTTATGGCGGCCTGGGATTTTGAATGGAGAAAAGGAGGCGATGGGAGGGGGGAGCCATGACTAAGGTACGCGCTTGTCCAAAATGTAGGGTGTGTTACAAAAATACCCCCACCAATTTGAACTAGCAGCCCTTTCAGCTCAGGGTTAGAAGAGGGATTTCACATGTCAGGATTTGGCAGCTGGGGGAGTTTTCGCACGCATTGTAATTTCGAGATAGCAAGGCACGGGTTGTGAAGGCGCCAGTTTTGGGAGAACAATATCTGAATTTTCGGGATATAACAAGGTGCGGGTTGAATTTTAGGGACAAGCCTAATGTGTAATATTGTACTTGTACATACCAAATCAATTTGCATTTCCCTCAACGAAAAAACAAAAAAAATAAAACTATTCACACCACACAAAGAGAGAATCTTGTCCCATTTTACTATACAAATGCTATTCAAAACTGAGTACGAATCCATGTTATGTCCAATTAAATTTTTCGCTGGCTGTATTATGCATGTGACCTACTCAGACCACCATTTTAGTGCATTCCAGATGTCTATACTACCACTGCAATTCGAACTAAATTTGAATCCGTTTCTCTATTTCAATAAGAATCTACAATCATGATTGTTGACAACTTCAACCATCATTCGTGTATTACCTTAACAACACACCACATGATTACTATAGAGATAGATATGAACTATGTGTACTATGAACTCGAATTAAATTTTTTGAATACACTAGATGTTGATTCCAAATAATAGTACATTTGATGTACTAACTATATATTCATAATCTAAACACTGTTCCATACATACACCGTGTTTATCACACAAAGTATAGTGCCACGCATTAGCCCAAATTATAATCGATGTTCTATATATTATATGTAGTACTAGCAAGATGCCCATGCGTTCCACTGAACATCAAGATGATCGAGGGGAGGCCTTATTTGCAAATGTGGAGAGGGGTGTGGGTATCTTTTTTCAAAATTGCCATAGTTTCCTTCCTATCTGTGAAACATAAATCGGATGGCCTATATTGCAGGATGGCAGGCACACCATCATCAACTCTCTTATTTATAAGAGTAGATATAAACTATATTATATGTAGTATAACATGTTCATAACCACACCATGTGTATCACCATTATATATATTCACGCATGCATTGGTTTAAAACACTATGATAAATTCTTCAAATATCCGAATTCACTTTTTATAATGAATTATGATCTCTATTCGTCTTTTACACCCACACAATTCCCTTATCTTTGTAGCTAGCGCTAACTTTCTCTCGTGCATGCACATGCCTGCATCCCTCTCACCCTCCCTCAGCATTCTCTAGCTCCATCGCGCAAATTTGTCTTTTCACTTTAGGTCGTTCACCCACGGTGTGTGTAGGACCCCCTAGATCCTTCTTTACGGCACGCATCGATCGATATGCCTCTCTAGCCAGGTGTGCCTACCACAAACACAAGCTTTCCCTCTTCTCTTCTCACTATCCATGCCTCAATCCCACCCCTCTTTTCATCGATCTCATACTCACACAATCCTTTCCCCTTGATATAGTATGCCTCTCGCACCACCTCCTAGCTGCATCCCTCTCTCTCTATCCTTCTCCCTGAGCCTTATTTTCTTCTAACACATACATGCATGTATGCCGATCGATCTCCCTACATATACCTAGGTTGACTTTAACTATTTTCCCCCACCCACCGATCGACGTACCTCACAAGTTATGTCTTTCCTTTCTTTGACAATGGACAATTGATCTTCCTATGTAGTTACGTTTGCTTACCACGGCCATATTGTCCCCCCTCATCATTCATGCATGCCTCCTGCTCCGTCTCTCACACACATGTGCATAGACAGGCAACCATCCCCTCTCTTATTGATATTGCAAGCTGATGACCCACAAGTGTAGGCAATCTATCATAGTCCTTTCGATAAGTAAGAGTGTCGAACCCAATGAGGAGCAGAAGGAAATGATAAGCAGTTTTCAGTAAGTTATTCTCTGCAAGCACTGAAATTATCTGTAACAGATGGTTTTGTGATAAGGTAATTTGTAACGGGTAATGAGTAATAAAAGTAAATAAGGTGCAGCAAGATGGCCAATCGTTTTTGTAGCGAAGTTCAAGCCTGGACAAACTCTTATATGAAGGAAAACGCTCTCGAGGACACATGGGAATTATCGTCAAGCTAGTTTTCATCACGTTCATATGATTCGCGTTCGGTACTTTGATAATTTGATATGTGGCTAGACTGGTTCTTGGTTACTGCCCTTCCTTGGAAAAGCAGCTCACTTATGATTAACCCCTATTGCAAGCATCCGCAACTACAAAAGAAGTATTAAGGCAAACCTAACCATAGCATGAAACATATGGATCCAAATCAGCCCCTTACAAAGCAACTCATAAACTAGGGTTTAAGCTTATGTCACTCCAGCAACCTATCATCTACTTATTACTCCCCAATGCCTTCCTCTAGGCCCAAACAATGGTGAAGTGTCATGTAGTCGACGTTCACATGACACCACTAGACGAAATACAACATACATCTCATCAAAATATCGAACGAATACCAAATTCACATGACTACTTATAGCAAGACTTCTCCCATGTCCTCAGGAACAAATGTAACTACTCACAAATCATATTCATGTTCATAATTAGAGGGGTATTAATATGCATAAATGATATGAACATATGATCTTTCACCGAATAAACCAACTAGCATCAACTACAAGGAGTAATCAACACTACTAGCAACCCACCGGTACCAATCTGAGGTTTTGAGACAAAGATTGGATACAAGAGATGAACTAGGGCTAGAGATGAGATGGTGTTGGTGAAGATATTTATGGAGATTGACCCCCTCCCGATGAGAGGATGGATGGTGCTGAGGATGGTGATGATTCCCCCCTCCCGAGGGGAAGTTTCCCCGGCAGAACAGCCCCGCCGAAGCCCTAGATTGGTTCCGCCAAGGTTCCGCCTCGTGGTGGCAGAGTTTCGTCCCGTGAGCTAGCTTATGATTTTCTTCTCTATGAAAGACCTCATATAGCATAAGATGGGCATCAGAGGGCTGCCAGGGGGCCCACGAGGCAGGGGGCGCGCCCAAGGGGGTAGGGCGCACCCCCACCATCGTGGATGGTGGGTGGCCCCCCTCTGGTACTTCTTTCGCCCAATATTTTTTTATTCTGAAACGTGATCCCATGAAGTTTCAGCACTTTTCGAGATGTGCAGAATAGGTCTCTAATATTTGGTCCTTTTCCAGCCCAGATTTCCAGCTGCCGGCATTCTCCCTCTTCATGTAAACCTTGTAAAATAAGAGAGAATAAGCATAAGTATTGTGACATAATGTGCAATAACAGCCCATAATGCAATAAATATCGATATAAAAGCATGATGCAAAATGTACGTATCACAGGCGTGCCCTCCGTTTGTCTAGCAAGCCTCTCCCACCATTTGTTAGAAGCAACTCCACCACCACCCCCTCCAACACTCTAGCTCTGTCTCTCTCCCAACCTTATTCCTCTCCAACACATATGCATGGATGCCGATCGATCTCCCTCAATAGATAAGGTAGGCCTCTCTCCTCCTCCACACATATACCAGCCATTGTACCTCTATAGTTAATTAGGTCTCCCCCACCACCCACCACCACACACCGATAGTGGAGCGATGTAGGTAGGTATCCATGCCACAGAGACAAACTGCACATGTCCCCTCTCACGTTCCTGTAGGCCATCCACCTTATATCTTTGATGCAGGCACACACAAATTCGATGGCACTCTTTATCGATCGCGCGCGCGCACACACACACACATCATCCCTCTCTTCGATTCTATGGATACCTCAAAATGATGATACCTGCACTCTCTTCTCATGGATCACCCCCTCTCTATATATGATATATCCAGGACTCTATTTCACACACATTGCATATGTTACATTTTTTGATTGAAATATCATCCACATATATTGCTTGTCTATTTCTCAACCCGCCCCCCAAAAACACTCATGAACCCACACACTATATCTCTCTCACACAACCCCACGTAGGTGGTGTACGTACACGAAGAGAATAGGTGCATGTACTCATGCTTCGAGCCCAGCCCCACCCGTGTGGGTACATGGTGGAGCTCATTTCTGTATGAAATGGCAGCCCACGTGCTAATTTGAACGCGTGTAGTGGTTGTTTACCTACGGAGGTCGTGTACCACACGTGCATGAAACAAAGTTTGACTTGATGCATTGGCGCGTTATTTTTAAATAAAGTTATATCGCTCAATGGCACGTACACAGAATAGAAAGAAATTATGGAGAAAAAGGTAGTCCGCTCCACTATATAAAATGGAGCCTGCCTGCCTAGGTTTGTATCTCTTCAGAGTATCTCACACAAGGCAGCGGCAGCCTCCCTCTCTCACCCATGGTCACTGATCCGGCCGCATCCCGTCTGCCGGTGGAAAGGGAGGATGTGCATCGTTTCTCCGTTCGACGGCGCCAAGGTAGCATGTCCCGATCTGCGGTACCCACCGTTCTCTCTGACCAAGCTCCGACGTGGTAGGGCCTACACCACCTGCTCGCTGCCGCAGTATGGGCAGATCCTGCCCGCCGCCGCTCTCCTAGTTACATCCCGACGACCCCCAGGTATCCCCTCTGGCCTTGCTCCACTGCCCGTCTTCCCACGTCGCTGCATGTGGAAAATCTTACATGTGGATCTTCCATAGTTATTTTCCCAAAACGTAGCCCGCCCGACGTACTTTCCATATTGCAATCTCGTCCTCACACCGTTTTAGACAAACACAACCGTGTTGTTATCTTGCCTTAGGACAAGGAATATGCTTATTTTTTGTCGTCATATGTGTCATCAACTGTTATTGGCCAGTAATTGTTTCCTTTCTACCTCTTTTTTGCAAACAGGGCTATCCATTTCACCTCGTTGCTATTGCAACCTTTTGGTGAACTGCAAAAATCACTTTTTTATTAAGAGTGTTTTGTGCAGTCGTACTGAAATCTCACATGGGCAACGTCTCTACATTTCAGTGAAACTGCACAAAGGGAGATTGGTTTTGCTCTATCCTCCTCATCCAACTCCAAGCCTAATCTTCTCCAACTATTTTCTTAATCTTCTCCAACTAGTTAGTCTTAAGAGAGACTGCAAAGGTGATCGACTTCTATTTGTGTGTTTATTGTTTCATCAATAGTCCTCTATTATTGTAATCACACTTAATATCTTTGGAACAGGGATGCTTAGCTCTATTTTAGTGGAACTGCACAAAATAATCAAAATGTTGCATGATCTAGACATCTACTTTTTTCCCAACATGCCTTGTTGATTTAGATAGAGCTGGGGGGAAGTTGCTGCCAATGAAAGCATGTATCCATTCTAATTTAACACCTTCTCACAACTTTGTCTTCAGTTGTGATGTAAATATTAGCTCTGATCTGCTAATCATTGAGATGCATTAGCAAGGAAGTTAGTTTTTTATTTTTTCCGAAAGAGCATGGATGGCAACACACATGAAAAAAAAGCTGAAAGCTCAGAGCATTGTACAATTTCATGTCGCTGGAGAATTATTTGTATAGTACGTCAATTATGTAAACAAATGTTGGAAGCTTGACAGCATTGCCAGAAGCCTCTTCAGCATTCGGGTCCATGTGCCATGCACAAAATTATACTTCCTCCGTTCCTAAATATTTATCTTTTTACAAATTTCAAATGGACATATTTTAGACTGTAGATTCACTCATTTTGCTACATATGTAGTCACTCAATGAAATCTCTAGAAAGACAAATACTCCGGAGTATATGTAAGAACGAAGGGAGTAGTGCACAACCACATGGGAGACTCAGTCCGGTCGCTGCGCCGCACTAATAGTGAGTAATGAGCAGTCAAATCATAAGCCCCACCTTTCCCATTGTAAGTTGCTCAAAATAAGCAACCATCAATACGCTCTTCTTGGAATCCGCTCATACTACTCCCTCCGTCACTTCTTATAGAGCACGCTTAAAAAAATCTCTGGGACCAAGGCGACTAGCGATCGGCCTGAAAAATAGCATTGGTAGTTACAGCACGGTGTCTATTACTAGAGGAAATAATGCGTACACACATGCATGCAGTGCTTCCACCCTGGGTACACACATGCATGCACTTACTCCACTCCGTAGTACATCGAGAGAAAATTGTGGACTTGATTGCGGTTACCACGCACTAATTAATTGAGCATTAAACCAAATGCATCTAAAGTATCTCTGGTGGTGGAAATGCATGGAGAGAAATGCATCAGAATGAAGTGCGCCCTGTAAACTGTGACGGAGGGAGGAGTAGTATGAAGGTGCAAAACCAAGTACGCGTATGGCTAGTCGGTCAACACACTTGCTCTTGGCATATCACTGACATGTGTGACCAGAGTGTGAGCAAACCGATCTCAATTGACGGCAAAATGGCCAACCCGCCATTCCTTGAGAGAGAAGAGGAGCGAGAACACACAGACAGGCTCGCACGGAGGCCCAGATATATTCAATGTTTTTTAATATTACAATTGGGCTGCCGTTTTCCGCCCTTCTCACAAATATATGTGTACTTTATTAGAGATTAAAATAAAATAAGAGTACAAATGCTCCACCATGTGGTTTTAGTAGTAGTACTACTCGTACTACTAAACCTTGCGCTTGGCTCTTCGCCTCTTTGTGAAGTCGAACAATGATGGTACTCCGCATGTTGGGTACTACAGTGTATGCCTTTGGCAATCTGACACCGAATGAACTGCTGCATGTCCATCGCCTGGGCGAGGGTAGGTTGCATTAGTCAAAAGGCGTAAGAAAGCTTCACCTTGTCCTACAAGCTTCTCCTTGTCTGCGAGTTGATGGGACACACCAAAAAGTTGAGCGAGTCCATACTCCCTCCTTTCCGGTTAATATGGCTTAATCTTTTTTGCGGGTAAATGAGAGAACTTTATTGATATATAAGCATTCTTAGGATGATCAGCCAAGAGACTGGTCACTGGAAGCGAGGTACTCCACAAAAAAAGAAGAAGGAAGCAAGGTGTTTCATCAAGCCAGCTCTCGGCCACATTCAAAGTGCAGCAGGCACGATTTGCACAAAGATGTGCCACAAGGTTTGCTGACCTGTTTACATGCTGAATAACAAAAAAGAGAAAATATTATAGAGCGCTCCTATTTGTAACAGGATATGAGCCAAAATTAAGCGAGAATGGTGGCGAGTGTTCCATGCAATCAACTTCCATTATCACATGCGCGAACCCTCAAAGAGAACCAAATGTGTTGAAGATTGCTTTATCACATTTTAAAATAAAATAAGAGTGCAGACACTCCTCCATCCAGTTCCTAGTAGTAGTACATATCTCTATAGTAGTAGTACTAGTATTAGTAAACTTTGTGCTTGGTTGTTCGCCTCTTCGGGAAGTTGAATAATAATGGTACTAGTACAGTGTATGCTTCTACCATTCTGACAGCGAATTAACTGTTGCACGTCCACCACCTAAGTGAGGGAGAGCTTGCATTAGTCAAAAGTTTCTCCTTGTCCTGCGAACCACCACGCGCAAGCTTCTCCCGTCCTACAAGCTTCTCCTCGCCCGGCAAGTTGACGGGACACAACAAAGTAATGCTAGTCCATACTGCCTCCTTTCTGGTTAATATGGCTTAATTTCAAATGAGATAAATACACTGTCTATCACTGTATATTTGTAAAAATACGGCCAGTGGACTTCATAACATGCTCATTGCACTCAATATATAATTTTTTTGGTGTTTATATGGTCACTAGCTCACCCTGGCTGAGTATGTGTGTGCATGCACGTGTAGGTTGAGCACTTGAGCATGACCGTGTGTGTTCTGTCGTGTGCTCGGACATGCATGCATTAGGGCGTCGCACACATTTTTGCGTCCATGTGTACGTGTGACTATTGCATGCATGCATGAGGTTGTAGTCCCTCACATTCATATGTTCATAAGTCAATGCTTTATCAAAACGTTGCATGCAAGGTTTAATCATTCGTTGTTCATGCATGCATTCCCGATATTAATATGTTGGTAAAGACAATTTCTTGAGGAAAATGAGCCCATGAATTGAGTACAAAGGGGACCAATAAGCTAGGATGAAGGGAGTACCAGTAGTGAACCGGAAGGAGGGAGTAGGTACTAGTAGTACTACGTAACAACGTGCTGTAACAAAATTCCTCTATGCGCATCCTGTCTACGTGTCATGCAAGAAAATAGAGAT
This sequence comes from Triticum dicoccoides, assembly GCF_002162155.2. NCBI lineage: Eukaryota > Viridiplantae > Streptophyta > Magnoliopsida > Poales > Poaceae > Triticum > Triticum dicoccoides. The sequence continues at coordinate 129,377,567 of NC_041386.1, read as the reverse complement.
AAGTACAAATGAGACTCAGGAATGGTCATACATGTAGGGGGAGTACGTGTAGGGGCCACTAAGGAGCAGTCAAATCGCATAGTAAGTTAGTCGGAAGAAGCAACCATCATTTCACTCTTCAATGACACGTACGCAATATAAAATGGTTGATATGGAGAGAAAAAGAAAACCACTATATATACACTGGCAGGAGCCTAAGCTACAAGCCTGCTTGCTTGGGTTGCTCTCTTCACAAGCATACAACGACGATGCCCATGCCGCTGCTCATAGATCAGGCCTGATCCCGCTGCTGGGGGAAGGGCACGATGTTCTGCATAGACGCGGTTGACATCGGTGAGGGAGAAAACCCACAGTCGGGGCATCCCAATCGAGGGTCCCCGCGGTATGGGCCGATGCCGTATCCCAACCGCCCTTCTACCTACAGCCCGACATGCTCCACTACCGCAGCTGCCCACGTAGCTCCATCTCCATGTCAATCTTTCTCTACTTCTACCGGCTTCTATTTGTGATGAGTTTATGTCTCATAAACTAGTGCTAGTACTATTATTCTAATCACACTTATACAATATCTTTGCCATCAGGGATGCTCATCTCGATTTTAGTGGAACTGCACAAAAGCATCGTATGATCCGAGGGTGCCAGCCATGTTTCCTTGGACAGGTTCTACCTAGCCAGGAAATTAAATCATGTTTAGGGTTTAGGGTTTAAGTGGTAGTGACCCCATCAATAGATTTTCTTTTGTACACATTCTCACAACTTTTGTCTTTAGTTGTGAAGGAAATATTGGCTATGATCTGTGAATCATTGAGATGCATCAGCATGCGTGTTGGTTTTCTTTGTATTTGATGAAATGTTGTAACGGGGCAACCTTGGAGTAGGAATGAAAATGGAGTGGAAAGTTTCCGTTTTTCCAGGGAAAAAATGGAAATGGAGAGAAACCAACGTTTCGTTTCGCTAGATCGCGACATCGAGCAAAACCAACGTTTAAATCACGCATGTCGCATTTGTGTCTCACCCTCCTCCACGGCTCCACCCCACATGGTCCCTCGGCATGCCACTCACCGCAAACCAAGTATACAATAACTTTCCCGCCTGCTTGTTGATGGGTCACGCCATGGAGTACTAGCACTACTGGAAGAGATTGACGAGTTGGGGGAGGACAGCTAGCTGTAGCACAGACCCCCAAGAAGTCGCGTGCACCGGGAAGCGGCGCGGGAGACGCTCTCTTAGCCGGCGCGCCGCTTCAATGTCGGTGCCAGTGAGAGGTCGCGTCTGCTCTGGCCGGGCATGAATGCGGCACTGACCGTTTCGGGCGGGAAGCACGCGCGGGTGATGAAGAGGGTTCGGGTTGGTCAGGAGCGGGCGTGGCAGCGGTCCAGATGCTCGCAAACAAGAGATGTTGTACATTAATATTGCTGCGTATATAATTTACAATGTAAATAATGTGCTAGTTGGACAAATATGATTGGAGATAGAGATGGAATTTTATGTAAACACGAATATGCATGTCTATGTCTATGTGTGTGTGTGTGTGCGAGGACTCTCGCGACCTGGAAGCGGGGGCATGTTTTTGATCGAGTTTTATTTCTTGGTACGTTAAAAAATTGTTCACCGGTTTTCGTTTCTTTTTTCTGAGAACACGCGTATTCTATTTAAAACCACTGCTATAGAGAGATTTTTTTACTCCATTGTATATATAGCCTCTTGTTTGATAGGGTTTCTCACATCTTTCTCTCTCACCCTCTCCATATCAAAACAAGATGACAGTGTCCACTCTATCTCTCTCGTCACCGGTGGTCACAGATCCGGCCGAATCCCATCCACTGCGGGAGGTGAGGAGGTGCAGTGTTGACGTTGTCGCCGTTGGCGATGGAGGAAGCCGATGCGCACCATCCTCTTGGAGCCGGCGCTAGCGCGAACGAAGGTCCTCCGTGCCCTTGTTCGCTGCCGTCGTGTGGGCAGATCCCGCCTGCCCGCCTAAGTGACATCCCCCCACCTGAAGTATAACTTCTTGTATTGGTCTAGCTCCCCAGGTCTTGACATGCGGGTTTTCTTCTATGTGACTACTCCCAGCTCCCCATGTAAAGTAGCTAGGGTTCATCGGCTGGTCCAACTTCACCTACTATTATAGATGAAATTTCACTCGAAGAGTTGCCCTGGTTTATGCCTCGGTGGAGGTATACATGTTGTTTCGACAAAAAGTACATGGTGGTTCTGCGGTCATTGTCCAGATGCTCCTATTGCTCCTGCCAATCTAATACTATCACTTGTTAAATGAAGAAATGCTTTTTCTCGGGTATCCTGGTTTAGTTCCCATCAAGATAATAATGATGCTTCTGTTTTTTGGTGTACTTTTCATTAATTCTTATTGACAATTGAGATGTCGCTGTTAATCTTGTACGACTACCAAAACAAAGTAACAACACTATATCCCTTTTTTATATTTTTGCAAACAACGATGTGTATCTCCATACCCGGGCATGTCTTCCTCAATTTTAGTGGAACTGCACAAAATTGGATGGCCATTGTTGTTCTGCCTCACTATCCTCTGCCACATGGTTCTTCCTTCCTCGAGCTTGATTACTGAGAAGAAACAGACCACAGTGAGGATTTGTCAAACTTCATAGGTGCCTCACCCAAACTTGACACCAAATGGATGATGCATCACCACGATGACCTATCGATGCTCATGGTTACGCCTCATGGTTGCATCGGCTGGCGAAGCTGACCGATTTTCAATGAAAACAGGTTGTCTTCCATCAGAGCTATTTGCTTGTTACCCAAAAACATGATATCCTTCATCAATTCACCATGGTTGCATTGGAGACGCAGTCGTCTTTCATGTTGGTGCAATTTTATCACACAATTGGCTATGAACCAAATGTCTACTCGAAGAAGGATCGACATTGGTACTAAGAGCATAAGTTTTCTATTGATTTATAAGCCTTCTCACAACTTTGTCTTCAACTCCCCTGTAATTTTATTTGTCCAACTATTAACTTTGATTAAAAAAATGGTGTGGACTTAAAACCCGGATGGACGTAGTAGCCCTCCATTTTTATTTACTCTGCATATTAGATTTGACTGAAGTCAAACTTTCTAAAGTTTGACCAAGTTTAGGCCGAACACAACAGACCATAATTATTGAGAGAGGGCAAGCTGTACATACTCTCAAACCATTCTGATAATTGAAATTAAATTTCTTTATTTGTACACACTCTTACACGTTTTCGATAATTGGGCGCATGTGTGGTTGTTCACTTAAGGGAGGGTAGTGTACCGCACGTGAAGGAAAGGAAGTGTGACCAGGACGCGTGGATCATTAGTTCATCAGAAGTAGTAGTTTTCTTCACTGGTACGTTGAATAAAGAGTTTGGTTTCGTACTTACACAATTTAAAATGATTGTTATGGAGAGAATAAGAAAACCACTCCACTATATATTAGTAGTATACATGAGTACTATATGGCGCAGCTTCATTGACTTAGTGCACCTGCCTTTGGGTGTATGACAGGTGGGCCCACCTATCATACAGCCAAAGTCATACACCCAAAGGCAGGTGCAGTTAAGGCACCAGAGCTCAGTCCGTACTACAGTATATATGTAGTACTATATAAGTTTGAGCCTCAACGCTTGTTTGCTAGGGTTTGCACTCTCCACACTCTCGTCGCACTGGAGGCTCAGCGTTCCTTCGCTAGGGTTTGCTATATTCACAGTCTGTCACCCTCTTCACCAGATCTAAACAAGACTGCATTGGCCTCTGTCTCTCTCTCCCCCCTAACAACTGGTGAAGGAGGCGCCCGGATCCCTTCGCACCGGGAAGGGGAGGAGGTGCAGCGTTCACTCTATCGCCTTCGGCGAGGGAGGCAATCCACTGCCGGCTGCACTGTTCTCTTTCACCCAGCGCATGTGTGGGACGGCTACCAACCCCTTCTTCCTCACTACCGTACGTAGTGTGGGCAGATCCGGCCTCCCGACGCATGCCTAGCCACATCCCGATGAGCCTAAGATATAAGTTTCTTTGAAACCATCATTTCTCTAGCTGCATGTAGATCTTTTTCGATTCTGTAGTCGAATCTAGGTATTGGTTCAAAGAGGAAAGAAGGGAGTGGTGGGGTGGAGCATGAATCAAGGACGTAGTTCAATGAGGAAAGGAGGGAGGGAAAGTAGTATAGATTGGCTATCCAGCAGCTTTGTTGGTCGAAAAGGAAAAAGGGGGTAACACATTACACCCATCTGTAAGGAACTGATCTCTTTGTTGAAAAACGAAAGAAACTGGGCGTCAGGTAGTTTGTGCAGGACTAGATTTGCTGCCCTCAGATAGGAAAAAGGTTCAAAGAGAACAAATATGGGACCAACGTAGATATGTTGCTTGGATAGATACTCTGCATCACCCATCTATACGTGTGGACGCACATGGTGCTGGCATGTCCCATGTCCCATACAACTATTTTGCTGTTGTTAATCTAAGAATGCCGCTGAAAAATTGAACAAATGCCACCGTTAAAAGTAAATTACATTCTTAATGAATGTTTTTTTAAGGGAATATCTCTGTTAATATGAATCAATGCAACCATTTTAGAAATGCTACGGTCCTACTTTGTTTTCCATCAAGATAAGTTAGATACTTCTTTTCGTTGCCGTTTGTTTCATCCTCATTTATTGGACAGTAATTGTTTCCTTTTTTTCCTTTGTTAAAACAGGGATATCTATTCAACTTGTTGCTATAGCGAACTTAAATGTCACACCGGAAACTTTGCTTGATTTTAGTGCAATTGCACAAAACGAGATTGGATTTCCTATTCGTGTTGGTAGATTCATATTTGATCTTGTTCGTCTCATGAAAGGTCAGTACAGGACTTCAACCACATGATTGTGCAGTGTGCTTTGAGATGTTGTGCTACTTGTATTGGTACTATTTTAAATAAATGTTGAATTGAAGCTATTGTATTGATGTCTTTTCCCATTAAGTAGTGAACAAAAATGGGACCAACCCACACATGATGATTGTTGCTTTGTTACAACAAACTCTGCATCACCCCCTTTATATGTGTTGAGATCACTTTCAGGCATTCCTCACGGGTTGTATCGGATCTTGGTCTTGAAAGGTCAGTACTGTCTTTCAGTACCGACTTTCCTCAGAATTAACTACTAAATCATAGTTCAAAACTACAACGTTTGTTAGGGATTGACAGGAGTACCATTTCTGTTAGGGATCGGCGGGAGTACACGTTTAAGAAATGTATCGTTCAGATAATGTCTCTGTTATTATATATCAGTTACAGTGTTTTACAAATGGTACTATCCTGCTTTGTAGTTCTTTCTACATGCTTAACCAAGTTGTTGTTAAGACAATGTCTCTGTTAAAATGAATCAGTCTCATTGTTTTAGGAATGGTACTTTTCTACTTTTACATTCTTTATACATGTTGAAACAAGGCATTGTGAAGATAATGTCTCAGTTAATATGAATGAACCACACTGATTGAGAATTGCTACTCTCCTACTTTGTTTCCCATTAAGATAAGGTAGATTAGTAGATGTTTTTCTTCTAGGAGTACAAGTCATCAACCGTTATTTCACATTAATTGTTTCCTTTATACCTATTGTTGCCTACAGGGATATCAAAATTGAAGCTCAGTTTTATTCCGACTTTGATTTTAGTTGCACTGCACAAAAGGAGCCAATGTGTCTAAGGTAAATGACTGCATTAGTGGGTCCAGTTGGTCTTACCACTTTGCAGAAAGAAGCAGTCACTATTTGCGCTACATTACAGAAGGAATGATCGAGAAGCTTTACAGAGTATTAGTAGACGCTGGTGACATGACTAGTCTACAGAGAGCATAGGCAACTCTACAACACGTGGAGGGCACTGGGCAAAAAGTGCCCAAACAAGTACAAGAAGCCAGGACAGGACTCCAAGTCTGTCAATGTCATTCTAAGCAACAATTATGGTGCATCTGGGTATGGTAATCTGTTTACCATACTTTCAGTTTGTTAGTCCATCGGCTGGTGGGTTGACACTGGGGCCAATATTCATGTGTGTGCTGATGTGTCTTTGTTTTCTCGAAGCATATAAATAAGAAATCCACAGGGATGCTCAGCTTGATTTTAGTGGAACTACACAAAATGTTCAGATGGTTCGTGTCCTCCATAATACTTCACCATGCACAATACGTCGAATGGTTCTCTAATCATTGGAATTGGAAAACCTTGTCAAATTTTGCTCATTGATGTTATCCAGAAGACATGCCTTTGATATTTTTGAGTGGGACTCCCTTTGCTATGAGCAACATCGATCATTTTTTCCTATTCCCGTCTTCAGTTCAGAAGTAAATATTTAGTCTGCTGAGATGCATAGTCACATGAATGTTTACTTATGTAAGGTATTTTAAGAGTTTTTCTGAATGTTGTCTATGTAATGCCAGGCCTTGTGAGTTTAATTGCAAAGTTGAGCTTGGAATGCTGTGGCATGCGGCATCACGAGCTATTCACCGTGCCTCCTGAGAATAATGCTTCATATTGTTTTGCATGTTCAGCTAATGCATCTGATTTGCATGTTAAGAAGATCATCCTCTTCTATTGTTTCTGTGCTTAAGAAGTTCATTGTCTTATGTTTCATTCATAGCATATATGACAACTCGGGTAGGTTAGAGGTGAAACCATATGATCTTCCGACCAACTCATCATCTTAGGCCGTGATTGGATCGTCATTTTCCTACCCAAACCGCTTGTAAAACTGACGCTTGTAAATAAAAGCAGATGGTCTCGGGCAAAGCAGTTGGTTGGTCGATGTCGACTAGTAAAATATACACAGGTCTCTCGAATTACACGTGTAACACGCCGGTTTTTGTTACAGACCTCGGGCCCTTGGTTTCATTACGCCTATATTTTACGTGTTGTTTCCGATGACAAGTAAATTACACTTATATCTTAATACATGTGTGAAATAAACCAGAGCTCCCAAGCACGGCCTTACCGTTTCATGCCGTCTCATTCTCTTGAAGGTGCTCATAGGTGTCCGATGATCCCGGCTTCCTGAATGAGCAGCGGGCGCTGTATCAAACCATGCGTAGGGCCCGCCAGGCCCTCTCCGGTGTCCTCGAGTTTCTGCGCTCACCGTGGCGCCGAGCATTGTCGACATGGTCAATGAACATGAGGATTCATGAGATGACTTTATTTTGACTGGATGACAGTAGGGACCCACTAGGGCCATAGCCGTATGTACGCAAGTTCCTCCTTATTATATACAACTATATTTTTTTGCTTCCTCTGGTTTCTCGACATCATGGTCCCACACCATCGTCAATCTATATAGTTAATAAACGAGAGAATTGCACAAGGAGCGACCAATAGTTGGGACCCAGCACCTCAAGCAGTATTTTTTTAGGTGTAAGTGGAGTTTTTCTTGAGCGATCTTTTTGTTGTTGTTCAAAGGAGCATGGCATCAACTGGGCGGGTTGAGGCCCGTCTAGCCTAGGCTATTATTTTATGTCGACCAAATATCCAGCCTAGATATTATTTTTTCAAGGTGAAAATGGCTAGCCCAGCTATACTTTTTTTGCGGAATACCCAACCCAGGTCAACTGGTTATTCTCCGCGCAGCTAGGGTGTAAATCTTTCCTATTAGGCCTAAAAGGAAAATGAGCTTTAAGAAATAATAAATGGGATGAAGTGTAAAAACTGGGCTGTAAATATACAAAAACGCACCAAGCAGGTAATTAGTTTCAAAAATATTATTGTTTGAATTTGGAAATTTTCATTTCATTACTTATTGCGTGCGCAGTATTTTTTTAGATTTTTACCTAATACAAATTCAATTTGAAATTATATTTAATCTCACTCGAAATTTCGGGATAATTTTTTTCGGATCCCATCAAAATATGGGTTTTTTGTTGAATTCTGTTTTGGGAGATTGGTTTAAATTATTAATCATTGTCCTGGCTAGGAAATGGGTTATAATTTTAACAGACTGTGAATGGGTTGTAGTAAATTCAATTATAATTCAAAATTGGGTTGTACACTATTACAAATCGCAAATGGGCTATATGTTTGCAGAGAGCATAGGCAACTCTACAACACATGGAGAGCACCGAGAAAAAAGTGCCCAAACAAGTACAAGAAGCCAGGACAGGACTCCAAGTCTGTCAATGTCATTCTAAGCAACTATGGTGGGGCATCTGGTATGGTAATCTGTTTACCGTACTTTCAGTTTGTTAGTCACTGATTGGTGGGTTGACACTGGGCCAATATTCATGTGTGTGCTGATGTGTCTTTGTTTTCTTGCAGCATATAAACGAAATCCACAGGGATGCTCAGCTTGATTTTAGTGGAACTGCACAAAATGTTCAGATGGTTCGTTTCCTCCATAATACTTCATCATGCACAATACATCAAATGGTTCTCTAATCATTCGTTGTCACCTTGAGCCACCGGACTATCTGATGACAAAACAAACTGATGACAAACCCTGCCTGTTCCACAATCATAGGCATTACATATTTTGAATGAGAAAAGCTTGTCAAAGTTTAATCATTGATGTTAGCAAAGAGACATTAGTTTAATATATTGGAATTGGAAAACCTTATTAAATTTTGCTCATTGATGTTAGCCAGAAGACATGCATTTGATATTTTTGAGTGGGACTCCCTTTGCTATGAGCAACGTCGATCGTTTTTTTCCTATTCTTGTATTCAGTTCAGAAGTAAATATTTACTCTGCTGAGATGCATAGTCACATGAATGTTGACTTATGTAATGTATTTTAAGAGTTTGTTCTAAATGTTGTCTATGTAATGCCATGCCTTGTGAGTTTGATTGCAAAGTTGAGCTTGGAATGTTGTGGCATGCGGCATCACGAGCTGTTCACCATGCCTCTTGAGAATAATGCTTCATATTGTTTTGCATGTTGAGCTAATGCCTATGATTTGCATGTTAAGAAGATCATCCTCTTCTATTGTTTGTGTGCTTAAGAAGTTCATTGTCTTATGTTTCATTCATAGACTATACGACAACTCGGGTAGGTTAGAGGTGAAACCATATGATCTTCTGAGCAACTCATCATCTTAGCCCGTGATTGGATCATTGTTTTCCATCCAAAACCGCTTGTAAAACTGACGCTTGTAAATAAAAGCAGATTGTCTCGGGCGAAGCGCCTGGTTGGTCGATTTTGACTAGTAAAATATACATTGGTCTCTCAAATTACACCCGTAACAAGCCGTTTTTCATTACAGACCTCGGGCCCTCGGTTTCATTACGCTTGTATTTTACGCGTTGTTTCCGATGACAAGTCAATTACACTTGTATCTTAATACATGTGTGAAATAAACCAAAGCTCCCAAGTGCGGCCTTACCGTTTCATGCCGTCTCATTCTCTTGAAGGTGCTCATAGGTGTCTGATGATCCTGGCTTCCTGGATGAGCAGTAGGCACTATATCAAACCATCTGTAGGGCCCGCAAGGCCCTCTCCGTCGTCCTTCGAGTTGCTGCGCTCACCGTGGCGCCGAGCATTGTCGACATGGTCAATGAACATGAGGATTCATGAGATGACTTTATTTTGACTGGATGACAGTAGGGACCCACTAGGGCCATAGTCGTACGTACACAAGTTACTCCTTATTATATACAACTATAATTTATTTTCTTCCTCCTGGTTTCCTGACATCATGGTCCCACACCATCGCCAACCTATATAGTCAATAAACGAGAGAATTGCACAAGGTGCGGCCAACAGTTGGGACCCAGCAGCTCGAGCAGTATTTATGTTCTTAGGTATAAGCGGAGTTTTTCTTGAGCGATCCTTTTCTTGTTGTTCAAAGGAGCAGGGCATCAACTGGGCGGGCTGTGGCCCGTCTAGCCCTGGCTATTATTTTATGTCGACCAAATATCCAGCCCAGATATTATTTTTTGAAGGTGAAAATGGCTAGCCCATCTATACTATTTTTGCGGAATACCCAACCCAGGTCAACTTGTTATTCTCCGCCCAGCTGGGCTGTAAATCTTCCCTATTAGGCATAAAAATAAAATGGGATTTAAGAAATAATAAATGGGATGTAATTATAAAAACTGGGCTGTAAATATACAAAAACGCACCAAGTAGGTAATTCGTTTCAAAAATATTATTGTTTGAATTTGGAAATTTTCATTTCATTACTTATTGCGCGCGCAATATTTTTTTAGATTTTTATCTAATACAAATTCATTTTGAAATTATATTTAATGTAACTCGAAATTTTGGCATAAGTTTTTTCGGATTCCATCAAAATGTGGGATTTTTGGTTGAATTCTGTTTTGAGAGGTTGGTTTAAATTATTAATCGTTGTCTTGGATAGAAAATGGGTTGTTATTTTGACAAACCGTAAACGGGTTGTAGTAAATTCCATTACAATTCAAAATTGGGTTGTACACTATTACAAATCGCAAATGGGTTATATGTTCTCTACAACAGATGTGATGCTCACTTGTGGGCCTACTATTTTTTTGAGAATTATAGTCAGTGACGCGTACAGAAGGCTTGTGGGCCTACTAAGTCGTATGGAAGGCTATCTAAACTTATAGTCAAGACACGATTCTAGCAGCAGTGGAAGGCCGTTGGATGTCTATCCAACGGCTGTAGTGCTTCTTCAATCCGAGATATTCTTGCTTCAGCCGCCCAAACCACCACCGGCGGTACCGCCTACTACCGCCTCCAGTGGCCGGCTGTGTTGCCGTGCAGGCTTCACCGTCCCACTCTAGTCCCAAACGCCGTCTAGGCGATTCCTCTAGTCACCAACACCTCATGTTCTTCACCGGCGCCGGCAGCCTCACACCGCAGCTGAACCAGTGAACCCACGTACTCCCCTCCGCATGGGAATCCTCTGTTGTGTCTTCACCGGCTCCGGGTCGTTCCCTTCGTAATACTCGCCATCGTTCACTGCGTTGGGTCTATCGGCACGGCGTGGTCAAATTTGTCAACAAACGACGACCATCGGGGAAAGAGACCCAGTGCCTTGCCCACAGCAAGGCACAATGTAACTGGCGGCCAACCAGCAGTTGGATTAGGGGGGGCTCAGATGAGGCGTGTATGTGGATTGGCTGATAGTAGGGACGCACATGGCCCATGGCCGCATGCAGCAAGTGCCCCCGTATTATACAGAACTTATAATTTCTCCCCCTGAGAGGTTTGACCCACCAGCTACATCTTCGCACGTAAGGAAGTGCTTCCTTTATTATGCGGAAATAAAAAGTTTGCTCTCCATGACAGTTCTAGCCCACCAGCTTTATTATGATCCTTTTCATGAAAATATAGATTGTACCAATGATCCTAAATTGTTTTCTTTTTATTCTAACTCGAAAAAGAAGAAATAAAAAACCATAAAACATATTCGCACGCAAGGAAGTGCCACCTTATTACACGCAAAAAATCGATTCCCCCTGTTAGCTGGGACCCACCAGATTTGTAGGCTGACTTGTGGGCCTACTAAGTTAACGCTTACACAGGGCTTTGTCAACTTAGTCAGTAAACGATTCTAGCTGCAGTGACCGTTCGATATTAATCCAAAGGCCAAGCTGCGTCTTCAACCTCTGGTCTTGTTGCTCCAGCCACCCAAACATGCGCCCGCCGTAACGCCTGTTCCAGCCTCCCGTGGTCGGCTGTGCTACTGCGCAGGCCTCACCACCTGACCATACCACTACTAGCTAGGCCTTCCCTCTACTCACCCACACCCCTGTTACTCTCCGGAGACGGCAGCCTCAAACCGCAGCAGAAGCAGTCAACCCTTGTACTCCCCTCTGCGTGGGCACCCACTGTTGCGTATTCCTCGGCTCTAGGTCATTCCCTTCCTAGGTCGCGTCGTCGTCCACCACCTTGGTGCTCTCGGGCGATACGACGTTGTCAAGGCGGTCAAGGAACGACAACCATCAGAAGAGGACTATAAGTGGAGAGGCTGACAGCTGGGACCATGGCCACACGCAAGGAAGTGCCTCCTTATTACGCGCAAAATAATGATTCCTCCACCTGACACCTCCGACCTACCGGAAGGGCCTCCGTATTTCATGAAAAAACATTTCCCCCCTGACACCTAGGACCCACCGGCTTTATCTTCGCATGGATGGAACTGCATTCTTACCCCCTAAAAGCTGGGATCCACCAGGTTGAAGCGAAGGTAGTGTTATCTGTACGGCCATGAACGTGTACGTACATAGCGGTTGATCGGTGTCTCTGCAGCGACATATCATGGCCGAGTAAGGACCGGCATGTGTTGAAGTAGAGGCGCCGATGCAGCATGTCACGCATACCTGTCTATATCATGTACACATACGTACGGTCATGCTACAACATAGTAAATACGGCTATGTACGTACATACAGGTAGGGTCTCTAATGCGTACAACGACTAATCCTGTTCATCGGAAGCCAGCTGGCTGGGTCGGAACGGAGAAACTGTGTCATCGTGTTCATCGGGAGGCAATGGAATGCGTCGTGTTCATCGGGAGGCAACGGAATACGTCGTGTTCACCAGGAGCCAACTGGCTTGGACGGAACAGCTGATCGAAACGAGGCCTAGTGTACCGCAGAATGGAGGAAACGGCTTTGTGTTCGACCGGCCACGGTCGAAACGGGATTGTGTTCATCGGGAGGGTTCTGGCGTACCGCAAAACGGAGGAAACAGACTTATCTTGGACCTCCTACGGTCAAAACGGGGTCCTTTTGATCGGGAGGGGTGTGGCATACTGCAAAACGGAGGAAACAGACTTGTGTTGGAGCGCTATGGTCAAAACGGGGGTCCCGTTCATCGGGAGGGGTGTGGCGTACCACAAAATGGGACTCCATGGGATACTGTGCATCTCCACCATCGACTGCCTCCACGGGCTATTGTTCATCCACCGTCGACCTCCTCCAGCCTCCACCTGTGACTGTTCATCCACGGGCTCCTGTTCATCTAGCCTCCACCGCTCCTCCACACACTACTGTTCGACCAGCCCTCTCCACGGGGTCTTGTTCAACCACCCCTCCACGGGCTACTGCTCATCCAGCCCTCCACCGGCAACTGTTCAACCAGCCCTCCACGGGGTCCTGTCCATCCAGCCCTCGGTCCTGTTCATCCACCCCCAACCGGCTCGATCGGGGTCCTGTTCATCCAGCGGCAATGACCTCTACTACCACGGGGTCCTGTTCATCCGACCCCCTCCCGGGAACTATTTTCATCCAAATCCCCCCAATAATGCTCACTATTCATACAGAGGCATTATCAATCGGCTTCAGTTAGCAACAGTAGTGAAGGAATCGTTCGATCGGGTTCAGTTAACAGCCACTGATCGATCGCTCGGGTTCAGTAACGCGTAGCCTGTAGTGCAATCGCTCAGGTTCAGTAGGCGAACGCCTCGCTTGGGTTTAGTTAGAGCCCAATGCCCCGCAACCACACACGTACGTGTATGAGAGAAACTCACATCGCTCGGTCCCCCGATGACCCACCGTAACCAGGAACTCCCCGATATTTTCCTCGCCCTCCCTTATACCATCGTTTTCTCCGTCATGGACGGCCCAAAGAATGTCATGCAGCTATGTATCCGGCCTGGCCAGGATGAAAAGACCACTTTCTGTCATGATTTGTTGTCATAGAAGTAGGAGCCCACCATATCTATGATGATACCTATTTTTTTCACAATTATCGTCATAGAAGTGTCATAAGCATGACAGAAAAAAATTTGTTCGGCCGAAAATGTCTCGGATGTGTCTTTTTTCGTACTGAATGTAATTAGCATAGTCAGCATACCAAGGAGTGTTATAAGAAACATTTGTTGCACCTAATTGTTCATCAGGAAAACTATCGTTAATAGGTTGTGGGTCATAAAGAATATTTTCTAACCTAGACAAGTTATCAGCTATGGGGTTCTCAGCTCCTTTTCTATCAGTGATATGTAAGTCAAATTCTTGTAGCAAAAGAACCCACCTAATGAGTCTTGGTTCAGCATGATCGGTGTGAACAATTACTTTAGAATCAACAATGTAAGATCTGAATTTATCACAAGCAAACACCACCGCTAAAAATTCTTTTTAAGTAGTACCATAATTACATTGGGCACTGTCTAGATTGTTGCCAGCATAATGAATAACATTTAACTTCTTATCAACTCGTTGTCCGAGAACAACACCAACATCATAATCACTAGCATCACACGTAATTCGAAAAAGACAAGTTCCAATCAGGTGGTTGAACAATAAGTGCAGCAATCAAGGCTTTCTTAAGTGTTTCAAAGGCTTCTACACAATCATCATCATAAACAAATGGAACATACTTTTGTAAAAGATTCGTAAGAGGCCTAGAAATTTTAGAGAAGTCTTTAATAAATCTCCTATAGAAACCAACATGACCGTGGAAACTACGAATACCTTTGATATCTTTAGGACATGGCATTTTCTCAATTGCATCAACTTTATCTTTATCCACCTCAATACCTCATTCAAAAATTGATGTCCCAAGACAACACCTTCATTAACCATAAAGTGGCACTTCTCCCAATTCAAGACAAGATTAGTTTGCTCACACCTCTGCAAAACTTGATCAAGGTTGTTTAAGCAATCATCAAAAGAAGTACCGTAAATGAAAAAAATCATCCATGAAAACCTCAACAAACTTTTGACAAAAATCAGAGTATATGGCAGTCATTGATGTCTACTACACAACTTTACTTTTGTAGACACATGTCGGGCCTCCAAGCGCAGAGTTTTGTAGGACAATAGAAATTTTCCCTCAAGTGGATGACCTAAGGTTTATCAATCCGTGGGATGCGTAGGATGAAGATGGTCTCTCTCAAAAAACCCTGCAACCAAATAATAAAAAGTCTCTTGTATCCCCAACACACCAAATACAATGGTAATTTGTATAGGTGCACTAGTTCGGCGAAGAGATGGTGACACAAGTGTAATATGGATAGTAGATATTGATTTTTCTAATAAGAACAATAAAAAACAGCAAGGTAGCAATTGATAAAACGGAGCACAAACGATATTGCAATGCTTGAAAATGAGGCGTAGCGTCCGTACTTTCACTAGTGCAATCTCTCAAGAATGCTAATATAATTGGTTCATATAACCATCCCTCAACGTGCGATGAAGAATGACTCCAAAGTTCCTATCTAGTGGGGAACATAAGAAGAAATTGTTTGTAGGGTATGAAACCACCTCAAAGCTATTATTTTTGATCAATCTACCCTAGGGTTCGTACTAAAATAACACCAAGCTATTCTTTCTGATCGATCTAACCAAGAGTTCGTACTAAAATAACACCATATGATACACATCAACCAACTCTAATGTCACCTAGATACTCCAATGTCACCGCGAGTGTCCATGAGTTGATTATACGATATGCATCAAACAATTTCAGATTCATAATACTCAATCCAATAGAAAGAACCTCAAAGAGTGCCCCAAGATTTCTATCGGAGAAACAAAGACGAGAAACGTGCATCAACCCCTATGCATAGATTACCCCAATGTCACCGCGAGTGTCCATGAGTTGATTATACGGTATGCATCAAACTATTTCAGATTCATAATACTCAATCCAATAGAGAGAACCTCAAAGAGTGCCCCAAGATTTCTATCGGAGAAACAAAGACGAGAAACGTGCATCAACCCCTATGCATAGATTACCCCAATGTCACCTCGGGAATCCACGAGTTGAGTGCCAAAACACATATCAAGTGAATCAATATGATACCCCATTGTCACCACGGGTATTCATAGCAAGACATACATCAAGTGCTCTCAAATCCATAAAAGTATTCAATCCGATAAAATCAAATATCAAAGGGAAAACTCAATTCATCACAACAATATAGAGAGGGGAAAACACCATATGATCCAACTATATTAACAAAGCTCGTGATACATCAAGATCGTCACATCTCAAGAACACGAGAGATAGAGAGAGATTAAACACATAGCTACTGGTACAAACCCTTAGCCCCGCGGGTGGACTACTCCCTCCTCATCATGGTGGCCACCGGGATGATGAAGATGGCCACTCGGCAGGGTGCTGGAACGGGGTCTAGATTGGTTTTTCATGGCTACAGAGGCTTGTGGCAGTGGAACTTATGATCTAGGGTTATTTCTAATTGTTTCCCTATTTATAGGATTTTTTTGCCTCGGTTTCATGCAAAGATGGGCCTCGATGTGAGCACAACCCACCGGGACAAGACGGGCCCACCTAGTGCGGCCTGGTGTCTTGTGCCCTACTCCTTCACCTTCTGGTCCTTCCACGAAGCTTTGGGGGTCTTTTTTGTTCCAAAAAATCGTCAAAAAGTTTCATCTCATTTGTAGAACTTTCATTTCTGCACAAACAACAACACGATGGTAGTTCTGCTGAAAACAGCGTTAGTCCGGGTTAGTTCCATGCAAATCATACCAAAACCATATTAAATTATTGTAAACATGGCATGGATACTTCATGAATTATAGATAAGTTGGAGACGTATCAGCATACCCAAGCTTAATTCCTACTCGTCCTAGAGTAGGTAAATGATAAAAGAAATAATTTAAGAAGTGTGAATGCTAGCAAAGTGCACAAGTTTGATCATTGATAATTTCAATCACTTTTCCTAGCATCATAATAGAAACTCTTGCTCACAAAACTCATCATGACAAAGTAGCAACCAATTCACATGTTAAGGTTCAAACAATGAATTATCTTGAAACTCAACAACCTATATTCTTAGTCACCAAACAATTGCAATTCAACTTATTCAATGGAGTCTAAGTAAGAGCTTCACATACTCAATCATCATATAGTCTTCTATGATTGCTACTACTCAAAGCATATTCTTAGAACAAACAGCATCCATCGAACACAGAGAAAGATAAGGGCTTAATATTTTGCCTGCCATCTCATTTATCATAGAGATAATTGTCAACAATAATAAATCATGATCAGATATATTTTACTGGTCATATGTGCCTAGATCTTTCCCCACCACATGATGCTTGCCAACTAGAGAGTAGTTGAAGTTGAAATGATAATGTGTACTATTGACTCTTTGCATAAAATTAAATACTGAAAAGTAAAAGATAGGCTCTTCGCAGAGGGAAGCAGAGGTTGTCATGCGCTTTTTATTTGGATGCACAAGCTCTTAGTGCAAAGGAACGTCACGTCATATTGCCCCTTATGATAAGAACCTTTATTATGCAGTCCATCGTTTTTATTACTTTGCCATCACAAGTTCGTACAACGCTCAATTTTACCTTACAATAAAAGATCAAACATATTTAGGAGAAATTTTTATTGCTTTATGCACCGATGACAACTTACTTGAGGGATATTATTCAATCCATAGGTAGGTATGGTGGACACTCACGGCAAGAAACTGGGTTTAAGGGGTTTTTGGATGCACAAGTAGTATCTCTACTTAGTACGAATTTTTGTTCTAGCGAAAGATCATAGGCAAACACCACATGTTGGAGGATCCATGACAATATAACTTCTATGCAAATATACACAACCATAACTCATTACGTTGTCTTACTTGTCCAACTTCAACTAATTTGCTCAAGTTTGAAAATAATTAATGGGTATTCACAATCATAGATGATGTCCAAGATAATATATTTGCATGTGAAAGTTCTCTTCCTTATAGTAATCATTCATGAATTGCTTGTATGCCCAATATTGTGATTGCCAAGCTTCAAAAGATTTCACTTTCTAAACCCAATGTGAACACTAGGCATGATATGAACATAGAAATTCAAATTCATCACCTTCAATTTATTCAACAATTTACTCATAGGATATAAGTGAAGCATGGGAGCAAATGACAAACTACTCCAAAAAGATATAAGTGAAGATCATGCGAGTAGTCAAGTAAATGGGTAGCTAATTGAGGACTCTCTCTTATTTAAAACTTTCAAATCTAAGTATTTTATTAAAACAGAAAGCAAAACAAAATAAAATGACATTCCAACAATAGCACACACCATGTGAAGAAGCAAAAACTTAGGATCAACCGATACTAACAGATAATTGTTGATGAAGAAAGGTGGGATGCCTACCGGGGCATCCCCAAGATTTGATGCTTGAGACTTCTTGAAATATTATCTTGGGATGCCTTGGGCATCCCCAAGATTGAGCTTTTGTGTCTCCTTAATTCCTTTTATATCACGGTTTCCCTAAATCTTAAAAACTTCATCCACACAAAACTCAACAAGAACTCGTGAGATAAGTTAGTATAAACCAATGCAAAAACCTCATCATTCTCTACTGTACCAAATCACTAAAATTATTATTCAACATTACATGCTAAATGCCTCTTCATATTTAGTACTCCTATCCTCAGATAGAATCATTAAATAAGCAAACATATGCAAACAATGCAAACATAACAGCAATCTGCCAAAACATTATAGTCTGTAAAGAATGCAAGAGTATCAATACTTCTTTAACTCCAAAAATTATGAAAATTTACCTCACTGTAGAAAATTTATCAGAGCTTATTCTGCAAAAAAGTTTCACCATTTTATCACATTCTAAATTTTCTCGGGAATTTTTGCAAGAGCGATAAACTTTCTGTTTTGAAACAGCTACATATACACTTGCAAAATAAGCATGGTAAAGGCTATACTTGACATTTTTATTGAAATAAAAGATGAAAAACATTATTATAAATAACAACAAGCAAACTCTAACAAAATAAAATGATGCTTCAAGCAAAACACACTACTGCAGGATGGTCCAAATGCGACACTACGATCAGAGACCCTTCGACAAAACTGTGTGCGATGCCATAATCACAAACGGCGGTGTAAAAAACCGTCAAAAGGGTGCAAGACATTTGCGATGACAGATGCATCAAACATGGTTTAGATTTTAGGTGCGTGTGCGATGCAGGGCATACAGTTGAGTTCAATTAACTGTTTGCGATGAGGAGGAACAAAAGAAATGGGCAGCCAGATGAAGGTGTGTGCGATATACAGCATACGGTTCACTAGGATGAACTGTGTATGATTAGGCAACACAATGGAAACGGTTCAACTGAACAAGATGTGTGTGATACGTGGCAAACAGGTCCTTAATCAAAAATGTGTGCGAAGACCAATAATAACACAGACGATTGCTGCTAATAAGCCATGTGATTTGCTCTATCTACAGAAGAATAACATGTGTGTATATATATATATAACTAAAATAAACATCGAATTACATAAGTGAATATACAGATCATTTGCACACACCTCAATAAACAATTCCATGCATTCTAAAGTAGGAGAAACAATCGTCTAGTCATCTACTTCTTGTGACGCTACCGCCACCGCTCTATGGCTCGATCCCTCATATGGGGCAGGAAGAAGACACTTCCTCATGTCAACGATCCTCCTATACATCTCGTAGCTTGTGTACGCGTCCTTGGCTGCATACTTGACATGTTGTTCATCCAGTCTCTCATGCCACACACTGTGCCAGGCCTTCTTGTCCTTCTTGCTCTCATTCTTCATCTTCATGTAGTAGGGGTCGATGATGGCCGAGGCGAGGTCAATCAGGGAGTTCAGTTTTTTTGCTGCTCCAGACCTTGTAGTGGTGCAGGATGTTGACAAGATTCGGGCATTTAAAGCCCGAAACCTTGAGCGCTTTTAGATCGTTGGTGGTGTCCATCGTAGTGAAACTGTAGTCGGAGCTGTTGATAAACCTGGAGAAACGCTTGCAAGGCCTCGTGGCAAGGTGGTAGTGGTAGAAGAGGACGTCATGTCACACGCACAACTGGGCAACGACAACCTTATGATCCTGGCCAGCACGACCGATGGTGTACTCGAGGTCGAAGCCGACCACTTGGTACTTGTCCTCAGCAAGGAACTGCTCCATAGTTTGGATGGATATGTCCACCGAGACTGGATCGTCCGTGTACACCACCGACAGGGCTTTACCCCTCACGTGGGTGTCTACTACGTGATGCGTGGTGAACTGCCCGCCGTTGTAGTCATCGGCCGCTGGGAGCACTATTGGTGCCACGGGGATCGCCATTGGAACCGACGGATGTTCTCTCTGTATGTGTCTGCTACCTCTCGAGCTAGCGTTGGTTTTCCCATGAAGAGGAATGGGTGATGCAGCACATTAGCCTAAGTATTTCCCTTAGTTTTTGAGAACGAAGGTATCAATCCAGTAGGAGACTGCACGCAAGTCCCTCGTACCTGCGAAAACAAATAAGAACCTCACAACCAACGCGATAAAGGGGTTGTCAATCCTTTCACGGTCACTTACGAGAGTGAGATCTGATAAAGATAATAAGATAAATATTTTTGGTATTTTTATGATATAGATTGCAAAATAAATGGCGACAAAAATGGCTAGTTGATGGGAAACTAATATGATGTAAAGTAGACCCGGGGGGCATAGGTTTCACTAGTGGCTTCTCTCAAGATAGCAAGTGTTATGGTCGGTGAACAAATTACTGCCGAGCAATTGATAGAAAAGAGCATAGTTATGATGATATCTAAGGCAATGATCATGAATATAGGCATCACGTCCGTGACAAGTAGACTGAAATGATTCTGCATCTACTACTATTACTCCACACATCGACCGCTATCCAGCATGCATCTAGAGTATTAAGTTCATAAGAACAGAGTAATGCATTAGGCAAGTTGAAATGATGTAGAGGGATAAACTCAAGCAATATGATATAAACCCCATCTTTTTATCCTCGATGGCAACAATGCAATACGTGCCTTGCTGCCCCTACTATCACTGGGAAAGGACACCGCAAGATTGTACCCAAAGGTAAGCACTTCTCCCATTTCAAGAAAGATCAATCTAGTAGGCCAAACTAAACCGATAATTTGAAGAGACTTGCGAAGATATCAAATCATGCATATAAGAATTCAGAGAAGAATCAAATAATATTCATAGATAATCAAATCATAAACCCACAATTCATCGGATTTCGGCAAACACAACGCCAAAAGAGTTACATCGAATAGATCTCCAAGAAGATCAACGAGAACTTTGTATTGAGATCCAAAGAGAGAGAAGAAGCCATCTAGCTAATAACTATGGACCTGAAGGTCTGTGGTAAACTACTCACACATCATTGGAGAGGCTATGGTGTTGATGTAGAAGCCCTCCATGATCGATTCCACCTCCGGCAGAGCGGCGGAAAAGGCCCGAAGATAGGATCTCACGGGTACAGAAGGTTGCGGTGGTGGGAATAGGGTTTCGTGGTGCTCCTGGATGTTTTCAGGGTATATGGGTATATATAGGAGGAAGAAGTACGTCCGTGGAGCTGCGAGGTGCCCACGAGGGCGGGGACGTGCCTCCCTGCCTCGTGGTCTCCTCGCTTCTTTCTTGATGTCAACTCCAAGTCTCTTGGATCATGTTTGCTCCAAAAATATATCTCCCGAAGGTTTCATTCCTTTTGGATTCCGTTTGATACTCCTTTTCTGCGAAACACTGAAATAGGCAAAAAAACAGCAATTTGCACTAGGCCTTTGGTTAGTAGGTTAGTCCCAAAAATAATATAAAAAGGTATATTAAATCCCATTAAACATCCAAAAAAGATAATATAATAGCATGGAACAATAAAATTTTATAGATACATTGGAGACGTATCAACCATCCCCAAGCTTAATTCCTACTCGTCCTCGATTAGGTAAATGATAAAAACTGAATTTTTGATGTGGAATGCTACCAAGCGTAATGCTCAATGT
The DNA here is from genome assembly GCF_002162155.2 of Triticum dicoccoides. Lineage (NCBI taxonomy): Eukaryota > Viridiplantae > Streptophyta > Magnoliopsida > Poales > Poaceae > Triticum > Triticum dicoccoides. The sequence continues at coordinate 129,355,898 of NC_041386.1, read as the reverse complement.
AGTTTTATTTATTGTGGCATGAATGTTCAGATCTAAAAGATTCAAGACAAAAGTATAATATTGACATAAAAATAATAATACTTCAAGCATACTAGCAAAGCAATCATGTCTTCTCAAAATAACATGGCCAAAGAGAGTTATCCCTACAAAATTATATAGTCTGGCTATGCTCCATCCTCAACACACAAAATATTTAAATCATGCACAACCCCGATGACAAGCCAAGCAATTGTTTCATACTTTTGATGTTCTCAAACTTTTTCAATCTTCACGCAATACATGAGCGTGAGCCATGGACATAGCACTATAGGTGGAATAGAATGGTGGTTGTGGAGAAGACAAAAAGGAGAAGATAGTCTCAGATCAACTAGGCATATCAACGGGCTATGGAGATGCCCATCAATAGATATTAATGTGAGTGAGTAGGGATTGCCATGCAACGGATGCACTAGAGCTATAAGTGTATGAAAGCTCAACACAAGAACTAAGTGGGTGCACATCCAGCTTGCTTGCTCACGAAGACCTAGGGAATTTTGAGGAAGCCCATCTGTCGTTGTCAAAATCGGCGGATCTCGGGTAGGGGGTCCCGAACTGTGCGTCTAGGCCGGATGGTAACAAGAGGCAAGGGACACAAAGTTTTACCCAGGTTCGGGCCCTCTTGATGGAGGTAAAACCCTACGTCCTACTTTATTAATATTGATGATATGGGTAGTACAAGAGTTGATCTACCACGAGATCGGAGAGGCTAAACCCTAGAAGCTAGCCTATGGTATGATTGTTGTTGTCTATGTTGTCCTACGGACTAAAACCCTCCGGTTTATATAGACACCGAAGAGGGTTAGGGTTACACAAAGTCGGTTACAATGGTAGGAGATCTGAATATCCGTATCGCCAAGGTTGCCTTCCACGCCAAGGAATGTCCCTTCCGGACACGGGACGAAGTCTTCAATCTTGTATCTTCATAGTCCAGGAGTCCGGCTGAAGGTACAGTCCGGCTATCCGAACACCCCCTAATCCAGGACTCCCTTAGTAGCCCCTGAACCAGGCTTCAATGATGACGAGTCCGGCACGCAGATTGTCTTCGGCATTGCAAGGCGGGTTCCTCCTGCAAGTATTTCATAGAAGATTTTGAACACCAAGATGTGTCCGGCTCTGCAAAACAAGTTTCCACATATTGCCATAGAGAGAATAATATTTACACAAATCTAATCTGCTGACGTATTCCGTAGTGTGACACACCACGGCTAAGCCTTTATCCGAGTCGCTTCATTATCCCACCTCAGCGCGTCATGCGAGGCGGTTTCCTTGGCATGTCTTGTCCAAGCAGAGATCGTGTCCCCTTATTCCGGGATTCTCATCAATACGGGCGTGGGTAACTCAACCGCACCATTGATTACGGCGCTTGGAGATAAGCGAGTTTTACCAGGCTGGTGGGGACACGTAGTTGCGTCCACCCATATAAGGGGATAAGGATCCACCTTTTCACCTACGCCTTCTTCCTCCTTTGCCTATCCATTCATGCGCACTTGAGCTCCACCGCCCAAGTCCGCACTCCCACCTCAACCTTCTCCAGCCATGTCCGGAGCAGGAGGCAAGTGGATGGTCTCCTCCGTCATGGAGGGACACATCAAAAAGCTGAGGAAGGCCGGATACCTGTCTAACGACATCGCGCACCGGCTTCCCGAAAAGGGGCAGCTCATCCCCACCCCTAGGCCCCATGAGAGGGTGGTGTTCCTCCCCCATTTCCTCCACGGACTGGGCTTTCCTCTCCACCCATTTGTCCGGGGGCTCATGTTCTATTATGGCCTAGATTTCCATGATCTGTCCCCGAACTTCATCCTCAACATCTCGGCGTTTATCGTCGTGTGCGAGGCTTTCCTCCGCATCCGCCCCCATTTCGGCCTATGGCTCAAGACTTTCGATGTCAAGCCGAAGGTGGTGCGCTGCAACCAGGCGGAGTGCGGAGGTGCCATGGTGGGCAAGATGGCCAACGTCCTATGGCTCGAGGGCTCCTTTGTGGAGACCCTAAAGGGGTGGCAATCGTGGTGGTTTTATATCACCGAGCCGTGCGACCCCGCATGGGTCGCAGCCCTCGAGTTTCGATCCGGACCCCCTACGTGGCTCACCTCCTGGAAGCAGACGGGCCTGTCGTGGGGTAAAAAAGGAGGGCTGACCGGACTCCAAACATGCATCCAAACCCTGGTGGACAAGAAGCTCAAACTTGTCAACGTAGTCCAGGTTATGCTCATCCGCCTGATCCTCCCGTGTCAACAACGGGCTTTCAACCTATGGGAGTTCGACCCGGCGCAGCACCGAACTCTGAGCAGGCTCTTCGACACGACGTATGAAGATGCCTGGAGGGTGCTTTTCAAGGGCGCCGAGGCCCCCGCATCCGCCACCAAGGATCGCGGATTCAGTACGCAGCATCATGCTCATGTGGTAAGCTGTTATTTTTCCTTTTACAGGATATTAGGTTACCATAGTTTGACTCCATGCGGGATCTAAGCTCCCTTACCTTTGACAGGATTGGCAGGTGATGTCCGGACAGATCAACTGTCCGGCTCCCTTGCCCGAAGGCCCAGCGGACGCTCGCTTGGCGAAGCTGCTGGTTCCAACACCCTATGTGGTGCTGGAGAAGAAGGCCGCGAAAAGGGCCACGGGGACTCGAAAGAGTGCCCGGCGCCAGGAGGTGTTGGATTCATCATCCGGTGGTTCCGAGGCGCATTCCTCCCATGAAGATGAGGAGGAAGAAGAAGAAACCTCTCCCCCTCCAGCGGGAGGAGAGATGAAAAGGAAGGCCGCCCCCTGTGGGGAGGCCGGAGGGTCCAAGAAGGGGAAAACCCTTCCTCCGGACTACTCCACCGACGCCGACGACGGCAGAGAGGAGTGGCAGCCCAGTGCTAAGCCCCTGGCGAAATCGTAAGTATCCGGATACCGGAGTAACTCATAGTATTCGTTTATTGCACAGCTTTCCCTTATGTCGAATATGTTTATGTAGCCCACCCAAAGGCCGACTCGATGCGTCGTCGAGCGGCTCACTGGACTCGTCGGATGTGAACTCGCTTCCCACGGCTTCATCCCCCCGCCCTACAAACGACACCGAAGTGTTGTCCCAACAGGTTCCAAGCCGGGAGGAGGTGGTCCTGGAGGCACCGCAAGGTGACCTCTCGGACTCCAGGAGTAAAGGGGATAAAACCCCCCAGGGCTCCAAGTCCGGCTCAAGGCCGGACACCACTCCAGAACCTTCAAAGGTTCCAGAGTCTGGCGGGCGACCTCCTTCCAAGAGGAGCAAGCCCACTGTGCCGGTAACCCCTGTCCAACCGGGGGCGCCGGACAATCTGTTGGAGGTGCTCAAAGGTGCCTCCAACGACGAGGGGCACCGCACTATTATGAGTGCGGTGGTCCAGAAGGTTCAGTCCGCCAAGAGCGGACTGACTGAAGCTTGTACTAGCCTTTTAACAGGCTTGGAGGTAAGTAAAGAATGTGTAAATAATATTACCGCATAGACAGTAGCCCCTGATGCTCTGTTGGGCGTTCGGGAAGAAAAGCCGAATAGAGGATCAAAGAATCTGCAGGAGTCTAACAAAAGGAGTCAATATGCGTATGCAGGCTTCTCTGCTGGCGTCCGCTGCACTAACTGCGGAAGTGGACACGCTGAAGCAGAGCCTCGAGAAGTCCGAGCAAGAGCTCGGACGTGCCAAGAAGCAGCTCGAGGAGAAGGAAGGTAAGAAATACCTTGTTTCAATATGTATAAAAAAGGTGCAATTGCAAAAAATGACAGGATTAACATGGCTATTGTAGGGGCCACGTGTGAGGTGGCGACCCTTAAGCAAGCGCTGCTCGAGGCCGAGAAGAGTGCGGCCGTGGAGCGCACCGAGCGGGAGAAGTATGAGGCCGAGGTTGGCAAGGTGCGGCAAGAGCTCCAGGTTCTCATGAAGAAACATGAGAGGTTGGAGCTTGACTCGAAGAAGCGAGCGTCCGAGCTCACGGCTGCTATTGAAAATGCCAAGTCTGCCAGACCGAATCCCAGAAGACCCTCCAGGAGTTGGATGAGGTGAAGAAGATAGCGGCGGGTAAGGCATTCTTTATGCAAAGCAAACATATAAACGTGAGGTACTTGTTAATTACCCGAATCCGGAGCTCTCCAGGAGGGTTCACAGATCTTCCCCGGAGTGTGTCCGATGCCGCCGCATTCTATCGAGCCGAGGAGGGCAGCTCGACAGAGAAGGTGTTCTGGTCTCAGTACGCTGAGGCTGGACACTCCGTGCCCCTGAGCGACCAGCTGAAGCAACTGGTCGAGCTCCACAAGGCAGCGGAACAGGCCATGAAGGGCCTCCTAGTTCGGCTGTGGCCTGGAGAGGCTCTGCCTGGGAGCTATTTCGGGCTGGTGCGGCGGCTGGTGGAGGCCTGTCCAAGGCTCAAAGTCATCAAGTGCTTCGTCTGCATTGAAGGTGCCCGTAGGGCCCTTGCCCATGCTAAGGTGCACTGGGGCAAGTGGATGCTGAGAAGCTTGTGAAGGACGGGCCACCGCCGGGGAAAGAGCATCGCAAGCCCGAAAATTACTATAAGGATGTTCTGAAGAGTGCCCGCCTTGTGGCGGATGAATGTTCTAGGGATGTAATTTTTGAGTAAAACTCGTTCGTTTTTGTCCTGTGCGCTGAAAACTTGTTCATATGCGCTGAGCAATGCTGTTTGAATTTAAAATATTACCTTCTGTGCGGCTGTTTATCAATTCTGAGAGATGGCGAGTCGTCGGCTTCTACCCCCGTGCCGCTAGTGCTGGGGTGTTCGGGGATAAACCTGAGCACTCTTTTTCCCATGTTTGGGTCCTTCGAGGGAGGCGCTCAGCCCAACGAACAAGGCAATCGGACTATGACGCGTGAACACTCTCACTTAGCCATAGAATTCTATAATTTTAAATTTCAGCGAAGCCCCTAGTATTCGGAAGACCGAGTTTGGGGCGCTATCCACGCCTTGGCCGGACAGAGCCGACTCCTCGCCCTAAGCGGCATAAGTCTTTAGGGACTCGAAAAAACCTCTTGAACAGCGACCAGCTCTCACTTCATCATGATAGTCAGTTTTAGCTTTCTCCACTGAGGTGCTCGGCCCAGCTCAACTGGGGCACAATCGCAGTGGTTCTCCTAGTGCTATCTTAGCCGATACAGCGGAACGTAAGGCACCAAAACATAGGAGCCGGGCAAACCCAATTATTGACCCAAGACATGATTCGGAGCCGATGCATATAATGCTATAAGTTCGGGTGCCGCAATTGTGAAAGTGTTCGACTTCTCACACCATCTTGAGGGGTACTAAAGCCCTTGGCGTATTTTGGCCGTACCAAATTGTACGGGTGCAACATGTGGTTAAGGAACATATATTTATAAAAAGGTAATGCAAAAATAGACAAAAGCTATGCATTGTTTATTAAAAATAGCTGCGATCAAAGCAGAAAGATACAAATAATGCGATAAACAAAAAGTTGGACTATTTAACATGTCTTCTCCAGGGGCAAGCTGCGGAATAGTATGTGAAACAGGTATACTGCTCGTGATAGAGACCACCTGTGAGTTCCGTAATGCGGCGTGGCTTATCTGCCTCCCTGGTTCTTGCATCGTTTGTGCGGCAATTGAACTGCCGAACAGGCCTTCCAAAGAATGGAGTCCTGAAAGTAAGAGAAAATAAAAAAATCGGCAGCCCCTGGTGCGGTTTAAGCCGCGTTTCGGGCGTGCCGTGATGGTGCCCCTCCCCTTGTACCCATGGTATTTTTAGAGCGTAGTTATGTACGCGAAGCACTGATGTCGCCTTTTTGCGAGGGTTGGGGTTGGGGCCGCATTTCTACGCCTGCTCGGAAAGTGCCAGACGGTCTTTTTGTAGGTTACTCCGGGCGCACTTGACGGTGTCCTGACGTTTAATGGCCAGACTGGAGAACTGCCTAGAGAGGCTGCTTTGTACTTCCGCTGCAAGGGCCGCCGTGTGCTCCTCCGTTCGGAGGGAGCGTTCAGTGTTTCCTCGAGGGCCTGGCATCTTGAGCTTAAGGTATGACTAGTGCGGTACCGCATTGAACTTGGCGAATGCGGTTCGTCCGAGCAATGCGTGATAGCACTGCGAAGTGGGACTATGTCGAAGATCAACTCCTCGCTTCAGAAATTATCTAGAGATCCGAAGACCACTTCAAGTGTGACTGAGCCTGTACAGTTGGCTTCTACACCTGGTATTACGCCTTTAAAGGTCGTTTTGGTGGGCTTAATCCTCGAGGGATCTATGCCCATTTTCCGCATTGTATCCTGGTAAAGCAGGTTCAGGCTGCTGCCGCCGTCCATAAGGACTCTAGTGAGATGAAATCCGTCAATAATTGGATCTAGAACCAATGCGGTGAATCCGCCATGACGAATGCTAGTAGGATGGTCCCTTCGGTCAAAGGTGATCGGGTAGGAGGACCATGGGTTGAACTTTGGGGTGACTGGCTCTACCGCGTATACGTCCCTTAACGCGCGCTTCCGCTCCCTTTTGGGGACGTGAGTTGCGTATATCATGTTCACCGTCCGCACTTGTGGGGGAAAACCCTTCTGTCCACTTTTGTTCGGCGGCTGGGGCTCCTCGTCGTCGTCGCTATGCAGCCCCTTGTCTTCATTTTCGGCGTTTAACTTGCCTGCCTGCTTGAACACCCAACAATCCCTGTTGGTGTGATTGGCCGGCTTTTCGGGGGTGCCATGTATCTGGCACAAGCGGTCGAGTATTCGGTCCAAACTGGACGGGCCCCTCGGATTCCTTTTGAATGCCTTTTTCCACTGACCGGATTTAGAGCCTCTGAATCCGGCATTAACTGTCGTATCCTCAGCATTGTCGCCGTTAATGCGGTGCTTCTGCTTGTTGCGACGCGACCTGCCACTACTGTCCCTGGTATCCGAATTACCAGGGTTCTTGGTCATATTGTTGCTACGAGAAAGCCAGCTGTCTTCTCCTGCACAAAAGCGGGTCATGAGTGTCGTGACTGCTGCCATAGATTTCGGCTTTTCCTGTCCTAGGTGCCGGGCAAGCCACTCGTCACGGATATTGTGCTTGAAGGCTGCTAGGGCCTCTGCGTCCGGACAATCGACTATTTGATTTTTCTTTGTTACAAACCGTGTCTAGAATTGCCTGGCCGATTCATCTGGCTGCTGAATTACGTGGCTTAGGTCATCGGCGTCTGGGGGTCGCACATAAGTGCCCTGGAAATTGTCGAGGAATGCGGCTTCTAGGTCCTCCCAACAACTGATTGATCCTGTTGGCAAGATGTTAAGCCAATGCCGAGCTGGTCCTTTAAGCTTGAGTGGGAGGTATTTGATGGCGTGGAAATCGTCGCCGTGGGCCATATGGATATGGAGATAATCCTTGATCCATACCGCAGGATCTGTTGTGCCATCATATGATTCGATGTTTACGGGTTTGAAACCCTCGGGGATTTGATGATCCATTATTTCATCTGTTAAGCATAGTGGGTGTGCGGTACCTCTGTACTAGGCTATATCATGACGTAGCTCCAATGAGCTTTGTCTACTATGTTCGGCCCTGCCGAATTTGTGGCCGGCGTGACGGTTACCGTCTCGAGCCGTGGGGCGCCCATGCGATCCGTAGATCGATCTTGTTTGCCTTGCCTTGTCCTCCAACATATCTTGTAAGTCCGGCGCATATTCCCGTGCCTTGGTACGGGGTGCGGCTTGAGTGGAGGGCCGAGAGGCCTCTCTGTCGCGGCCACGAGGTGGCCGGTCGGCCGTATCAAGTGCTTTGTCCTCCAATCGGGGTAGCAACCTGCGCTTTGGGTAGCTCTTGGAGGGGCGTTTGAGTTTATGCTCTTTGGCCGCAAGGACTTCAGTCCATCTGTCGACTAGCAAATCTTGATCAGCTCTAAGATGTTGCTGTTTTTTCTTGAGGCTTCTTGCCGTGGCCATAAGCCTGTGTTGAAAACGCTCTTGCTTGACGAGATCCTCTGGCACGACGAATTCGTCGTCGTCGAGGCTTGCCTCGTCTTCGGAGGGAGGCATATAATTATCATCCTCGACCTCTCTGTCAGCCGCTCTCTCATGAGGGCTGGTTTCTCCATCCTCCTGTGCTAAATCTTGCTGGAGGGGATTTTCTTCGGCACTTTCCGGGGTATTATTATCTCCCATGCTGGAATCGCCATGTTTGTTTTGGCGGGATTTTGAGCGGCGCCGCTGACGCCGGCGCTTAGGCTGTTTCTTGGAGGGGTCATCCTCCGCTATTCCATCGCCATCTCCTTCTTTTGGGGTTGTCCACCATGTATATGTCATATGACGAGGTGGATTTCCAGGGCCTAGTAGGTGCTGGTTCTTCATCATCTCCTTCATCGGCGTCCATACTGTCGATGTCTTCGGAGTCGAAGTCGAGCATGTCAGTTAAATCGTCGACAGTGGCTACAAAGTGGGTGGTGGGTGGGCTTTGAATTTCTTCATCATCCGAATCCCAACCTTGCTGACCGTAGTCCGGCCAGGACTCTCCTGATAAAGAGAGAGACTTAAGTGTCTTCAGAATATCGCCGAAAGGCGAGTGCTGAAAGATGTCCGCGGCAGTAAATTCCATGATCGGCGCCCAATCTGATAAGAACCTCGCAACCAATGTGATAAAGGGGTTGTCAATCCCTTCACGGTCACTTCCGAGAGTGAGATCTGATAAAGATAATAAGATAAATATTTTTGGTATTATTATGATATAGATTGGAAAATAAAGATTGCAAAATAAACAGCGACAGAAATGGCTAGTTGAGGGGAAACTAATTTGATGTAAAGTAGACCCGGGGGCCATAGATTTCACTAGTGGCTTCTCTCAAGATAGCAAGTATTACGGTGGGTGAACAAATTACTGCCGAGCAATTGATAGAAAAGCGCATAGTTATGATGATATCTAAGGCAATGATCATGAATATAGGCATCACGTCCGTGACAAGTAGACCGGAACGATTCTGCATCTACTACTATTACTCCACACAACGACCGCTATCCAGCATGCATCTAGAGTATTAAGTTCATAAGAACAGAGTAACGCATTAGGCAAGATGACAAGATGTAGAGGGATAAACTCAAGCAATATGATATAGACCCCATCTTTTTATCCTCGATGGCAACAATACAATACGTGCCTTGCTGCCCCTGCTGTCACTGGGAAAGGACACCGCAAGATTGAACCCAAAGCTAAGCACTTCTCCCATTGCAAGAAAGATCAATCTAGTAGGATAAACTAAAACGATAATTTGAAGAGACTTGCAAAGATATCAAATCATGCATATAAGAATTCAGAGAAGAATCAAATAATATTCATAGATAATCAAATCATAAACCCCACAATTCATCGGATCTCGGGAAACACACCGCAAAAAGAGTTACATCGAATAGATCTCCAAGAAGATTGAGGAGAACTTTGTATTGAGATCCAAAGAGAGAGAAGAAGCCATCTAGCTAATAACTATGGACCAGAAGGTCTGTGGTAAACTACTCACACATCATCGGAGAGGCTATGGTCTTGATGTAGAAGCCCTCCGTGATCGATTCCCCCTCCGGTAGAGCGCCGGAAAAGGCCCCAAGATGGGATCTCACGGGTACAGAAGGTTGCGGTGGTGGAAATAGGGTTTCGTGGTGCTCCTGGATGTTTTCGGGGTATATGGGTATATATAGGAGGAAGAAGTACATCGGTGGAGCTGCGAGGGGCCCACGTGGGTGGGGACGCGCCTCCCTGCCTCGTGGCCTCCTCACTTCTTTCTTGACGTCAACTCCAAGTCTCCTGGATCATGTTTGTTCCAAAAATAACTCTCCGGAAGGTTTCATTCCGTTTGGATTTCGTTTGATATTCCTTTTCTGCGAAACACTAAAATAGGCAAAAAATAGCAATTTGCACTGGGCCTTTGGTTAGTAGGTTAGTCCCAAAAATAATATAAAAAGGTATATTAAAGCCCATTAAACATCCAAAATACATAATATAATAGCATGGAACAATCAACAATTATAGATACATTGGAGACATATCAGTGTCGTCATGGGTGTGCTTATTGTGTCGTGTGATGCGAGAGATGAAGATAAATGGCTACAGGAATAAATGGGGGCCGGGCGGCCCTAAATGGCTGCAGGAATAAATGGGGGCCGGGCGGCCTGGATTCTCGGTGCGTCTGTGTCGGTGTACTAGAGTAGGGGTACCCTATTACCCTGAACTCGTGCACGGGCAGTTGCAGCGCCCCGCGGCAAGGCTTACCGGGTGATCGCCAGGACCCTCCGTGGTTCCCTTGAAGACCATTCAAGAACAAAGTACTCAAACCAAGGCCCCGGCAAGAGGAGCTTGCCGGGAAGGCCAACCAAGGCCCCGGCAAGAGGAGCTTGCCGGGAAGAGACAAGACCCCGGCAAGAGGAGCTTGCCGGGAAGGCCACTCAAGACATACCAAGAAAGCTTGCCGCGACGCGCCCTGTGTCCCGGCAAGAACCGGCGAGCGACAAGCTTCCGGACGCGACAAGACGACAGCCGCGGCAAGGAGCTTGCCGCGGGAAACCCCCACTTCGTGCCCGCGCTCCAGCTTACCTGCTAACGTGTCGCTCTGGGACTCTCCCAAGCACACGTGGCGGGAGGCCGTGCAGCTAGGGGTACGTGGTGGCAAGCGGAGATGAAGAGAAGCCCATCGTGGCAAACGGTGGCACTCCTAACTGTCACTTTTTGCACTGTTTAGGAGACTCAGACAGGCATTTAATGCCTTTGTCCCCTGCCGTCAGAGTTAGGTAGGGCGCACTGTATCCACAGTAGCGGTAGCTGCACCCACCGCATCCTTTTCCATTTTTACCCTTCTTGTCTACGTTGCCCCCTGTCGGTGACCCCTTGAGAGTATAAAAGGAGGCCCAAGCGCAACGTAGAAGAGGTTAGGAAGTTCAGAGGCTCGGCCAGTTCGGCTCGTTCGACACCAGGAACACTCTCAAGCTCAGTCTGGCAGCGTCCATCGCTCTTGAGCAAGAATCCAATATACACAAACAAGCAGCAGTAGGGTTTTACGCATCCGTGCGGCCCGGAGCTGGGTAAAATCGCCCGCGTGCACTGCCTCGATCCACTCTTTGTGCGCTCTCCGCCCCCCACCGAACCGAAAGGGGCCCTGTCCCCATAGGTGTTGGCGGGAATCAGCATCGCCCCCGACATCTCTGGCGCGCTAGGTAGGGGGCGTCGAGATCGTGCGAACCTGATCCGGCGTGCACGCAAGCTAAATCTTCATCGTCATGGCTCCCAAGGAGCGGGCGAGCAAAAGAACGACGCCAGTGTGGCAACAGAAAAAGCTAAGTCATGCAGAACTTTAGATATTTCCTTTCTATATAAGGTTATCCGCCTCGGAGATCTTGTTCTTTGTACGAAAAACCTGTGCGGAGATGAATCAACTCGTAGCTAGTCGCGCCCTTACTTTGTTTCGAGTCCGCTCAACAACTTAAGTGAGCTGCTAGCGCCCTTACATTGCTTTGAGTCCGCTCAGCAACTTAAGTGAGCTGCTAGCGCCCTTACTTTGTTTCGAGTCCGCTCAACAACTTAAGCGAGCTGCAACTAGTTGCGACAAGATTACTTGTCGGTAGCGACCCCGCCAGCAGGCTGCTGAAGTTCCGCACTCGGCGCTCGTGGCAAGGGTGCCTGCACCGGCAAGTTTCCCTAGAAAGCGTAGGGTGGACGTACAAAGAGGGGTTGAACAGGAAGATAGCATGCGCTATTTATTTGAGATTTCTGCATAGACCTGTATGCCGAGGACCCTTCTCGGGGCTAGTTGCGCTCCATGATTGCCTTGAGTCCGCTCGGCAACTTGTGCGGTTGCGCTAGAACCAAGAAGGTAAACCTTTCCGGGAGGCGTTGTTCCCGAATAGCCGCTAAGGGCCCGTTCCCTCAAGCGCTACTGGCTGGATCGTACGCACCGGAAAGCATTCCAGCAGGCATAGGGAATATGCAGCAAAAGTCGAAATTCGCAGGCAAGTTGAGTGCACTTCGGATACTAATCACTTGCTATGTTTGAACGCAGTTATGGCCCGGGGGCTGGCAACGCCCTTAGGGCCAATCTTTTCGGCATCAAGAACAACGAAGTTCTTCGCCATAAGCCTTTCCGGCAACGATCTTGCGGGAGCCGGTGTCAAGAACAACGAAGTTCTTCGCCATAAGCCTTTCCGGCAACAATCTTGCCGGGAGCCGGTGTCAAGAACAACGAAGTTCTTCGCCAAAAGCCTTCCTGGCAACCAGCTTGCCGGAAGCCGGCATCGAGAACGTCAAAGTTCTCTGCTGAAGATAAAAGCCTTCCTGGCAATCAGCTTGCCGGAAGCCGGCATCGAGAACGTCAAAGTTCTCTGCTGAAGATAAAAGCCTTCCTGGCAACCAGCTTGCCGGAAGCCGGCATCGAGAACGTCAAAGTTCTCTGCTGAAGATAAAAGCCTTCCTGGCAATCAGCTTGCCGGAAGCCGGCATCGAGAACGTCAAAGTTCTCTGCTGAAGATAAAAGCCTTCCTGGCAA